>NC_064852.1:23352079-23654579 GCF_024139225.1 Suncus etruscus
CCACTTTGCCCATTGCAGGGGGATCAGCTATTTTTTGCTATCAAAGAAGCTTCAGCTCACAGGTCTGAGCTTGGAGGAGGCCCCCATCTGTGGCAAGCTATTTCTGGAAACCTGTGACTCTCTGTTAATTAACTTCATCATTAATTGGGATTTTACAGAATTGGCAGAATTCCTTTGCTCCCCAGTTATAAATACTGGGTATTCTCTGTGCATTCCTAAATTTTTTTTGCAGAGCCAATTAGCATAATTTATCAAATGCGGGTCTAAGAGGCAATGAAATAAATCAAGCACCTACACTTGCTGAGGTTTCCAGTGCACCTGACTTTGGCTCAAAGCATGACTGCAAACATGCTGCTACCTTGAAAATGGTCACCAAGGGGAGAAAGTTGTGCTCCCTTACAAAAACTTATTCTTGTTCTCACTCCGTAACTAGAAGTTCCTGAGACAGTGGCATCATTCTAGAAGAGTATTACTCAGACTTAGTACATCTTACAAGTAGAGAGAAGTTGAAACGATATCAATAATAAATAAGTTGAATTAGTTCATAAAATATTGGGTCAATACAATCAAGATCCAAACTAGGAAGGTGACACAGGACAGCAGAAAGAGATGGGAGTTTGGAATCAGCTTCAAGTCTGTCCTAGGATATGACTTTTACCTGAAAAAAAAATGACAATGGTGCCCCCACTTCATCCTTCTGGTCTCCAAAAGGCCTGTGTTACAATTTAGCTTTTATCATCAAAATCACTGTGAAGTTTTTCCAAGGTTCCACACTTGGGGAAATGACTGAACACATCCTTTATTTGATGCATGTGTGGTATATATATATGAGAACCTTTGAAGACTGGTCACAATTTTCTGATAACTTACCCTTCACTATTTCATTGAGGGACCACCTCAATGAAGGGATGTAGACTAGACCAGAACCTGCTTTTTAATAAGGGTTCTATATAAATTTTTATACAAGAGAGCTGAGATGTTTTGTCTTTGTTAACCAAGTAAGGGAGAGGCTGAAGAGTATTGTTGGCTTATAGAATCTCCCTCAAGTATCCCTGACAGTCTGATATGAGGATATGTAGCAAATTTAACATAACATAGCCTAACATAACATACAGGTGAACATAAAGACAACAGGGAATATTCTACTAAGTCTGACTTAGTAGGACACTCATTTCTAAAAGAAGAGCCAAAGAGACAGTACAGGAGGGAAGGTGTTTCCCTTGTATGGAGCAATAGCAGCTACAACCCTAATTTAAATCCCAGATACTACATTCTGGTCTCCTAAAATGCCAAGAGTCTTTCCTGAGTACTGAGCCAGGAATACCATTGAGCACCTTCATGTGTAGCAAAAAGACAAAAAGAAAGAATGGAAAGGAAGAAAAAGGGAAACGACAGGACCAGAGAGATAGTATAAGTCTTAAGACACATGTGCTGTAGCTGTATGTGTCTTATCTCCGTTTGGAATCCTTTACTATATGGCCCCCAAGCAATACTAGGTGTGGTTTTAAGGGATCCTGAAGATCATCAGGGTAACCTGAAAAATACCTAAGGGGGGCAGGGTTCAAGATGTGGATACCCAGATCTCTGCATTGAACTGCAGATCAATTGTTGGGAGGACTCTGAGCACCACTTAGATAGCTCCCTTTCCTATGTACCTCCTAAAGGCAAATGGATGAATCTTGGAATATAGCAGGATGACAACAGCAGCATTCTAGATCTTAAATCCCATGTAGAAATAGGTAGGGTAGACTAATAGTAAAGGCAAAGTGAACAGTCATTTACAACAAAGCTAGGAGACTAGGACTTTCATAATCTCTGAAATTCAATCATAGGGCACATCCTAGCAATATGTATGAGATCTGGGAACTATAAGGATTGGGAGGATGATTCGAAGCAGGGGATTGAGAAAGCTGAGTTCTGTGGAAGTCAAGTTCTTAAGTACTCACAGGTAGACCACGGGCATTTCCTAGGAATCCTGGTGAATCTAGCTGAGAAGGGCAGGTTACACTGGATGTGTTCTCCTTGCTGCAACTGCAGACAAATTCTTGAACCTTCTTGGACCTGACAGGCAGCCAATAGAGTCTTTTCTGTGGACACTTGAAATTAAATGGCCACAGTGATTTCCTTCAGGACAATGTCTCCATGCTAAGAGCACTGCAGAACTAATTTAAAGGCAATTAGGATAAGAACAAGGAAGGAAAAAGGAATGATTGGTGAAGGAAAAAAAACGAAGTTAGAAGTAAGCCACCAGGTATATATCAAAGAAATTCTAAAAATTCACAAAAGAAGTTACAAAGCACCACAATAAAACTCTGAGCAAAATTCTTATAAGGAAATAAAGAAACTGACAAGCACAATAACCTCTTTGCACAACCAAAATAAACAGAGAATAAGTAGTTTAAAACTGCTAATAGATTTTCAAAATATTTATAATGATATTTTAAAATGAGTTAAGAGTGAGAGAATTCAAAACACATGGGCCAGAATGATAATACAACAGAGTGCTTGTCTTGTATGTGACCCACCCAAGTTCAATCCTCCATGTCTTGTATGGTCCCCTGAATCCTCAAGAAGTGATCCTTAAGTGAATAGCCAGGAATAATCCCTGAGTGCCACTGGGTTTGACTCCAAAATAAACAAAGCAAAACACAGCACTTGGAGAACAATATTGTTAAGTAGTCTTCCAAAACTAACCTACCTAGGACTTGATCATACAAAGGGGTAAATATGTATATTTTAATATGTATATTTCTTGGAAAACAATGTTGTTATTATACCTAATGAATGTCATCTACTGAGGGAAAGATACCACAACCTAGCCATAGATCTCTGATGCCTCAATAGTATATTTCCATGGACCTGATCCATTCTCTCGTCAATAACATTCTGCCTGCACCGGTTTACCATCCAAAGTTTCCCCACCCATGGGTCTTTCAACTTATCTAAAACTCTGTGGCAATATTTTTGTTCACTTTTTGCAGAGATCAAGTAAAATAGGATATCTTACTAAAAGAAAGAAATTCCCATCTATTAAGTCTAGAAATATGAAAAATTCAAATGTTGCAGGTGGGACCTACAAAACTCCAAACTGAAAAAGCGGGACTGAAAAACTTGGTAGATGAAATGAAAACCTCAATGGAAAGCTTAATAAACCAGATTATAAATGAAAAGGGGGAGATCACTACAGATAATAGAGTTCCAAAGGGTAATCAGAGACTACTTTGAGAAACTCTATGCCACAAAATATGAGATCCTGGAAAAATGGGGGAAAAAGAAAAGAAAAAAAGA
Organism: Suncus etruscus; assembly: GCF_024139225.1. Taxonomy (NCBI): domain Eukaryota; kingdom Metazoa; phylum Chordata; class Mammalia; order Eulipotyphla; family Soricidae; genus Suncus; species Suncus etruscus. The sequence goes on from NC_064852.1 coordinate 23,355,368, forward strand.
CATTATTGTAATAATGCCCAGAGACAATAGAGATGAGGGCTGGAAGGACCACCTCATAATATGAAGCTCACCACAAAGAATGATGAAGGCAGTTAGAGAAATGACTATACTAAGAACTACTGTGACAATGTTGATGAGTGAAAGAAGTAGAATGCCTGTCTTGAATACTAGACTGGAAGCTCTCTGACCCCTGCTTTTCTCTCTTATACCTGTTTGATTTCTTAATCTTTGAGCTTCCCTGCTTCACCATGCACCTGCGGTTTGATTACTACAAGTAGAGCCTCTATTCACAGTGATATACCTTAAGAAAGAGTGAGATAAAGAAGAAAAATATTTTTGCTATGAAGACCAACCTAGAATGAAAGCAACAGAGAAACAGTGTCTTCAGAGAAATGGAAAGGGAAAAGGTGGAAAAGAAAAAGAAGGAAAGTGGGGAAATGACCAATACTGAAACAGGAAGAGTAAACAAAAGATGGGGTCATGTGTGTCTATGAAAAAGAAGCAAAGTTAGCACTAACAGTGGTACATCAACAAAGATTCCTTGACATTAAAAACGATGTATTTGCGGGCCCAGAGAGATAGCACAGCGGCATTTGCCTTGCAAGCAGCCGATCCAGGACCAAAGGTGGTTGGTTCAAATCCCAGTGTCCCATATGGTCCCCTGTGCCTGCCAGGAGCTATTTCTGAGCAGACAGCCAGGAGTAATCCCTGAGCACCACCGGGTGTGACCCAAAAACCAAAAACCAAAAAAAAAAAAAAAAAACTAACGAAGCTGGTTTCCTCAGGGGCCTAGGGAGCGCACCCCAAAAAAACTGCGTTTTGAAACTGGTGAGTGCCTACATTCTGGGGCTGTGGGATCGCTCTGCCCTGCCGTGCCTTTGTTCACTCTGAGGACTTCGGGGAAAACTCCTACCTCTGTCTGCCTAAAACTGTGCTTCTGAATTTCCGAAGGTTTCCTCAGGGGCCTAGGGAGCGCACCCCCAAAAAAAACTGCATTTTGAAGCTGGTGAGTGCCTACATTCTGGGGCTGTGGGATGGCTCTGCCCTGCCGTGCCTTTGTTCACTCTGAGGACTTTCAACTAGAGGCAGCAGAAGAGCTCAGCCACTTAGCTTCCCTTCGCAGCCACAAACTCTTCCTAATCAATGAACCCCACCACAACACGAAAGAAAAACCACACTACAAGCGTGACAATGGGGAAAACTCGCAGGCAAACACCATCCATAGAGAATGAAGACGAAAGCTCGGCTGATCTAATAAATCCCAACCACCTGATTAAACTTTCAGATAAGGAGTTTAGAATAGAAATATGGAATATGTTTGTAGAACTCAAAAAGAGCATAGATCGATCTGAAGAGAACACAAAGACAGAAATCAGAAAACTCCAAACTGAAATAACAGATCTGAAAAATACGGTTGCTCAACTGAAAACCACAATGGATAGCCTCGCCAATAGGATATCAGCAGCTGAGGAGAGAATCGGAGTACTGGAAGATGAGACGCAGAAAAGCTCAACACAACAGAAGAAATTGGAAAAGAACCTTAAGACAAACAAACAGGCAATGGAAAAGGTACTCAAGGTATGCGAACAGATGAAAATAGAAGTCTTTGGCGAAAGTACACCGGCCCAGTGGGGCTCAGCTGTGAAAGACTGTGAGTGTGACCTGTCTATGTCTGTCTACTGTTCTCTTGCGTGAAACTCTTGCGAGTGGGGCAAAAAGAGCCTCCAGTAACCTCGCTCACCCAGACACCATTTTCAGGGAGGGACTTCAGAGCATAAAAACCGGCTAACCTTTGCAAAAGCTGGCTCCCTGTGTGTGACACCAGGCGGGGAAAATCCGCGAAAGTACACCGGCCCAGTGGGGCTCAGCTGTGAAAGACTGTGAGTGTGACCTGTCTATGTCTGTCTACTGTCCTCTTGCGTGAAACTCTTGCGAGTGGGGCAAAAAGAGGCTCAGAGGAGCACGGCCGCTCTGCTTCGCTACGCGGCCGTGCACTCTTTCTAAGGAAAGAACTCCACTGCAACAAGAAGGAAAAATCACACTAAGAACGGCGCTATATCACAGAAGCAAACATTTCTCTCTGGACTGTCTTCTCTGTTGCATGCTCGGGCCTAAGATTTGACCCAGTGTGAGGCTTCATCCACAGAGGACTCCCCTCCCTTAGAGGCAAGTCAGCCCATCCAGAAAGGGAGGAGCCAGAGGAGTGTGCTGCCTACATCATATAGACAATGAATACCACTACAACACGTAGAAAAACCCACAATACAAGTGTGACAATGGGGAAACAACGCAGGCCAGCATCAGACATAGAGAATGAAGATGACAATTCTGAGGACCAGATAATGACTGAACAACTAATCAACCTCTCAGATAAGGACTTTAGACTAGCAATATGGAAGGTGCTCAACAGACTCCAAGAAACCATGGATCGAGTTGAACAGAACACTAATAAGAACCAAGAAAATATGAAGGCAGAAATGACAAAACTCCAAACTGAAATAACATGTCAACTAACAGGACTGAAAAAGTCAGTAAACGAAGTGAATGACAAAATGGATAAGCTCTGGGACAGGGTATCAGAAGCTGAGAATAGACTTGGTGCTGTGGAAGATGAGATACATAACAATTCCATACAGCAGGAGAGATTGGACAAAAAACTTAAAGCAAATGAGCAGACAATGGAAAAATTAGTCAAAGAATGGGAACAGACGAAAATAGAAGTCTATGATAAGATCAACAGAAACAACTTAAGAATCATTGGAGTCCCAGAGACCCAGGAAGAAAATTTCCAGGAAGAAACAATGGTCAAGAACATCATTAAAGAGAAACTTCCAGAGCTAAAGAATATATGTGATCAAATCCTGCATGCCCGAAGAGTACCAACCAAAAGAGACCCCAGAAAAACCACCCCAAGACACATCCTAGTCACAATGACAAATCCCACAGATAGAGACAGAATTCTGAAAACAGCAAGATCAAAAGGGGAAATCATGTTCAAGCAAGCTTCCCTGAGATTTACAGCAGACCTGTCACCAGAAACGCTCAATGCCAGAAAGCAGTGGTGGGATATTGTGACAAGACTGAATGAAATGAATGCTTCACCCAGAATACTATACCCAGCAAAACTCACTTTCCGGTTTGATGGAAGAATACATGGTTTCACAGAAAAAACAGCTCAGAAACTTCACAGACACAAAACCAGTCTTAAGAGAAAAACTGAAAGACCTAATCTAAGACAAGACTACCCAAAAGACACACCAAATTTTGAAATAAAGATGGCGTTAAATCCCAGGACAATTCTTTCTCTCAACGTCAATGGACTAAATGCACCAGTTAAGAGACACAGAGTGGCTAAATGGATCAAAAAACTCAATCCAACCTTCTGCTGCCTACAAGAAACGCACCTGAATAGTCAGAACAAACATAGACTCAAAATAAAAGGCTGGAGAAAAGTTATCCAAGCAAACAACACCCATAAAAAAGCTGGAGTGGCCATACTAATATCAGATAATGCAAACTTTATACTCAGGAAGGTTGTAAGGGACAAAGACGGACATTTTATATTAATCAAGGGGTACGTAGAGCAGGAAGAATTCACTCTCCTAAACATATATGCACCGAATGAGGGGCCAGCAAAATATTTAATACAACTGTTGACAAATCTGAAAAATAATATCAACAACAACACAATAATTGTGGGGGACCTTAACACGGCTTTGTCAACACTGGATAGGTCAACCAGACTGAAACCCAACAAGAATATACTAGACCTGAGGAGAGAAATGGAAGAAAGAGGCCTAGTGGATATATATAGGACACTCCATCCCCAGAAACCTGGATACACATTCTTCTCCAATGTACATGGGACATTCTCCAGGATAGACTACATGCTGGCACATAAAACATACCTCCATAAGATCAAGAGGATAGAAATTTTGCAGACTACCTTCGCTGACCACAAGGCTCTGAAATTATTTGTGAACTCCAAAGGGACTCAGAAGAAACACTTTAACACCTGGAAGTTAAACAGCCTCATGCTCAATAACCAGTGGGTCCGAGATGAAATCAAGGAGGAAATAAAAAGGTTCCTGGAAACAAATGACAATAAAGACACAAACTCTCAGAACTTATGGGACACAGCAAAAGCAGTACTGAGAGGAAAATTTATAGCTTTGCAAGCACACATCAGGAAGGAAGAAGGAGCTTACCTGAGTAGCTTAATGACACAGCTAATAGAACTAGAAAATGCTCAACAAAAGGACCCAAGAATAGGAAGACAGAAGGAAATAACAAAGCTGAGAGCAGAAATCAACGAAGTGGAAACTCAAAAAACAATCCGAAAGATCAACGAAAGCAGAAGTTGGTTCTTTGAAAAAATAAACAAGATTGATAGACCACTGGCAAACCTAACAAAGAAAGAGAGAGAGAGAGAAACTTGATAACTCGTATCAGGAATGAAAAAGGAGAGATCACTACTGATATGACAGAGATTCAAAGGGTAATCAGAAACTACTTTGAAAAACTCTACGCCACTAAAAATGAGAACCTGGAAGAAATGGATAAATTCTTGGACTCTTATAATCTTCCACGGTTGAAGGAAGAGGATGTAGCATATCTAAACACCCCCATCACCATTGATGAAATTAAAACAGTAATCAAATGTCTGCCGAAAAACAAAAGCCCAGGTCCAGATGGATTCACTAATGAATTCTATCAAACTTTCCAAGAGGAACTACTGCCAATCTTGGCAAGACTCTTTCATGAAATTGAACAAACAGAAACACTTCCAAATAGCTTTTATGAAGCCAACATCACTTTGATACCTAAACCAGACAGAGACGCTACCAAAAAAGAAAATTACAGACCAATATCACTGATGAATGCAGATGCAAAGATCCTCAACAAAATCCTGGCAAATAGGATTCAATGCCTCGTTAAGAAGATCATCCACTACGATCAAGTAGGTTTCATCCCAGGAATGCAAGGCTGGTTTAACATCCGTAAATCTATCAACATAATACACAACATCAATAACAAGAAAAATAAAAACCACATGATCATATCAATAGATGCAGAGAAAGCATTTGATAAGGTCCAACACCCATTCTTGATCAAAACTCTCAGCAAGATGGGAATGGAGGGAACCTTTCTCAATATAGTGAAGGCCATCTACCACAAGCCAGTGGCAAATATTATCCTCAATGGAGAAAAACTGAAAGCCTTCCCTCTAAATTCTGGCACAAGACAAGGCTGTCCTCTCTCACCACTCCTATTCAACATAGCACTGGAAGTACTTGCTATAGCGATTAGGCAAGAAAAGGATATCAAGGGAATCCAGATAGGAAAGGAAGAAGTCAAGCTCTCACTGTTTGCAGATGACATGATACTCTACTTAGAAAACCCTAAAGACTCTATCAAAAAGCTTCTAGAAACAATAGACTCATATAGCAAGGTGGCAGGCTACAAAATTAACACACAAAAATCAATGGCCTTTCTATATACAAATAGTAATAAGGATGAAATGGACATTAAGAAAACAACCCCATTCACAACAGTGTCACACAAACTCAAATATCTTGGAATCAACTTGACTAAATATGTGAAGGACCTATACAAAGAAAACTATAAAACTCTGCTCCAAGAAATAAGAGAGGACACACGGAAATGGAAGCACATACCCTGCTCATGGATTGGCAGGATTAACATCATCAAAATGTCAATACTCCCCAAGGCATTATACAGATTTAATGCCATCCCTCTAAAGATACCCATGACATTCTTCAAAGAAGTGGATCAGGCACTTTTGAAATTCATTTGGAACAATAAACACCCTCGAATAGCTAAAGCAATCATTGGGAAAAAGAATATGGGAGGAATTATTTTTCCCAACTTTAAACTGTACTACAAAGCAACAGTTATCAAAACAGCATGGTATTGGAATAAGGATAGGTCCTCAGATCAGTGGAATAGGCTTGAATACTCAGAAAATGTTCCCCAGAGATACAACCATCTAATTTTTGATAAAGGAGCAGGAAATCCTAAATGGAGCAGGGAAAGCCTCTTCAACAAGTGGTGTTGGCACAATTGGATAGCCACTTGCAAAAAATTAAACTTAGACCCCCAGCTAACATCATGTACAAAGGTAAAATCCAAATGGATTAAAGACCTCGATATCAGCCCCAAAACCATAAGATATATAGAACAGCACATAGGCAAAACACTCCAGGACATTACAGGCATCTTCAAGGAGGAAACTGCACTCTCCAAGCAAGTGAAAGCAGAGATTAACAGATGGGAATATATTAAGCTGAGAAGCTTCTGCACCTCAAAGGAAATAGTGCCCAGGATACAAGAGCCACCCACTGAGTGGGAGAAACTATTCACCCAATACCCATCAGATAAGGGGCTAATCTCCAAAATATACAAGGCACTGACAGAACTTTACAAGAAAAAAACATCTAACCCCATCAAAAAATGGGGAGAAGAAATGAACAGACACTTTGACAAAGAAGAAATACGCATGGCCAAAAGACACATGAAAAAATGTTCCACATCACTAATCATCAGGGAGATGCAAATCAAAACAACGATGAGATACCACCTCACACCCCAGAGAATGGCACACATCACAAAGAATGAGAATAAACAGTGTTGGCGGGGATGTGGAGAGAAAGGAACTCTTATCCACTGCTGGTGGGAATGCCGTCTAGTTCAACCTTTATGGAAAGCGATATGGAGATTCCTCCAAAAACTGGAAATCGAGCTCCCATACGATCCAGCTATACCACTCCTAGGAATATACCCTAGGAACACAAAAATACAATACAAAAAACCCTTCCTTACACCTATATTCATTGCAGCTCTATTTACCATAGCAAGACTCTGGAAACAACCAAGATGCCCTTCAACAGACGAATGGCTAAAGAAACTGTGGTACATATACACAATGGAATATTATGCAGCTGTCAGGAGAGATGAAGTCATGAAATTTTCCTATACATGGATGTACATGGAATCTATTATGCTGAGTGAAATAAGTCAGAGAGAGAGAGAAAAACGCAGAATGGTCTCACTCATCTATGGGTTTTAAGAAAAATGAAAGACACCCTTGTAATAATAATTTTCAGACACAAAAGAGAAAAGAGCTGGAAGTTCCAGCTCACCTCAGGAAGCTCACCACAAAGAGTGATGAGTTTAGTTAGAGAAATAACTACATTTTGAACTGTCCTAATATTGAGAATGTATGAGGGAAATGTAGAGCCTGTTTAGGGTACAGGCGGGGGTTGGGGGGGGAGGAGGGAGATTTGGGACTTGGGTGATGGGAATGTTGCACTGGTGATGGGTGGTGTTCCTTTTATGACTGAAACCCAAACACAATCATGTATGTAATCAAGGTGTTTAAATAAAAAAAATTAAAAAAAATTAAATAAATTCTAAATAGAGTTGATAAAGCCTAGAACTTGCCACAAAAATCACCTTTTGGAATTATGTGTCTGAGAAACCATCATTAATAGCACCGTAACGCATAGAATCTCAATCAATAAAACTTTTTATATTTAAAAACAGCTTTGTCTACACAGACTCCTTTGCTATTTGAGAATAGGATTACTTAAATCTGTATTTTCAAATGCCTGGCCAAAAAAAGAGAGCTGATTCAATAAATAACAGCTCATTCACCGAAAAAAAAAAAAAGAAAAAAAAAAAGAAAATAGAAGTCTTTGATAAACTCAACAGAAACAACATAAGAATCATGGGAGTCCCAGAAACCCAGGAAGGAGATCTCCAAGAAGAATCAACTGTCAAAGACATCATCAAAGAGATACTCCCAGAGTTAAAGACTACATGCAATCAAATCCTGCATGCCCGAAGAATACCAGCTAAAAGAGACCCAAAGAAAAACACCCCAAGACATATCCTCTTTACAATGACAAATCCCATAGATAGGGATAGAATACTGAAAGCAGCAAGATCAAAAAGGGAAATTACATTCAAAGGAGCATCCTTAAGACTTACAGCAGATAAAAACCGGCCGGCAGACTGCTGCAGAAGCTGGATTCCCTGCTTGGGACATCAGGCGGGGAAAAGACACGAATCTAAGCCTGCGCAGAGGGGCCCAACTGTGAGTGTGAACTGTAAATATCTGTCTACTGTCCTCTTGTGTGAAACTCTTGGGAGTGGGGCAAAAGAGGCTCCATCAGAGCACGGCCGCTCCGCTTCGCTACGCAGCCGTGCGCTCCTTCTAAGAAAAGAACACCATTGCAACAATACGAAAAAATCACAATAAGAACTGTGCTATATCAGAGAAGCAAGCATTTCTCTCTGGACTGTCTTCTCTGTTGCATGCTCGGGCCTAAGATTTGACCCAGTGTGAGGCTTCATCCACGGAGGTCTCCCCTCCCTTAGAGGCAAGTCAGCCCATCCAGAAAGGGAGGAGCCAGAGGAGTGTGCTGCCTACATCATATAGACAATGAATACCACCACAACACGTAGAAAAACCCACAATACAAGTGTGACAATGGGGAAACAACGCAGGCCAGCATCAGACATAGAGAATGAAGATGACAATTCTGAGGACCAGATAATGACTGAACAACTAATCAACCTCTCAGATAAGGACTTTAGACTAGCAATATGGAAGGTGCTCAACAGACTCCAAGAAACCATGGATCGAGTTGAACAGAACACTAATAAGAACCAAGAAAATATGAAGGCAGAAATGACAAAACTCCAAACTGAAATAACATGTCAACTAACAGGACTGAAAAAGTCAGTAAACGAAGTGAATGACAAAATGGATAAGCTCTGGGACAGGGTATCAGAAGCTGAGAATAGACTTGGTGCTGTGGAAGATGAGATACATAACAATTCCATACAGCAGGAGAGATTGGACAAAAAACTTAAAGCAAATGAGCAGACAATGGAAAAATTAGTAAAAGAATGGGAACAGATGAAAATAGAAGTCTATGATAAGATCAACAGAAACAACTTAAGAATCATTGGCGTCCCAGAGACCCAGGAAGAAAATTCCCAGGAAGAATCAATGGTCAAGAACATCATTAAAGAGAAACTTCCAGAGCTAAAGAATATATGTGATCAAATCCTGCATGCTCGAAGAGTACCAACCAAAAGAGACCCCAGAAAAACCACCCCAAGACACATCCTAGTCACAATGACAAATCCCACAGATAGAGACAGAATTCTGAAAACAGCAAGATCAAAAGGGGAAATTACATTCAAGCAAGCAACCTTGAGATTTACAGCAGACCTGTCACCAGAAACACTCAATGCCAGAAAGCAGTGGTGGGATATTGTGACAAGACTGAATGAAATGAATGCTTCACCCAGAATACTATACCCAGCAAAACTCACTTTCCGGTTTGACGGAAGAATACATGGTTTCACTGACAAAAAGCAGCTCAGAAACTTTACAGACACAAAACCAGTCTTAAGAGAAAAACTGAAAGACCTAATTTAAGACAAGACTAACCAAAAGACACCAAATTTCGATATAAAGATGGCATTAAATCCCAGGACAATTCTTTCTCTCAACGTCAATGGACTAAATGCACCAGTCAAGAGACACAGAGTTGCTAAATGGATCAAAAAACTCAATCCAACCTTCTGCTGCCTACAAGAAACACACCTGAATAGTCAGAACAAACATAGACTCAAAATAAAAGGCTGGAGAAAAATCATCCAAGCAAACAACACCCATAAAAAAGCTGGAGTGGCCATACTAATATCAGATAATGCAAACTTTATACTCAGGAAGGTTGTAAGGGACAAAGATGGACATTTTATATTAATCAAAGGGTATATAGAGCAGGAAGAATTCACTCTCCTAAACATATATGCACCAAATGAGGGGCCAGCAAAATATTTAATACAACTGTTGACAAATCTGAAAAATAACATCAATAACAACACAATAATTGTGGGGGACCTTAACACGGCTTTGTCAACACTGGATAGGTCAACCAGACTGAAACCCAACAAGAATATACTAGACCTGAGGAGAGAAATGGAAGAAAGAGGCCTAGTGGATATATATAGGACACTCCACCCCCAGAAACCTGGATACACATTCTTCTCCAATGTACATGGGACATTCTCCAGGATAGACTACATGCTGGCACATAAAACATATCTCCATAATATCAAGAGGATAGAAATTTTGCAGACTACCTTTGCTGACCACAAGGCTCTGAAATTATTTGTGAATTCCAAAGGGACTCAGAAGAAAAACATTAACACCTGGAAGTTAAACAGCCTCATACTCAATAACCAGTGGGTCCGAGATGAAATCAAGGAGGAAATCAAAAGGTTCCTGGAAACAAATGACAATAAAGACACAAACTATCAGAACTTATGGGACACAGCAAAAGCAGTACTGAGAGGAAAATTTATAGCTTTGCAAGCACACATCAGGAAGGAAGAAGGAGCTTACCTGAGTAGCTTAATGACACAGCTAATAGAACTAGAAAGTGCTCAACAAAAGGACCCAAAAATAGGAAGACAGAAGGAAATAACAAAGCTGAGAGCAGAAATCAATGAAGTGGAAACCCAAAAACAATCCGAAAGATCAACGAAAGCAGAAGTTGGTTCCTTGAAAAAATAAACAAGATTGATAGACCACTGGCAAACCTAACAAAGAAAGAGAGAGAGAGAGAAACTTGATAACTCGTATCAGGAATGAAAAAGGAGAGATCACTACTGATATGACAGAGATTCAAAGGGTAATCAGAAACTACTTTGAGAAACTCTACGCCACTAAAAATGAGAACCTGGAAGAAATGGATAAATTCTTGGACTCTTATAATCTTCCACGGTTGAAGGAAGAGGATGTAGCATATCTAAACACCCCCATCACCATTGATGAAATCAAAACGGTAATCAAAGGTCTGCCGAAAAACAAAAGCCCAGGCCCAGATGGATTCACTAACGAATTCTTTCAAACTTTCCAAGAGGAACTACTACCAATCCTGGCAAGACTCTTTCATGAAATTGAACAAACGGAAACACTTCCAAATAGCTTTTATGAAGCCAACATCACCTTGATACCTAAACCAGACAGAGATGCTACAAAAAAAGAAAATTACAGACCAATATCGCTGATGAATGCCGATGCAAAGATCTTCAACAAAATCCTGGCAAATAGGATTCAATGCCTCAATAAGAAGATCATCCACTGCGATCAAGTAGGTTTCATCCCAGGAATGCAAGGCTGGTTTAACATCCGTAAATCCATCAACATCATACACAACATCAATAACAAGAAAAATAAAAACCACATGATCATATAATTAGATGCAGAGAAAGCATTTGATAAGGTCCAACACCCATTCTTGATCAAAACTCTCAGCAAGATGGGAATGGAAGGAACCTTTCTCAATCTAGTTGAAGCCATCTACCACAAGCCAATGGCAAATATCATCCTCAACGGAGAAAAACTAAAAGCCTTCCCTCTAAATTCTGGTACAAGACAAGGCTGTCCTCTCTCACCACTCCTATTCAACATAGCACTGGAAGTACTTGCTATAGCGATTAGGCAAGAAAAAGATATCAAGGGAATTCAGATAGGAAAGGAAGAAGTCAAGCTCTCACTGTTTGCAGATGACATGATACTCTACTTAGAAAACCCTAAAGACTCCACCAAAAAGCTTCTAGAAACAATAGACTCATATAGCAAGGTGGCAGGCTACAAAATTAACACACAAAAATCAATGGCCTTTCTATACACCAATAGCAATAAGGAAGAAATGGACATTAAGAAAACAACCCCATTCACAATAGTGCCACACAAACTCAAATATCTTGGAATCAACTTGACTAAAAATGTGAAGGACCTATACAAAGAAAACTATAAAACTCTGCTCCAAGAAATAAGAGAGGACACGCGGAAATGGAAACGCATACCCTGCTCGTGGATTGGCAGGATTAACATCATCAAAATGGCAATACTCCCCAAGGCATTATACAGATTTAATGCTATCCCTCTAAAGATACCCATGACATTCTTCAAAGAAGTGGATCAGGCACTTTTGAAATTCATTTGGAACAATAAACACCCTCGAATAGCTAAAGCAATCATTGGGAAAAAGAATATGGGAGGAATTACTTTCCCCAACTTTAAACTGTACTACAAAGCAATAGTTATCAAAACAGCATGGTATTGGAATAAGGACAGGCCCTCAGACCAGTGGAATAGACTTGAATACTCAGAAAATGTTCCCCAGACATACAACCACCTAATTTTCGATAAAGGAGCAGGAAACCCTAAATGGAACAGGGAAAGCCTCTTCAACAAGTGGTGTTGGCACAATTGGATAGCCGCTTGCAAAAAATTGAACGTAGACCCCCAGCTATCATCATACACGAAGGTAAAATCCAAATGGATTAAAGACCTCGATATCAGCCCCAAAACCATAAGATATATAGAACAGCACATAGGCAAGACACTCCAGGACATTACAGGCATCTTCAAGGAGGAAACTGCACTCTCCAAGCAAGTGAAAGCAGAGATTAACAGATGGGAATATATTAAGCTGAGAAGTTTCTGCACCTCAAAGGAAATAGTGCCCAGGATACAAGAGCCACCCACTGAGTGGGAGAAACTATTCACCCAATACCCATCAGATAAGGGGCTAATCTCCAAAATATACAAGGCACTGACAGAACTTTACAAGAAAAAAACATCTAATCCCATCAAAAAATGGGGAGAAGAAATGAACAGACACTTTGACAAAGAAGAAATACGCATGGCCAAAAAACACATGAAAAAGTGCTCCACATCACTAATCATCAGGGAGATGCAAATCAAAACAACGATGAGATACCACCTCACACCACAGAGAATGGCACACATCACAAAGAATGAGAACAAACAGTGTTGGCGGGGATGTGGAGAGAAAGGAACTCTTATCCACTGCTGGTGGGAATGCCGTCTAGTTCAACCTTTATGGAAAGCGATATGGAGATTCCTTCAAAAACTGGAAATCGAGCTCCCATATGATCCAGCTATACCATTCCTAGGAATATACCCTAGGAACACAAAAATACAGTACAAAAACCCCTTCCTTACACCTATATTCATTGCAGCACTATTTACCATAGCAAGACTCTGGAAACAACCAAGATGCCCTTCAACAGATGAATGGCTAAAGAAACTGTGGTACATATACACAATGGAATATTATGCAGCTGTCAGGAGAGATGAAGTCATGAAATTTTCCTATACATGGATGTACATGGAATCTATTATGCTGAGTGAAATAAGTCAGAGAGAGAGAGAAAAACGCAGAATGGTCTCACTCATCTATGGGTTTTAAGAGAAATGAAAGACATTCTTGCAATAATAATTTCCAGACACAAAAGTGAAAAGAGCTGGATGTTCCAGCTCACCATAGGAAGCTCACCACAAAGAGTGATGAGTTTAGTTAGAGAAATAACTACATTTTGAACTTTCCTTATAATGAAAATGTATGAGGGAAATGGAGAGCCTGTTTAGAGTACAGGCGGGGGTTGGGTGGGTAGGAGGGAGACTTGGACATTGGTGATGGGAATGTTGCACTGGTGATGGGTGGTGTTCTTTACATGACTGAAACCCAAAAACAATCATGTATGTAATCAAGGTGTTTAAATAAAAAAAAAAAAAAAAAAAAGACTTACAGCAGACATGTCACAAGAAACTCTCAAGGCCAGAAGACAGTGGTTGGATATTGTGACAAGATTGAATGAAATGAATGCCTCCCCAAGAATAATGCACCCAGCCCGACTCACGTTCAGGTTTGGAGGAAGAATACACAGCTTCACGGATAAACAACAGCTCAGAAACTTCACAGATGATAAACTAGCCTTAAAGGAAATACTGACAGGTCTACTCTAAGACAAGAGAGACCAACAAACACAGCAAACTTATCTACAAAGATGACATTAAATCCTATGACAATCATCTCCCTCAATGTCAATGGACTAAATTCACCAATTAAAAGACACAGAGTGGCAAAATGGGTCAAAAAGATGAATCCAACCTTCTGCTGCCTACAAGAAACACATCTGAATAGTCAGAACAAACATAGACTCAAAATCAAAGGTTGGAAGAAAATTATCCAAGCAAACAACACCCTGAAAAAAGCTGGGGTGGCCATATTAATATCAGATGACACCAACTTTATACTCAGAAAAGTGGTAAGGGACAAAGATGGACACTATGTACTAATCAAGGGATATGTGCAACAGGAAGAAATCAGACTATTAAACATATATGCACCCAATGAGAGACCAGCAAATTATCTAATACAATTACTGACAAATCTGAAAGAAGAAATCAATAATAACACAATCATTGTGGGAGACTTCAACACAGCCCTATCAACACTTGATAGGTCAACCAGACTGAAACCCAACAAAAACATACTAGCCCTGAAAAGAATTATGGAAGAAAGAGGACTAGTAGATATATACAGGGCACTCTATCCCAAAAAACCTGGATACACATTCTTTTCCAATGTACATGGGTCATTCTCCAGAATAGACTACATGCTGACACATAAAACATACCTCCATAAAATCAAGAGGATAGAAATCTTGCAGGCTACCTCTGCTGACCACAAGGCTCTGAAATTAGATGTGAACTACAAAGCCACACAGAAGAAAAACTTTAACAATTGGAAATTAAACACCCTGCTACTGAACAACCAGTGGGTCCGAGATGAAATCAAAAAGGAAATCAAAACTTTTCTGGAAACAAATGATAATGAAGACACAAACTGCCAGAATCTATGGGACACAGCAAAAGTGGTCCTGAGAGGAAAATTTATAGCTCTACAAGCACACATCAGGAAGGAAGAAGGAGCATACCTGAATAACTTAATGACGCAGCTTAAAAAATTAGAAAATGACCAACAAAATGAACCAGAAATAGGGAGACAGAAGGAAATAATAAAGCTGAAAGCAGAACTCAATGAAGTGGAAAACCAAAAAGCAATCCGAAAGATCAACGAAAGCAGAAGCTGGTTCTTTGAAAAAATAAATAAGATCAATAGACCATTGGCAAAACTCACAAAGAAAGAGAGAGAGAAATCTGATAACCCGTATTAGAAATGAAAAGGGGGAGATCACAACAGAAATTGCAGAGATCCAAAGGATAATCAGAGGCTACTTTGAGAAACTTTATGCTACAAAGCATGAGAACCTAGAAGAAATGGAAAAATTCTTGGACACTTATAACCTTCCACATTTAAGTAAGGAGGATGTAGCATATCTAAACACCCCCATCACTACTGAGGAAATTGAAACTGTAATCAAACATCTACCAAAAAAGAAAAGCCCAGGCCCAGATGGTTTTCCTAATGAATTTTTTCAAATCTTTCAAGAGGAGCTACTACCAATCCTAGCCAGACTCTTCCATGAAATTGAAAAAAAGGGAACACTCCCAAACAGCTTTTATGAAGCCAACATCACCTTGATACCAAAACCAGACAGAGATGCTGCCAAAAAAGAAAATTACAGACCAATATCCCTGATGAATGCTGATGCAAAGATCTTCAACAAAATCCTGGCAAATAGGATCGAATGCATCATCAAGAAGATCATACACTATGACCAAGTAGGCTTCATCCCAGGAATGCAAGGATGGTTTAACATCCGTAAATCCATCAACATCATACACAACATCAACAACAAAAAAAATCGCATGCTCATATCAATAGATGCAGAGAAAGCATTTGATAAGGTCCAACACCCATTCTTGTTCAAAACTCTCAGCAAGATGGGAATGGAAGGAACCTTTCTCAATCTAGTTGAAGCCATCTACCACAAGCCAATGGCAAATATTATCCTCAATGGAGAAAATCTAAAAGCCTTTCCTCTAAATTCCGGTACAAGACAAGGCTGTCCTCTCTCACCACTCCTCTTCAACATAGTACTGGAAGTTCTTGCTATAGCGATCAGGCAAGAAAAAGATATCAAGGGAATTCAGATAGGAAAGGAAGAAGTCAAGCTCTCATTGTTTGCAGATGACATGATACTCTACTTAGAAAACCCTAAAGACTCTACCAAAAAGCTTCTAGAAACAATAGATTCATATAGCAAGGTGGCAGGCTACAAAATCAACCTACAGAAATCAATGGCCTTTTTATACACCAATAATAATAGGGAAGAGATGGAAGTCAGGAAGGCAATCCCATTCACAATAGTGCCACACAAACTCAAATATCTTGGAGTCAACTTGACCAAAGACGTGAAGGACTTATACAAAGAAAACTATAAAGCCCTGCTCCAAGAAATAAGAGAGGACACATGGAAATGGAAACACTTACCCTGCTCATGGCTTGGCAGGATTAACATCATTAAAATGGCAATACTCCCCAAAGCATTATACAGGTTTAATGCGATCCCCTTAAAAATACCCGTGACATTCTTCAAAGAAGTGGATCAAACACTTATGAAGTTCATCTGGAACAATAAACATCCTTGAATAGCTAAAGCACTCTTAGGGAAAAGGAAAATGGGAGGCATTACTTTCCCCAACTTTAAACTGTACTACAAAGCAATAGTTATTAAAACAGCATGGTATTGGAATAAAGACAGACCCTCAGATCAGCGGAATAGGCTTGAGTTCTCAGAGAACATTCCCCAGGCATACAATTGCCTAATTTTTGACAAAGGAGCAAGAAATCCTAAGTGGAGCAGGGAAAATCTCTTCAACAAGTGGTGCTGGCAGAACTGGTTAGCGACTTGCAAAAAAGCGAACATAGACCCTCAGTTAACATCATGTAAGAAGGTAAAATCCAAATGGATTAAAGACCTTGATATCAGACCAGATACCATAAGGTATATAGAACAACACGTCGGTAAAACACTCCATGACATTGAGACTAAAGGTATCTTCAAGGAGGAAACTGCATTTTCCAAACAAGTGGAAGCAGAGATTAACAGATGGGAATACATTAAACTGAGAAGCTTCTGCACCTCAAAAGAAATAGTGCCCAGGATACAAGAGTCACCCACTGAGTGGGAGAAACTATTCACCCAACATCCTTCAGATAAGGGGCTAATATCCAAAATATACAGGGCACTGACAGAACTTTACAAAAAAAAACATCTAATCCCATCAAAAAATGGGGAGAAGAAATGAACAGACACTTTGATAAAAAAGAAATACAAATGGCCAAAAGACACATGAAAAAATGCTCCTCATCACTAATCATCAGAGAGATGCAAATCAAAACAACAATGAGATACCACCTCACACCACAGAGATTGGCACACATCACAAAGAATGAGAACAATCAGTGCTGGCGGGGATGTGGAGAGAAAGGAACTCTTATCCACTGCTGGTGGGAATGCCATCTAGTACAGCCTCTATGGAAAGCGATATGAAGGTTCCTTCAAAATCTGGAAATTGAGCTCCCATTCGACCCAGCTATTCCACTCGTAAGGATATAGCCTAGGAACACAAGAATACAATACAAAAACCCCTTCCTTACACCTATATTTATTGCAGCACTATTCACAATAGCCAGGCTCTGGAAACAACCAAGATGCCCTTCAACAGATGAGTGGCTAAAGAAACTGTGGTACATATACACAATGGAATATTATGCAGCCGTCAGGAGAGATGAAGTCATGAAATTTTCCTATACATGGATGTACATGGAATCTAGCATGCTCAGTGAAATAAGTCAGAAGGAGAGAGAGAGACGCAGAATAGTCTCACTCATCTATGGGTTTTAAGAAAAATAAAAGTCATTTTTGTAACAATCCTCAGAGACAATGAGAGGAGAGCTGGAACAGCAGCTCACTCCATGAAGCTCACCACAAAAAGTGGTGAGCACAGTTATAGAAATAACTACACTGAGAACTATCATAATCAAGTGAATGAATGAGGGAACTGGAAAGCCTGTCTGGAATACAGGTGGGGGTGGGGTGGGATGGAGGGAGATTTGGGACATTGGTGGCAGGAATGTTGCACTGGTGAAGAGGGTGTTCTTTATATGACTGAAACCTTATCATAGTCATTTATGTAATCAAGATATTCAAATAAAGAGAGAAAAAAAAGAATAACCACACAAAGATGTTCACAAATGTTTGTTGGTCTTGAAATGGAAAAGAATAGAAAAAGAAACTCTGGGCAACAAATGAAGGGAGACTGATTTAATCCAAAAAGAAAATTTCATTTTTGTGAGATATCTTCATGGGAGTGTTTTATGTCAGAAAAAGATAAAGCTTTTTTACATTATCTTGAAGGAAAACAATAAACAGACAGGATTTTATATCTAAGAGGTATAAAGAGAACAATAAAATGTTCCAATGGAAGGCTTTGGGGTTAACACAAGCGTGTCTTTAAAAGGTTAGTAAAGAATGACTTTCAAATAACCAAAAACTAAAACTTTGGGATGTCGGGCAGTGGATATTTATTAACTCTGTGCCTGAAGGAGTAGGACTAGCTTCAGGGTAATGAACTATGACTTGGAATGCTGTTGTAATCTGACAACTAAGACATAATATAACGGTTAAAGATGGTGCCATGATTTCTGACTGTTTTCAGTCATTATTATTGCTAAGGTTAGTATTCAGAGATGTATGTCTAAGCCAGGAGAGAGCATCGGGGTATAATGATGGAATGTTCTGATTGTATCAACCTTGTACTTTGCAGAATATGAGTTCCTGGTATGAAAGATAGGATTTCATCTGACTATCCCTTCACCCCTCATTCCCATCCAGATTTCCCACCTTATTAAAACTCTTCACCCTCAGTTCTTAATCCATTAGGAATCAAGACTGACCTCCTACCCCAACAAACCAGAACCCAGCACTCAAGCAAAGGGACACCCAGACAAACCTACATCTCGTCCTCAGCAAGGAAAGGCAACCAACTCCCCTGCTGACCCATGCCGTGCGGCCCTCCTTACCAACTCTTCCTAACGTGGACTGTAACCTGAAACTGGACTTAGCTCTAAAAGTATCCCCAAAGTAAGAACTCTTCCCAAGACCTCCCTGATGCAAATCTTTTGCCAATCTCAAGAAGGTCAGGGTGTGTGATGAAAAAGTGCCGGGGAACCGACACACCATAAGAAAATATCAAAAGACAATGGGGAAACCTATACTTCCATCATAAGTATAAGACCTGTACTACCTCTTTACCTGCTCTTCCCCAAATGGAAGGTAGTCTATTGCATCACTATATATATATGAGCACATATATTTTTATTTATATTTTTATCTTTTTGGGGTGTATGACCTGTTTCTGTTTTCTTCCCTTTCCATCCCCAAATGCACCAGCAATATAATGTAGCACCATTTCCCCCTGCAAAGGCACACTAAAAAAAGGGGAAATCTTACATATAAAAACGAGCTCTTATATACTAGGGATAAGAACTCATACTTGTTTACAATACAGGGACATCTCCCACCTTGAAAATATGTCACTTGGACCCAACTTAGACCCCAGATGATTAGACACCATCCGTCCAGCCTTAAACCCTGGATCCCAGACACAGAAATGACACAGCTCTTCACAACAGCTACAGGAAACAAATCCCATCCGGGACATCCTTAATACTGCTGGGACACCAACAAGTGCCAGCTCTAATATGATATCCTGACAATGAGAAAAATGGGAACAGCCTGACCTAAGAGCAGGTTATCCTACCCCACCAGCTGACAATAAGACAAAATCAGAAGACTTGTCACCCTTTGGTCTATCCAAAAGCCAAAATCGCAATTTACAGATGACTGGCTGATAGAACCATGACCGGACCATATGTATCCTGGGATCAATAAAAAAAGTCCTAGTCTAGGGTTTGAACTACTACCTGCACAACAACCATGATCTCCAGTTCCAAAGGTCTGTCTGAGACAATTGCAACAGAATGGGTCTTCTGGAAACATAAAGACGCTATCCTAGGCTCCATCCTAAGATCAGCGCAAAGACCAAGTCCACCAACCACAGAAGATGGACTAAAATGACACTGAGGGAACAGAACTTCTAGAACCACAAAGAAAGACTTCATCATAAGCTCCACTAATTGACCTGTGCAGATATCGAGATCTCTAGATACAGAGGTCTGATTTTATCACCCAGGAGGGAGCAGAAGTCTTCCAAACACCACGAAAGCACCAAGGGGAGAGTAAATGAATCTGAATGAATATATTGACCCCATGACAATATATTCCAAGGGTGGAATAGGCCAAGGGAATTCCTTTTCGAATGACCCCAATATTTACTGTGCCTATGCAGGAGGGGAAAAAAAAAGGCAAAAAGCACAAAACAATTTTTTTGTTTGTTTTTGGGCCACACCCGGTGGTGCTCAGGGGACAGCCAGGTGCTCCTGGCTGTCTGCTCAGAAATAGCTCCTGGCAGGCATGGGGGACCATATGGGACACCAGGATTCGAACCAACCACCTTCAGTCCTGGATCGGCTGCTTGCAAGGCAAACACCACTGTGCTATCTCTCCGGGCCCAACAAATTTTTTTTTATTTAGCTATCTAGCTTTTGTCGATTTCTTTGTTTTGGTGAGGTTATTAAAGTTGCTGTCTCCATTTATATTTATTTATTTATCTTCTTCTTTTCTTTTCTTTCTTTATGTGCTCTGCCAGTTTTTTTTTTTAATCTCAAGACCATGGCTTTTATGTGGTGCTTATCTTTATTATTGGAGTGTTCATTGGATATTTTATTTGACACTTCTTTTTGTACTGTTGGGGTGTTTCACCTCTTTTTCCCCTTTGTCTCTCAAACCTATGATGAGAGCCTCTAGAAGGAATCCGCCCATTTTCAGCATATTTGATTTTTACCCCAGTTTATTACTTTTCTCTTCTTCAAACAAAACCACATAACTTGAACTATCTAGTCCTGTCTCCCAATTAGAGGGGGAAATAAGGGAGGTACCAAGACCAAACAGGTGTAAGACCACTAAGTAGTAAGCTAGGCATAGAGGGGACCAGGTATTTTAGCAGCCCTGGGGGTGAGGGAGAAGGATATGGGAGGTAGGACAGGAACGAAGGTCTAGGGAAGACAAATTGGTAATGAGAATCCCCCTGATTTTATGTTGACATGTACCTAAAATATTATTGTCAACAATATGTAAGCCACTATGATCAAAATAAAAATTATATTTAAAAAAAGAACTTCCATCAAAGTAATTACAGAGAGATGTTGATGATTTCAAAGAGTAATATGAAAGATATTAAGAGGAAAGCCTTTAATCCTTTGTTTTAAGTTAAAATATCAAACGGACTCAAGATAATGTTTTAATATGTGTGCATATACACACATTTATACACATATTCTATGCTGTAGGAAATCTAATGTGTCTAAAGGTATAAATTCTTCCATAGGTGCTTTGTGTGGAAAAGTAAAGAGGGTAAGGGAAAGTTGATTGAAAAACAGAGCATGCTTTGAAAACCAAGTAAGATTTAAGCTATATCTGTCACCAGAAACACACAGATGATAAAGCTACAAAGATATACAAAACACCAAGAAACAGAACAATGCTTTCCTTGAACAAAAAAGGTTTGCACTGTGATTGGATATCTTGGGGTCCCAGGGGATTTTGGAGTATTCACAGTCCTGGTTCTTTACCTGGGCAGTGGTTACAAGGTTCTCATAGGTTAATTCACTAAGGCAAAAGTTCACTTAATATAGATTCCTGTATCTGTGCTGTATTTTTCACTTTATTCAGCCAGGTGAAAAGGAGAGTTCAAACAGATACCACTAACACTACAACCACCTCTTCCAAAAAATAGCATCATATTGTCATCAATGCCAACACCAAACCACTACCATCAAAAATATGAACATCCAACACCTTCACTGCCACCAACAATGACATCACTACTGTCACTAACACTAATACCACAATCACCACCATCACCAAAATAATCCCTACCACCACCAATAACATCACTAGCATCAGCAATACAACCGTCAACAGTAAAACATCACTATTACTATCACTACTACCACCAACAGCATCACTACAATTACCAACCTAAACAGTAACTCCTCCACCAATAAGACAAATGTCATTATTACCACCACCATCATAATTAGTATCACCAATACCTGTAGTGACCCAAGGCTAATAGAACTGCAGGGCTGCAGGCTATAGAGGAGGCCCAAGGCTGCCCAGGCCCAATGATGATGCAAGCAAGGTTCGCAGTTGACCTGTGGGCCCAATTGTGGGGCCCAGTTGCCAGATGGGTCCAAGAACCTACCCAGGAACTCTGACATGTAGCAATCACCCACCCAGGACTGAGAGAGAAAAAGAAGTGAGAAATTAAAACCAAGTATACTTTGATGGAAATTCACTGCCCAAAGGTGGGATTGGGGAGGGAAGATCCTGTTCCAAAAAAAAAATGAGAAAGAAAAAGAAATAGATACAAAGTAGGCAGCATCTCCCCCAATGCTTTATCTCTGGCCCCCCAATGAGCTGGCAGAAGTTGCTCTGGTCACTATCTTGGGTTCTCCCTTACCCCTGCAACAGTCCAAGATTTTCCCTTTTATACTCAGCATGACAAGGGGGCGTGTCCAGGGGGTGTGTCCAGGTTCAACAGTCATTACCATGGGGGTATTCAAGTTCACTGCCAAGTGGAAGTACCCACGGGGAGTGTCCTAGTCCAACTGCCATAGAAACAACAATAAGAGCATCACTACCTACCACCACCAGCAATAAAAGCATCACTTCAACCACCAATAATACCATGACCAACCATTACCAACCAGCAAGACCACAGCAATGCCATCAACACATCAACTATCAACATAACAACTATCATTGCTACATATGCTACCAGTATCGGCATCTTTATCGTAACTGCTACCACTATCATGATTACTACCACCATCACCCCTTTTACCAACATTATGACTGTAACTACCACCATCACACAATAAGAACTGCAACATATGCTCCTGTTTATGTTACGGATATGCATATGTGCATAGCAAAGTAGTGCACAGCATGGTACAGTTTAATATTTCCCTTTGCTTATCAGCTGACCTTGGACCTCTCCAAACATCCATTTCATCGTATGCAAAGTGCACATAATAATGCTAATGCATAATTCACAGGGATGCAGACTCTCAAATGAGAAGCAGAATATGCAGATTCTTTCAGAACAGCAAAGCGCTCTGCAAGCTATGCACTACAGTAAATCTAGGAATGAGCTCCCATAGCAACGGCTTTTCTGGTATTTTGCCCTGTCTAACTCAGTGTCCCCTCCCAACTGCTTTACACATCTTACAGATGGGATAAGTATACTAACACTCTGAGAAAAGGCCATTTGAATGAACAACTGATAATGAAGCTCTTAACTAAGAACTACAAGGAGTAAAAATAATCTCATGAAACTAGCATTTACTGGTCTTCCAAAGATTTTTTTTACATATATCTTACCAATGTGTGTCATGTTTTTTCTTGGTCCTAGTATTGGGGTCCATCAGAGGAGCTTATATAAGGACGGGGATTTCAATGTGCACAGAAAATAAATTTACTGAAGAATAACAGGACTATGGAAGATACAAAAGGCAGCTAAAGGATTGGGAGAGGGAAGTGGTGTGTGTGTGTGTGTGTGTGTGTGTGTGTGTGTATACAATATATGGAGTGGGGAGGTTGACCTGGTTGAAATGGTGGCATTTGAGCTGATACAGGGATGGAAGGGACTGTGGGCAGCGAATCCAAGTAGAGGCAGCAGCCAGCATTGTCGAAGTAGGCAGGAGAAGGCTAGTGGGAAAATAATAGAAGACCCCTGAGATTTAAGTACAGTGAGAATAGGGTAGCAGAACTCGTGTAAGCTGGAAGACAGAAGTCCTATGGGGCAAGGCATGGCTATTGAGATTTGAAACTATTTGAAAATTTAATTGAGGACAGGCAGGTTGAGATGGTGAAATTTTACCTTTTACAGATCATGGTGGATGATAGTATAGAAACAAAGGCATGGCCAGGTGGACACAGAAGGGGATTCTTGAGAAGAAAAGGGTGGTATATGAGTTTAGGGGTCTCATCTAACTCCAAATCTTTGCAGGGGATATGACCTGTTTCCTGGTCTCAGGTTGGTTGATGATTCCAAAGGCAGATTCTCATGTATGGGAGATTCTTTTTAATATAAATCTTTATTTAAGGATCATGATTACAAGCATGTTTGTAGTTGGGTTTCAGTCATAAACAGAATACCCCTCTTCACCAGTGTAACATACCAATGGAGCATTTCTTGGAGACTGGCTACTGGGCTATCAGAGTAGCAGGCACCAATATCTCTGCCTTCCCATTAGTCCACTCTCTGGAATCCTCTCTCTCCCTGGATTTCCATTTTTGTGTCAGGATTGTTCTGTGCCTGGCAGTTTTGCTGATTCTAGGCATCCTGTGCATATGCTCGCACGCACCTTGATATAGCCCTGTGCAATCCTGCACCTCTAATTGTGACAAGCCCTGGCAAGACAGCCAGCCAATTAGACACCGTCTAAATTAGAACC
The DNA here is from genome assembly GCF_024139225.1 of Suncus etruscus. Lineage (NCBI taxonomy): Eukaryota > Metazoa > Chordata > Mammalia > Eulipotyphla > Soricidae > Suncus > Suncus etruscus. The sequence goes on from NC_064852.1 coordinate 23,379,844, forward strand.
ACATAGTCTTTTGTTTTGTTTAGTTTAGTTTCTGAGCCACATCTGGCAGAGAGGGGTTACTCCTGACTCTGAGGTCAGAAATTACTCTTGGCAGGCTCTAGGGATCATATGAAGTATCCTCCCTGATGTATTAATGCTTCAATTCTCAACACATAGATTCTTATACCGATTTTCTTCTCCATAAGTGACTTCCATTTGTTGATTTATCACAATATTTGCTTCAGGCGCAGCTAGATTCTGAGTCCACATCTACCAGGTCAGCCCCTGTATGACCTTATTTGCTGTCCTGCTTTAAGCTTTTTCAATACATCTCAGAAATTTCCCTCATTTTCTTTTATGAGACCAAATCCCTTTAGGATGGGGACAGAGATTACTTTTCTACTGTTCATTCCTCTTATTGTCTAGCAGCTGGGTCACACAACATTTGAAGAATCCCCATGTTAACTCGGGTTTGGATAAAGATAAGGCAGGAGAGATCAGAGCTGTCAGCATTCAGGTTCCGGGTAAATAAAAATCTTTTCCTTTGAAAAATCCTGTTTCAAAAGAAGCAGCATCTCTTGAGAACACAAAGTTCCAAAGATGTAAAGATATAGAGTATAGAGGACAGGGTCCTTGTCCACTGCCCTCGTGTCCCGGTCCTGAATGGATGGTGCCCAAAGAGGTAAAGGAGTAGGTAGAAAGTTCAGGAAAGCTTCAGAATAGCTGAGCCTTTACTTGCTCTTCTATGATCTCAGCATTCTTGAGATAAAGGGGAAAAAACAGCAAAAGAACTCAGATTCTGTAAGCAGTAGACACCATGCCATCAACGCTCATTTTATTAAGAGTTTATTCTTTCGCTACAGTTTCTCAAACAAAGAAATATGCTGAATGGGATTCTTTGCACCTTAGCAAGCTTTTTATTCTCCAAGGACCTAGGTAAAAGAATGTGTTCAGATGACTACCAGAGTGTAAAAACAGACCGCAGATGAATCATGCATATGACCTGACCTGTGCCCTTTGAAATGGATATGATTTCTGGAAATTAACCTCAGTTAGAAGAAACAACTAGCCCTGGACTTGGAGGCATATTTCATATCAGTCCCACGTGCTGACCTTGAGATGGAAGGAAGTGCTCAATAAGTGCAGCAATGATCATAGGTGAGTATACATATATTCTTTTGAGTTAATGTTTTAGTGTTTAGTGTTTAGAGGATACATGAAATCAGCAACAACATGGATAGAATGAGAGAAGATCATCCTGAGTGAAATTGAAAGAAAAAGGAGTATCTCATATGTGCGACTTCAGATACACAGCAAGATGACAATGAAGATCCAAAGGCAGCATGATGGGAAAACTGTTCTACACAACTCAGCTGGGGGGAAAGGTTTGGGAAGAAGTCTTGGGGGGTCTTTAAGAAAGTGAGGGGGTGCATTGGTGATGGGTGTTGAAATTATGTTCATGAGAAAACTTCTATTTAGAACATTGTAAACCACAGAATCTCAACTAAAATTGTAAAGTGATAGAAGGAATTCTGTCAGTTGGAGGATGTAGGATCCTTATTGATAGGCTGTCCCTGCCCAAATGATCATTTTTTGTTTGTTTTTGTTTGAGGTTATGCAGGGGTGTACTCATGGTTTACTTGTGGTTCTGCATTAAAGAAACACATTTGGAGATGTTTAGTGCAAACTATAGGATGCCAGAAATTGAACCCAGGACTTCCATGTGTAAGATAAGTAGTTTAACCTTTTTTACTATCTCTCCAGCCCCAGGTGACCTCTCTTGAAAGCCCAAAGACCCATCAGAAGACCCATTTAGATTTGTATCTGCGGCCAAGCAAAGTTGTTTTATGTGAGGGATATTGAAAAGATCAGGAGATACAGTGATTTGTCCCAAGGCTTTCTTTACATTGCTCCTAAGTGCTGTATCCCAGTCTCTCTCACCATTTTTGAGAGTAGCACATGCCCAAGTCATCCAGGGTATTTGGGTAGTTAGATCCAGATTATGGAACACCACCATGTAAGGAGCTGGCTGCTTGTAATAATAATTGGAGAGGGCAGAAGAATAGCGAGTGCTGTTCTGAGGGACATCTAATGAATCTATTGAACTGGCTGTGCTGGGATAAGAGTGGAGATGAGACTGGGGTGCAGGCCCCTTTCCAACTGAGTCTCAGCTCTCTAAACCAGAAAGTGAACCCTGAAAACTTCATATTCTATGTATCCCAGATGAAACTGAGTTTCCATCTATACAATTCAGGACTTGATCCCTGAGCTTAGCGCCAGGAGTAAGTCCTAAGAGCAATTGGATGTGACCCCAAACAAACAAACAAACAAACAAACAAAAAAGGTAGCTTACTTATAGATCTTTCAAAATATTTTATTTCAATATCTTTGTAATTATATGAATTTAGTAATTTTTATAAAAATGTCCACAATTGGGGCTGGCACAGTGGTAGGGTGTTTGCCTTGCAAGCAGCTGACCCAGGAAAGACCTGAGTTCCATTCCTGGCATCCCATCCCCCAAGCCAGGAGCTATTTCTGAGTGCATAGCCAGAAGTAACCCCTGAGAGTCACCTGGTGTGGTTCAAAAACAAACAAAAAATGTACACAATTAAAAATATATAACATGACACTTTCCTTAAGCCTGATGTAAGCTATCTTATAAAATGGTAGCAATTTATATATTTAGATTTATTTCTAACAATTTTATGCTTGCTTCCTAATTATCTTCATTTTTAATCTTCCTCATTCTTTTCTGCTTTCTGTGAATAGGTCATTGAGTATGCTTCATTATTTCATTCTTTATTCCCCTTGCAGATTTTATTAGTTTCATAACTTATATTTTTTCTATTTGTCTTTACTTAGAAATTAATTTTAATATGAACGTCAATTTCAAAACACTGGACACTGTATAGCTTCAAGACACTAAGTTTCAGTTACTTCTTCACCAAAGGGCACATTATGCATCACACTCTACCTCAAAACATTTAATTCTCCAAAATGGCTAATTTTAGATTGAACTACTTATATGCCAGTCTTTTTAATTTTTGCAAATATAACATGTGCAAATTTAACATTAATTACTTGCCTTCTGTTTGAAAAACACTCGTGATGTTTTCCTCTAGAGAAGTTCTGTTGCTAACAGTTTGTCATCATCTAGAAGTGACCTTTATTTTGTCTTCATTTACAGAAGTTATTTTCTTCTCCCATAGAATATACAGTTTATTAAGACTGTTATTTCTCCCAGCTTATTGCAGGCATCATTTTTATGGCCTTTAGCTTTGTATTTTATGATGATCAAGAAACCAACTGTCACTTCAATTTGTCATCCTTTTGAAAGCAATTGACCTTTCTTTATTTCTGGTACCTGAAAATTTCTCTACAATTTGGTAGGTGGAATTTTTTTATCCCCGTGCCTTGGAATCTATTCAGCTATTATTCTTCAAATATTGTAAGGTTTTTTTTTCCTTTTAAGCACTGTGATTAGCTAGAATTACCTCTACATCATACTGCTCTCCTCCTTTTCATGCTTCTTTCTTTACAATTCTTAGAGTTGCTTTACTACACATTTCTTTCTCTCTTTAGCTCACTAATTCTCTCTTTAGCAGTGTCTAATTGAGTTTTTAATTTTAATCCTTATATTTTTATTTCTATACATTTCATTTTATTACCTAGATCTTTTTGTTCATGTTTGTAGACTCTTGTACCTAATTTGTAGCTTTGATTTTCTTGGTTTCTTTAACTGCTAGTGTTATCCCCAAGGACATCAATGCAGGGAGCAGGTGTAAAATAAAAATTGATAGAGCAAATAAATATGTTAGAAAGTCATTTTCATAAAGTGTTGCCATCTGGGAGTCATAGCTCATAGAACTAGAGGTATAGAGACTCATATCACTACTTTTCCAGTCTAAACTTGGGGCTGGAAATTTCCTAGGTTACTTGAATCAAAAACTTAGCCAATTTCATATTCTCTTTGTTCCTCATCTATCTGTATATTGCTGATCTACTAAGTGTCATCCTGTAATAGCTGTACGTACGTCACTCAGAGCTTAATACATCCCACTTCTTTTCCCAAGAGGCAGTAGCCATGTTGTTTTGTACCCAAACTATGCTATACTGTACACATTTTGGTTTGCAAAATCTTAATTAATAATTGGTTGACACAGCAACAGAGCTGTAGAAAAAAAAATAGTTTGTGCAAATGAGGGTAATGAACTGATGGTTCTGGTGGTATTGTCCTTCTAAAAAAATAACACAGGAACAATTAATTAGAAAAGAGGAACTTTGTTGGCAAGAAAACAGCTGAAGCTAGAAAGGAGGACCACCAACATGGGCTGGGGAATCACTCCCAAGAAAAGTAGGAGGGCTGGTTTTATGCCCAGCAGAACTAGTATGTCATAATAGCTTATCTATATTCTAGTAGCTTTTCAGGAAACTCAGACGTATTTATAAGGAAGAAAAGGGGCATGTACAATTGAGGATCATACACAGAGAAAATGGAGAAGAAACACTATTGGTATTTTTAATTTAGTGATGAGGAAGAGCAAGGAAGTTAGAGGATGTAAAGGGGACTCTAACTCCACAGTCTCCACTAGCCATTATTGCATGACCACAAACTTGGGGTCCTTATTACTTCAAAAGTTTTCATAAAGTTTCACTTTGGTCCTATAAAGAGCCAAGATAGTGCAACAGGGCAGCTTCTCCTGAGGAAGGTTCTTATACCCCCTAAAATACATGCCTCAGGCTAGTCTTTTTTTAGCTTTTTCCTAACCCCAAATTGTCCTTTGGAAGAGATAAAGAAAGGGGTGAAATTGCAAAAAGATTTGATGGGATGATGATTGTGGTGGTGTTTAAAGTAGGGTTAGGATCTTAGTAATCTAAATCCAGGAAAAAGCCAGAATTTTTTTGTTTATATAAAGTCCTATTTGGTCAGTCTTTCACTTCTCCCAGCTTCCATTCTTTCCTGTCACCATCTGCTTCTAAACTCTGCCAGTATTACACTGCTGGGAAAAACTTTTAACATTGCCACAACTTTTCATTTATCTTATATAATAACCTTTATTTCTATAACAATAATATTATAAGATAACGTAACATTAAAATTATTTGTTACCTGATTTAATTTTCTTGTAGAATAAATGTGGATTTATCTGTTTAGCTCTACATCAGAAAAAACTTTGGGTTATACCCATCTGATGGTTAACCCTAAACCTGCCATGCACTGAATTTCCCCTCTCTGGTTGATTATTGAGTCAATTCTTCTTTCTTTGTGGTTAGTGCTGTAATCTTCTCTGAGCATAAGGCCTTGAGAGTCACCCTTGGTCCATACCAAAGGGGTAGATCCAAGTCTGAGTTTATTAGATGAATTTGCCTCGATTCTTGACACCACATCTTGCATCTACACTCATATAACAACCATTTTAACCACCTATATCAGTGACACTCAACTGTTTTCTCAGGACGTACAATACCCAAAGCAGAAATACAAAGAAGAAAGTAAGGTTATTGAGGAGTAAGAGTGGATGAGAAAAAGCAAAACAGAATGAGAAGAAAGTGAATAATAATCATAACTAGAAAGCCAACAATTGCAGAGAAATTAATTGGCAGTAGTCTCTATTCCAGTAAATAGAGACAGATTAAGTAAGTGCCAGGGCCAGGAAAATGACTCAAGAGTGAAGTACATGATTTGCTTACTGGAACCCCAGTTTTAGTTGAGACACTACACCTGAGGCACCACAGAGTTGAACACCACTGGGACCTCAGAACAAAACCAAAACATCTTTATTTATAAAAGATATTAAACATTTTAGAAACAAACTGAAATATGATTGTGTTAACTTGGGTCTATATACATGTATTATTCATTGTGCAGGCAGAAACTGTGAATAGGTGCTCTTTTAGCAGAAGTAGTAGACAATAAAGCAAACTAGTGGATTCAGAACAACATGGTAGAAGAGTTTCTCCTTGACCTAGACCCACTAAGCTTGTCTTTACTGAGAACTTTATGGAACAACAACTCTCATTTGAATTCAACAATTACTAATTGGCTTAAAGTGAGCTTATGTATTTTCCAGAAAGATAGGAGTCAAGTAACAAATGCTTTAGTCTTGCTTCATAGCAATGAGTCATCTGTGTTATTTCCTACATTAAGAATATATAATAATCCTCTTAAGAAATGATTCCTGTTTTGTAAAGATGAAAAAAATAGAAAAGAGAGCAAGAACTCCATAAAGAAGAGACATTTGTCAACATAAAAGACCAAAAAAAGGGGGGGAGGGTGGAGCGATAATGCAGCAGTAGGGCATTTGCCTTGCATGTGGCTGACCCAGGATGGACCTGGGTTCAATCATGGCATCTCATATGGTCTCCCAAGCCAGGAGCAATTTTTGAGTGCATAGCCAGGAGTAACATCTGAGCATCATGGGCTATGGCCCCAAAACAAACAAACAAACAATCAAAAAAAGAGCAAAAAAGTATATCTGAGCCAATTTAAATAAGATTTTGTACATAAAGAAAATTATTTCAACTCTCATAAGATGACCAATGTAATCCAATTATGAATGGTAGAAAACTGTCAGATGTAAAATATTTTTTTTTGTTTTTTGAACATACCCAGCAGGGCTCAAGACTTACTGGTGGTCTTGGGGGACCATATAGGATAGTGAAGGTTAACCCTGGGTCTGCTATGTGCAAGGCAGTCCCCCAACCCTTTGGATTATTATGAAAACCCACACATGCAAGATAATTTTGAGAAGTTAAGTGTAATATTCAGTGTGGAACCAATGCCTAGTTTAGAATATAAAGAAATAGAAACATTTATTTACCAAAAATTAATTATATAGAATAAAACTCTTGAGATTTTTAGATCACTCTTCAACTAGACTCATTCTTGCAGGAATTCACAGTCTTCAGGACTGACAATATTATATGGGTCTGAGGTTGTTGTTAGACCTGGTACAATTTTACCCATATGGTATCTTTCAGCAGAAAAATATTACCACAGTCACTAAATGCTCATGAGGAATGAACAATCCAAAACTGTGTGGTTTTTACAAACATAGACTAATTTATTAAATGCTTAGAAATGATGCACCAGACTGTGGTAAAGTCTACCAAGACTTTAAGGACATTCCATACAACCCTAATAAGCTGTTTAATTATTTTGCATTTATGTGGTGGTAAAGATGTGAAGATGAAAGTGGTAGGTATGGTGATGATATTTGTTGTGTTGATTGTGATTATAGTGGTGTGCTTCTGAAGGCACTAACCTCACTGTTCTGGTAATGGTGTTAATGATGAAATTGGTTGTGATAATGGTGGTGATGGTACTGGTTGTGTTGGTTATGATAGTGGTCACATTGATGATCACATTTTTTATTGCATTAACATGGTCAAGTTTTTTTTTTTACCTTTTCTTTCAAAATATTTATTTCAAGTCAAAACTTATATAGGACACTATAAACAGAAAGACAACATGTAAGTTAGGTAAAAATCCTTAAGGAATACAGTATTTGATCGCAGCAATAAAATATGCAAAATAATCTGACATTAGATCCTTTGAAAACATAATTCAAGTAATAATACCAAAGTAGTCTTGCTCAGAATAAAAGCTCATTTTATGATAAAGTCATACGAAGTCCTTAGGTGATTAGCATCTATATTTTCATCCAGAATCTTCACTAAACAGGATTCTTTTATGCAGCACTATAAGCCATCTTCCCTGTCCCTACATTACACTTGTTTTTTTTGTTGTTTTTGTTAGTTTGTTTGTTTTGGGGCCACACCTGGCCGCACTCATCAGTCTCTACACTCAGGAATCACTCGTGGGAGGCTCAGGAAACCATATTGGATGTCTGGGATCGCACCCCGGTTGGCTGTGTGCAAGGCAAACACCATCCTCACTGTCCTATCTTTCCCGCCCTTAAGCCACTTGTCATTAAAGCAGAGGTGGGACATGTCCTTGAGTGGAGTGAGGCTCATGGGATCTCATGGTCTGACCTGTCACTGGATCTCAGACCCAGCAGTCCATAAATCACAGTCTCTGGGTTCACAAATGGCCTCTGGATTTTGGAATCTTCCTCCATCGCATTTGCCCTGAAGAGGAACCATGCGAGAAAGAAAAGGAAAACATCTTTGTCTGTTTTGTTCTGCTGGGGACCAAATTGTGGTGTCACACTTTCTGCCACGAAGAAGCCAAGTGTCCAGACTCTGTTGTCCCTGGGTGTGTGACGTGAATTGGGCAGAAAGAGGGACCGACCGAGTCATCCAGATGATGAGCCCTCGGAGACTCCATGGAGAAGGGGGCTGTCACCCTCCAGCCCGTGGGGCCCCTGACACTGGAGCTTTGCCTTCGTGGTGTCTTCCTCTTGCTTTTTCTCCTCCTCTTGCTTTTTCTCCTCCTCTTCCTCTTCCTCTTCCTCCTCGGACTCATCATTGTAGAAGTGGATGGTGGCCTGTACTGGGAAGCTGGCCAGCACTTTTTCCCCTGAACTCTGTAGATATTCTTGACGTTTCGAGAGGGGCAAATACAGCCTTACGGGATGCTGAAATCCAAAGGCCCCTGGAGATCCCCAAGTCTGTCGGTCACCTCCAGGCTCTAGCTTCCACTCAGCCATACTAGGCTGGATCCCCAGCAATCCTATATGGTGTCCAGGCCCACCAGGCATGACTCCTGAGCACTGCTGGCTGTGACTCACCCCCCCCCCAAAAAAAAGCTTTCAATTCTAGCAGTCTTCATAAACTTTAAACACCCCTTCTAAACTTTAACAACTTCACCCTGCCTCCCCATCCTGCTCAGCTCAGCATCTTGGGACGATAGGATCCACGGTCTCCAAGGCGTGGGGCTCTCGGGCCCGGGCGGGGTCGGCGGGGGCGCACGGGGACGGGCCCTGGGCCAGTGGCAGCGGTGCGCGCGCGCTCCCCGGGTGCCCCGGGCGCCCCGGCCCCCGGCCCCGGCCGCCATCGTGGGCTTCATGCGGCCGCCTGGCTCCGCTCGCGACGCCCAACATGGTCAAGTTTTTTATTGCATTAATATGATAATTCTAGTGATGGTGGTGGCAGTAGTAGTGATGTGATTTTGACGATGATGGTAGTATTTTAAAGGCATTCTTATAATTATTCTGATGATGGTGGTTGTGCCAGTCATGGTGATGTTAGTCACAATCACCTGGGAAAGTGATATTCAAAGTGGCATAAATGGAGACATTTCTAGAACAGATGTAAGAACTTCAGGAGCTACTTTAGTTCTGGTGTTTCTATGTGTAGTTTTCGCATGTCTGTTTATAAATCCTCTGTATTTTATTGATGGTCCAGTCCATTGTTTCTTTGAGCTCATTAAACATAAGCATTTCCACTCTGAAGTAATTTTCAGAGAAATTATATAGGTGGTTCTTCCTGATTGAGTCCCCAGCATTACAATCTTCACTACTACCTGTGGTGAGGATTTGTGCTGCTTTATGATGGCTTCTTTTGCAGTTTGGAGGGGGTGCAGCTTCTCTACTTCATTCTCAATAGCCCCCCGACTACCAAGGAGATTCTTCAGGGAGCTCTATGAGGTTGGGAGATTAACTTTCAGCAGTGTGAGTATCACTGCTTCAGAATGTCAATGCTGACTTCTTCAGGAGCTTGATTTGGATTATTATGATTCTTTGGCACAGTTCAAGTTTACTATAATTGCTCTTTGTTGGAAACAGGCATGACCTCATTGTACTCAGAGTCATCAATGATCTAGTTTATACATCCTTGACTCATAATTTGGAACACAAGCTAAAGTTAATAGCTTATTGATTTTGGATCTTAGAAGTGGTATTTTGATGCATGTCTATTGTGTTTTAATAATGGAATTGTTCATGCCAACTACATATCTTGAGAAATCCACTTGGATAAAGACTTTGACAACTCAACAATCAACCATCACGTTGTCAAGATTAAGAGTAGTGTTAATTTAACACTCTCTCTACAAACACATCAACCATGGATAATATTGACTTCTTTATAAAGAGACTGCTACTGTGCCCTCAACTAGAAGCATCAAAAACCCAGTATCCACTGGTTTCTACTGAGGAGGCACTTCAAAAGGGCAAGATATTTAAAGTCAGAGAGATAATACAGGGATGTAGGCACTTACTTACCTTGAATGCAGCTAACTCCATTTTGATCGGAGAACAGAGCCAGGAATAAATCATGAACATAGCCATACTGATTCATAAAGGGCAAGATCAATAAGCTTCAGATCCATGACATTGTTTCCTTCAATATTCCCATCTTCCCATCATTCTGTGTCTAAGTAGAAGACTATGCAATACTTCTAAATGGCTACCACTTAAGTATGAACAAATAGATCAATTTTTTAATTTGTGACGTATATTAAATGCTTAGAAATGTTTCTATTTTTTCTTGAGGATGTGATCCTGCAATGGAAATTTGTTGGAACCAGAAGTATCCAGGTCTTACAGTGGAAGAGATGAATATTTTAATCTCTTGCTGGACAACCAGCCTCTTCTACTTACTTTCATTAAAAAGAAACTAGTAACAACGTTGGTGATTTATGGCACTCCTCAAGTCATATAACTGATAGCAACAAGGCCAATGGCAAGCCTATTTCTTTTGTAGTGATGAGTACAGGGAACACAACTTATCATCCATGGAAACAGAGGACATTATTTGAGACAAGAAGGCTAGGTGCAGAAGGCTGGGATACACAGATTAAAGGTGGATGCATAGAGATGAGAATCTTCTAAAAATTTACTTGAATCTTATATCGTAAATAGTAAGTCACTGTCGAAGGTGAACCATAGCAATGGAACTGACAGAATGAGTCAGGCTACTAAAGAGTAGGAGTTTCACATAGAAAGCTCTCAAAGTGATACTGCCAACTTCTTATCACAAATATGTAGAGATGTGATGGCCATGGCAACGGGACTGCCCAACAGCTTCTGGGGGACCCAACTTCTGATAGTGGTGGTGTGGTTATGATAATTCTGAATCCATTATTGTGACCAGAAAATGCATGTTCTGTCCAGTTAACTAACAAGGAAAGAAAAATCATCTATTACTTATACAACCAAGCCATGGCTCTAATCTAATTGCATGAATTTCAGACTATTCTAATGCTTGTGTATCCATCTTTGAGTTATTAAACCTTTCCCACTAGCAGGTTTGAAAGACATGGGAAAGGTAAGTTATATCACTGAGACAAAAAAGGAATCTAATTAAAGCCAGTGTCTTAGAAAGCAAAGTCATTATCTTTCTATCTTATTTATACAAAGCTTAAAGAGAATCCTTAGTCTGAAGGTATTTCAAGTTACCCACCTAGTATAAGACTTTCAGCCTCTGGCACTAAAGCAAAAGTCCAGTTACATAATCCTCCTTGCTTGATGTCATTTCATTGGAAGTTTGAAAAAGTAGAATATTCAGAGAAGAATTTATCTTACAGATACTCAGAAGGGAACATTAAGCAAGTTAATGACTGAGGCCTTTGTGAAGTCATACAGAAAATATAAAAATATTTTTCACAGCTATAAAAATTCTTCTTAAAGGAGGGAGGGACATTTGAAAAAGTCCAAATAATTTTATTCAAAGAGAAACAGGTCACTTTAATTAAATTCAACAATTATTCTTTGATAAGTATTTCTCTTCTGTTAGTTTATTTTAAGTCTCTTTTTTAATCTTCTGTTGTTTGGATGTGTTATGAAGCTCATCTTCAAGCTCACTGATTCTGTCCTCAGCAGCTGTTACTCTACAAGTTAAAGTCTTCTAATGAGTTTTCATTTTGCCTACCAAGCTTTTTAGTTCTGTCATTTCTGTTAGAAATGTTCTCATTTCTACTCTTATATCCTCTTGAATCTTATTGGCTGCTCATCCATGATTTCTCTTTATACAAGAGGCTATAGAGGTGATTGATATAAGTTGGGTTTTCAGAACTTTCATATTCATTCACTAAACATGGTAGGGTTTTTTGTTGCTTTCCCATTTTGACCTTTTCAGTGTGGTGGTATTTTTTGTGTTGTGGTGGAGCTCTCTGACTAGAAGAAATTCATGGACTTGGAACTAAGTGGAGCAGCTAAACATTTCTTGAAGTGCACTGACATAGTGTGAAAATGGCTCTTCTGAGTCACAAAGAGAACCAATAAATCTACCTCAATTTTATAGGACTGTCAACAATTATTTTTTGATAATCTACTAGATGCCAGGACTTGTGTCAAATGCTCAGATACATAACTGAGTGAAACAGAGGTTTTCTTTATAGAAAGACTTTATGTTTTTGTTATGTGACCTCATATTTTAAATAAAATATGGATGAATATAAAAAAGATCAGTGACAACCAAACCTAGTAAGTGAAGAGAAACATCTAGACTGGGAGTAGACATTTCTATAATATGTTCCATTCCAGGCCTGGAGAGATAGCACAGCGGTGTTTGCCTTGCAAGCAGCCGATCCAGGACCTAAGGTGGTTGGTTCGAATCCTGGTGTCCCATATGGTCCCCCGTGCCTGCCAGGAGCTATTTCTGAGCAGACAGCCAGGAGTAACCCCTGAGCACCGCCGGATGTGGCCCAAAAACAAACAAACAAAAAAAATGTTCCATTCCCTATTGTGTTGATTTTAACTTTGTACTTTGCTTTATAAAGTTCAAGTTATTTTTACTTGGGAGCTCTGAATGAGAATTTTTATTCTGAGTATTTATGCAGTTTAAGATTTTAATCTAAGTAATGTGTGTATTATTTAAAGTACCTAAATGTACTTGAAGGTTTTTAATGAAAGTTTTATCTTCTGTCTCTCTTTCTCATAACCTTTTTAGAAATCAGTCAAGCCTGAGTTAATCAGTTCCAGCAATTGATGGTGCAATGTTGTTGTACATAACAGATAAAAATCCTTGATCTTGAAGAGCACAACTATATAGAGAGGAGATCATAAAAGTAAATATATTGATACAGTTTGCTATGTGCATGACCATGCATAACAAGGAACACAAGGAGATGATATTGGCTCATATAATTCCTCTCTAGCTCAGTGCCTTGTTTTCTAACTGTACAGGTTATTATTCAGCTCTTTTGTACTGATGCCATTTAGAATTCTTTCACATCAACCTTATATTTCCACCTTCTCTTCTATGTTTCTCTCTCCTAGTTTTCCAGAGCCCTTCTCTCCCCTCAGAATTTACTCCTGTGTTTTGGTGGAATACATCCTGCAGTCATTTTCTCATCAAGAATCTGGGAAATAAAATGTAGCTGGAGAGCTTGCTTGAAAATATCGTAACTTTAACAATAAAAAAAATCCTTATTGTAGAATTCTTTTTTTTTTTTTTTTTGGTTTTTGGGCCACACCCGGCAGTGCTCAGGGGTTACTCCTGGCTGTCTGCTCAGAAATAGCTCCTGGCAGGCACGGGGGACCATATGGGACACCGGGATTCGAACCAAACACCTTTGGTCCTGGATCGGCTGCTTGCAAGGCAAACACCGCTGTGCTATCTCTCCGGGCCCTATTGTAGAATTCTTAACCAAGCTAGCTTGGCCTACAATATGGGCCAGAAAAATGGAGAGGGCACTTGGCTTGCATGCTGATGACCCAGGTTTAATTCTTGGCAACCTAAGTGGTCCTCTGACCAGGAGGTATTCTTGAGTGCAGAGCTAGAAGTAACTCTCTAGTATTGCTGGGTGTGTCCCCAAAATCAAAGCAACAACAAAAAAGAATTCTACAATAAAAAGACACTCTTCTAAGTTAAGCTCTCACTATTTGAAGATGACATGTACTGTATTAAGAAAACCCTAGAGACTCCACAAAAAATCTTCTAGAAACAATATATTTGTATAGTAAAGAGACAGGTTACAAAATTAATAATAAAAATCCGTGGCTTTCTGTGTACAAATAAGAAAGAGATATATTTTTAAAGATTCCATTCACAAATGTGCCTCAGAATATCATGAACCCTGGAATCAACTTAACTAAAGAGGTAAGAGACATATATTTAAAAAATAAACTACAAAACACTACTTCATGAAATAAAAGGAAACACCAGGAAATGGAAGCACATATCCTGCTTATGGATTGGGAGAATTAACATTAAGTTACCAAAATTTTCCAAAACACTGTACAGATTCAATGCAATTTCTATAAGGATACCATGATATTTTTAGAAGAAATAGATCAAACACTCCTAAAATTTATATGGAATAATAAACCTCCATGAATAGCTAAAGCAATGCTTGGGGAAAAGAAGATGGGAGGTATCACTTTTCTCAACTTCAAACTGTACTATAAAGCAGTAGTCATTACAATAGCGTGGAACTGGAAAATAGGTCATAGGATAATAGAATAGATTGGAATATTTTATGACTGACCCTCCAGTATATTATCTCTTAATCTTTTAAAGATTTCTAAATCCTTCTAAATTTCTTTCTAAAGAAATATGAAGTGGAACAAGAAAAGCCTCTTCAAACAAGTGGTAATGGGAGAATTTGTCAGCTACATAAAAGAAACTGAACTCAAAGCTCTAATACTATGTACAAAGGTCAAATCAAAATGGATTAGAGATCATGATATCAGACCAGATACCATAAAGTACACAGAGGAACACATGGGCAGAACTCTATAGCACTGAAGCTAAAGGCGTGTTCAAGAATGAAACATCAGTGACAAGCAAGTGGAAGAAGGATAACCATATGGGACCATATTAAACTAAGAAGCATATGCACCTCAAAGAAAATGGTGACCAGGATACAAAGATTACCCCCATTATGAGAGAAATATCCATCCAAAACCCATCTGATAAAGGGTTAATCTCCAAGATTTGCAAGGCACTAATAGAGTCTAGCAAGAAAAAACCTAACCCCAAACAAAAATAGAAAGAAATTAGTACACAGTTTCTCAAAGAAGAAATTCAGATGGTCAAAAGATACATGAAAAATACTCCACATAATTAATCATCAGGGAGATGCAAATCAAAATTACAATGAGATACCACCTTAATCACAGAGACTGGCACATGTCACAAAGATCTAATGCTGCTGTGGATGCAGGTAGAAATGAACTCTTATTCACTGGTGGTGAGAATGCTGTCTACTCCAGCCTTTTGGAAAACAATATCAATATCCTCAGAAAACTAGAAATTGAGCTTCTATATGACCCAGCACTACCACTCCTAGGAAAATACCCTAGGAGCCCCAAAACACAATGTAGGAAAGCCCTCTGCATCTCTACGTTCATCACAACACTATTCACAATAGCCAAAATTGGAAACAATCCAAGTGCTGGAGAATAGATAAGTAGCTAAAGAAATAGTGGCACATCTACACAATGGAATGCTATGTAGCTGTTAGGAACAATGAAGTCATGAAATTTGCTTATAGGTGGATGGAAATGGAGAGTATTATGTTGAGTCAAATGAACCAGAGAGATATATAGAATTATTTTACTCATCTGTGGAATATAAAAAAACAGAGATAGTATGGTAATAATATCCAAATAGAATAGAGATGAGGCCGGGTGGACCAGTCAATGGTAGGAAGATTCACACAAATAGTAGAGAGTGCAATTAGGGCAGAGAAGGCACCACTATGAAAATGAGAGTTGGAAATTATCACTTTGAACAAGTAGTGGATGCTGAAAGGAGATAAAGGAATAGGCATGATACCCAAAGTAACAATATTGCAGTGTCCAAAGGATAGGGGAAGGATATGTGTGTGTGTGTGTGTGTGTGTATGTGAGAGAGAGAGTATATGTGAGAGAGAGAGAGAGAGAGAGAGAGAGAGAGAGAGGCAAAATATCTGCCCCATAAGCAAACAGAAGGATGGGTGGGAGAGAAACTTGGGACATTGGTGGTGGAAAATGTGCATGGGTGGACAGTGGTGTACATGGTGTGGCTGAATCTCAATCATGAATAACTTTTTATCTGTGAGGGGAAAAACCTACTTTATTATGAACAGCCTTGTAACAATGGTGTTTAAATAAAGTGATTAATTTTAAAAATAGGCTCTTTTCAGGTTTGAGAGTAACTGCCAACTTTCATCTCTTTCTTCAAGCTTCTCTTTTAAGACTGAAGTGGTCCTTCTTACAGTTCTCCGGTGTGTTCTAGGATCTTCTCTTCATCTGGGCTCTGCATTTTCTAGTAGTGAGTTTGGGCAGGGATCTATTTGCATTGCTTACAATGAGCATTAAAAAAAAAACCTTCAATCTAGAAGTTTTGTTTCCCAATCCTTGAAGCACGGATATGTGTGTGTGTGTGTGTGTGTGTGTGTGTGTGTGTGTGTGTGTGTGTGTATGGTTTTTGGGTCACACCCGGTAGTGCTCAGGGTTTACTTCTGGCTCTGCTCTCAAAATTCTCTCCTGGCAGTCTTAAGGAACCATATGGGATACTGAGATTTGAACCAGAATCCATCCTGTGTTGGCCTTGTGCAAGGCAAACGCCTTGTTGCTGTTATTGCTCTGACCCCTCATATATAATTTTAAAGTAATTTTTCTGCTCTATTTTCTCTTTTTCCTCTCTACCTCATAGTGGAAAACCAATTAAAGCTCATTGGATTCATAGATTGAGGCCCACTTTTTCTAATTCATTAGTTCATACTTTTTATTTTTTCATTTTTGAGTTAACTTTTCAGGAGATTGTTTCCCATTTATTTCAGCTAATAAGTTGGGCATGTGATGAGATAGAGTGGTTTTGATGGCTGATTATCCTAGAAGTATATGACATCATCTTTTCCTGATGTCAGCCTATGTGGACTATGGCAGAAGATGGACCAATTTCCATAAAATCAGGGCCTGCAATCCTGGTGTATCTAAAAAAAGGAGGTTGAAGTTTCTGTATGTCCCGATGGTTTCATATAGAAAGGGCAGTCAAAGCAATTTCTATACTTAACAATTATATTGTGTACATTTATCTTTTTTCTTCATACATGTGATTTAGTTAGGAATCTTTTATGGCCACCTAGAGAAATCTGTTACTAATGTTTGCCAATTAACAACTCCCCATCCCACCTCTAACCAGGGGTTGGTTAGTGTGGCCTCTGTGGGGTTAAAACCTGAAGTGGAATCCAAATGGACCTATGGGGAAAGAAGAAAGAACACTGGAATGGCGTCCAGAAGTCACTGCTTACAAAACAGGGTTTTCTCTCAGACATTAGCTCAAATGTATGAATGTACTTGCATTTGATAGT
Organism: Suncus etruscus; assembly: GCF_024139225.1. Taxonomy (NCBI): domain Eukaryota; kingdom Metazoa; phylum Chordata; class Mammalia; order Eulipotyphla; family Soricidae; genus Suncus; species Suncus etruscus. The sequence goes on from NC_064852.1 coordinate 23,396,969, forward strand.
CAACATTAAAATAACTAACATTGAAGATGCCAAACTGTACATTTGTATACACATGCAAGTGTGTTTGTGTATATGCGTGTGTGTGTGTGTATGTGTGTGTGTGTGTGTGTGTGTGTGTGTGTGGGTGGGTGAATCAGCCCTATCTCTACTCCTAGACTCACCCCCATATCTGAGACTGGATCTCTCAATTTATCACCAGAGTGCAGTGAGCCCTCATTGCCAGCTTGGCCCTGCAAATTCATGCCCATGCTCATTGTTAACTACCAGGGTTTCCATCACAAATACCAACACCATCACTACCACACACACACACACACACACATCATTTTATGACTGTAGAGAGAGCCAGTCTGTGCTAAGAGAAAAACTAGATTCCACTGAATGGGAAAGAAAAGAAGGGAGGGGGAAATGAGGGAATCTGTTTGTGGAGGCAGGCACACATTGGAGGTATCTGTCTTTAGAACATGAGCCTCTCTTGCTAAGATATCAGCATAAGCTGAGAAAAGATCTTGACCAATTGGGGGGGGGGGTGTCATAGATCCCCTACAGATGAGCAGGGCTGGGCCCAGTCAGGGCCAGAACTGAGCTTCCATTGCCATCTCCAAAACAGAAAGTTGTGTTCAGTTAAAGAGCCAGGGAAGAGCAGATGCCTGTGGATTGCTGTTGCCATAACCATGTCTTCTCTGCATAACATACTCCCCAAAGATGTTTAAAATGCTTTGGGAATAATGTTTCATCAATATCTTTTGACAGTGGGTGGGTGGGAAGGAGGCAGCAAGCTGGCCTGCTTCACAAAGAAGCTTTTCCCCAGTGGGAGAAGAGGGTCTGAGGACTGAGTTCTTCACCAGCATATTGTCCTTTTTTCTCAATTTTTTTTTTTTTTGGTTTTTGGGCCACACCCGGCAGTGCTCAGGAGTTACTCCTGGCTGTCTGCTCAGAAATAGCTCCTGGCAGGCACGGGGGACTATATGGGACACCGGAATTTGAACCAACCACCTTTGGTCCTGAATCGGCTGCTTGCAAGGCAAACGCCACTGTGCTATCTCTCCAGGCCCCCTTTTCTCTCACTTTGATGGCACTGATCAGGGTAGCTGGAGGACATGCATGACCTGTATCCCTTATGTACTTGTCCCCTGTCCTTCCCACAATGCTCTACCACTTGCCAGCTCATGCCATCCCTTAGCAAAAAAACTGCCCCCTCTCTGATGGGTAGACAGCATAGCCCTCACATGCATATTTGCAGCCCTGTGGCTGCATTCCTGGCTACCAGTTCTCCTTACACCAATCCAGTGCTCTGCTAGTCTTTGGCTGCCAGATACAGTGATGACTTCTAACCTTGCCTAGATAACACCTGGCAGCAGAAAATTCATAAATAATGTCAAATACAAGTAATCTCTCTTTTCTCTTTTGTTTTATTTGGGGGTGTGTAAGGTTCACAGATAGTAGTGCTCAGGTTGGCTTTGTATCCAAGGATCACTTGAGAGACTGGAGAGAGAACAGCAGGTAAGACATTGCCCTGATCTCTGCCTGGAGAAATCCCTCAGAGCAGAGCCAGAAGTAAACTTTGAGCAAAAACCATCACTTCTAGCAGTGCCAGGGGCACTTCATGTAGTGCTGAGGATCAAACCTGTGCCAGCAACATGCAAAGAAAATGCTGTAATCCCTATGCTATCTCTCTGGCCCACTTGCCTCCCTTTGTATTATGCTTTTGGTAAAACACTTTTTGGCATAAAGATTTTGTCTTTCATGATTGAAAATATGGTACTAAATATATACAAAGTCCCAAAAACTTAAAAAAAGAAAGCATGTGGTATTGAGGGGAACTGAGAGTAGAAAAACTCACTCCATAACTTTTCCTCAGTGTCTCAAGTCAGTGGTCAAAGATATTTTCTTGATGCCAAAAGGTGTAAAGTACTACAAAGTATGAGGGGCCCTAAATACCTCAAGAGTCTGGTGGTATTATTTGTGAACCAAGGAAATTCTTGATTCCCACTGTCATGGAGACCCCAGGGTATAAGGAAAGTTCTTGTTCTGAATGCCCTGCCTCAAGGAATGGGATGTTGATAGGTCACTTCTGAACAAGAGTCACTGGAAAGTGGTTACAGAGGCTCTTAGGGGCAGACAGGGCCTGAAGACCTCAATTCCACAGTAGGGACTCTGGAGTAACCATGCCAGTGCCTCTGCTAATAAACCAGGGAGAAAACATCAGTTTGGGTATGTGTATTGTGGAATAGAGGTTGAAAAATAAATCCCTAGGTTGTAGGAGATATAAATTTACAGATGAAAGTTCTCAACCAGGGCCAGGAAAGGTTCTGTAAAGGGCCCTTTAGGAGAATCTGTTGACAATTTGGCATTGCTACATGGAACCCTCGACAATCTTAAGAGTATCAGAAGTGCAAGAACCATTGTTTATAACACGGAAAGAAATGGGAGTGCAGTCAGACTGCTCCCTCAGACCACTGCAGAGACAAGATGGTGGAGACTGGGCATGAAGAGAAGGAGGTCTAGGACCCTCCAGGCCACACTACAATGATAACTGGTGTGTGGGTTTGAGAACATTACAAGAATTTCAGCCAGAACTAAGAGAAAGTTGCTTCTCTGAGGCTGATATTGGACCAGACCCCAGAGTCCATAAAGGGCTCAAACCCAGGTGGAAATAAGGACTTGTCTGGCAGTAAACTTACATTAAAAACATCCTTCTTTGTTTGATATCAGTTTACACTTATCTAGTCAGCCTGGATTTATCGTGCTTCATTATTATTATTTTCATAATTTCATTAAATTTACCAAATCTGAAACTTCTGTTCCTTGATGGAAGGAAATCTTCTTACTTAACCTTGGAAATAACTCCTCACACTGTCCTAGGCACAGTTAGGAAGGGAGAGAAGCTGCTTCAGGAAGTTTCCATCTAGCTCTTGCTGAGCAGAACCAGGGCAGCAAAAGAGGCTGGAGTGTCAGCTAGGGCTTTCGTAGAATCAACAGAAAAAGCAGATAAGGAAGTGAGGTCTGGGATGAGACCCAGAAAGTTGCACCTGGGACCACTATGACAATGAGGGTTGGAAATGATCACTCTGGACAAGAACTGGGTGCTGAAAGGAGATAAAGTGATAGGCATGATACCCCTTGGTAACAATATTGCAAACCACAGTGTCGAAAAGAAAAAAGTAAAAGAGAGAGGGAGAAAAAGAAAGAGAGGAAAAATGTCTGCAACAGACAGTGGGGGGGGGGCAGAAAGCAAACTGGGGACATTGGTGGCAGGAAATGTGCACTCGTGAAGGGTGTTGGACGTTGTACGACTGAAACTCAATCATGAATAACTTTGTAACGGTGTGCTCATGGCAATTCGATTAAAATTTTATTAAAAATAAAATGCCAGCAGATCGATGATAAAAAAAAAGTTTTATTTTAGAGGTAATGATACTGTCAGTCTCTATTACCAGTGTGTTTTTCTCTTGCAGGAAATATACACTTTGTTTCTATAAACTATTTTTTCTCACACATGCATTTCCATAGGTCTTTTAAAATGTATTTTTGTAGAATAGTAGGAAAATTGAATAGTATGAGAATAAAATCCAGAAATGCCTCCACTCATGGACTGCTTTGTAAATGTGATTCAAAGCAATGAAATAACTAAAATAAATAAATAAATAAATAAATAAAAATAACTGAAGTAAAAAAGGAGCATAATCAATAGAGGGGGAAATATGTGTTTCTTCATTTTCTCAATAAATAAATAAAAAGAACCCCCCAAAAAAGAAAGTTGCACCTATTGTGCTTTCCAGACATGTTGTTTATAAGGCCCCCCTCTCCGAAAACTCCCAGGTGACCTCCCTTCTCTGTCCTTTATCTGAAAACCTTCCCTAAGGGCTAATCACTATCCTATTTCCAACCATCAGACTAGTCTACCAAGAAACTGAAAACCATGGCCATTTATTCTCTTTATTATTGTCCCTGATCCCAGATCCCTGATGATTGGTTGTGGTCCTGCTGGGTAGCTATTCCTCAGGTGACAGCAGGTGGCTGGTCATCAGAGAGTTGAGCTTCCTTCTTGCAAAGGTCAGCTTGGGTTTGTTTGCTAAGCAGTGACAGGGCCCAGGAGCAAGACTGGAAAGGAACTTGGTGTCATGCCCAGCACAAACTCAGCCCATGGGCTTTCCCACCCAGGGGGCTAAAGCACATCTCGAGCAGCCAGCCCAGACACAAATCTGGAAAACTGGTCACCAGTTCCCAAGAGCTCAAATCACATGCTTAGAAATATGCCTTAGTTTTGCCATCTGAGATTGGCTGAATCCCATTTACTGAGTGTCAGCAACTCCCAGGATTTGTGCATAAGAAAAGATGGATGGCAGATAGCACCATCTGCCCCCAGAAAAAGGGGAGTTTATTTGCTTCCTCCATAGGAGGAACACAGAACTAGCCTTTCAGGAGCTTCTTGATGTTACCCGGAGAGAAAAAGGGATCCTTGCTTTTTATTCATTAAGGGAACTTTAATTTCTTTTTTTGAGGGAGGCTATTGGCCACACCTGTCAGTGCTCAGAAGTTATTCCTAACTCTGTGCTCAGAAATTGGTCCTGACAGACCTGGGCACCATATGCGATACTGGAGAACCCAGGTAGTCTATCCTGGGTTGGCCCCATACAAGGCAAATGCTCTACCACTGTGCTATCACTTGGGCCCCAACATTAAGGGAACTTAGTGTTCCTTTGTTTGTTTTTTTTTATTTTTGTAGAGCAAAATGATTAATGGTTTCTCTTGGGATATGCAGCCATTGTGTGTAAGAACTAAGGTGGTGGGGATATACAGATCATAGCTCAGTTAAGGAGGAAAAAAGAAGTGAATATAAATATTATAACAAACACAAAACACAAACCTCAAAAAAGTGGGTGTAGAATAAGCACAAGTTCTATGCTCCAGACAAGTTGCACCCCCCAGCCCCCATCAGGTATCAGGCTCCCAACGGGGCCCAAATATTGTCCCCTTAGAGTGATTTTGCCTGGTTTTCTTTTACCAAGTTTTCCCTAATAGTTATTTCAGGCAGTCCATGTTCCAACACCAATCCCACCACCAGTGTAACCAATATCACATCCTGGGGTCTTTAAAGAACCACCAGTCCAATGTGGATTCCAAGGCCTAGGAGATCCCTCCCCAAGGAATCTAATGTGAATTTTACTTCACACCCCACTAGCTTTCCTTATAAGAACTTTGAAAGACTTGGACAGACAAAAGTCCCAGTGATCTGATGTCTACTCAGAAGTGGAAGCCCTGGAGAATTTAACTCTCATTAATGCTGAGCCTCTCATCAAGGAGAGATTCATGGTGCAAAGTGTCTGCTCAGTCCTGGCTTGTAGCTGTTGCTTTGGCTCCTGCCTACACTGGGAAATTGATTTGTGTTGGCTATCTGTCAGCCTGCAGTTTCCATCTCACTAGATGTAGGAACAGCTAATTTATTGTGAGAATAGGAAGGAAGCCCTCCAAGCTCGTCTTTCTTCTGGACCAGAAGTCTTGACCTCTCTCTAGGAGAGTTTCTGCACCTGGACTCAAGGTCCATTGAGTTTTGAACCATCACCCAGTTTCTTAACTTTGAATCCAAGAAAGAACTGTAATTAGTTCAGAATTTTCAGGGTGGCTCTGAGGAAGCAGTCAGATCACTTCTTCCTCTTTAGAACATAGGTGGTTCTTGAGGTTAATAGAGTTTTTGAAACTTGGGCTGGGGCCAGATAGACATTTGAAGTTGGTTAAGGAGAAACAAGCCTTTGTATAAACTTTGGGCAGACTCCTTTTGATTCTAGCATCCTGCTGATCAAAGCATTTACAAGGTGGGCGTCTAAAACAGGATGTATGTTCGCTTTGAGCAAATGTAATCCTGGAGATAAGACCTGAACATTCATGAAACATGCTAGCAGGATGTCAGCACTAAGGCCCAGTGTTAAAAAAGGCTGTTTAACATAAGAGGCTGGAGATGTGCTTTGAGGGGGATGGTTCAGCTTTTCAATGTGCAAGGGGGAAAGTTTTCTTCTAAAAGAAGAAAGCCTTGGGTAGAAATCACTTCTGCTCAACTACTGTCTAAAAATTGTTCTCACTCTTACGTTGCTATTATAAATTTGATTTTCACATAGTATACTCACCTATTTATGTATGATGGAATTTAACTTGCTAAGATTTTATTTAATATTTTTCATCTCTAGTCATCTGGTATTTGTCTATGTTCAAGAAAATTGACTGGCTATTTTCTTGAAGGGTCTTTGTCAGATTTCTATATCAAAGTTATATCATTTCATTAAATTAATTCAAATGATGTGTAAAGTTTATGGGGAAAATATTAAGGTCACTTTGTATTCCCATGAAAATATCTGAACAAAATAGGCCTTGATTTTTTCTTATAGGACTGTTTGAATTAGACATTACTTTTATTTAATATATGGAGAATTATTCATATTTGCTACTTTTCATATTTTGTTATATTTTATTGGTAAACTGTGGTTTGCTAATATTTATACATGATATTTTATATCAATTCTATCCTTTATTTAATGACATTTTTACTCTTGATACTGATCTTCTATGTCTTCTCCATTTTTCTTGATGAGTACTTTGAGAGGTTATAAATTTTACTGACTTTTTCAAAGAACAAACTAATGTTAAGGAAACCATTTGAATATGTATGCTTTAATCATTTTTCTGAATTTATAATTTCTACTTCTGTCAGTGGCCTTAATTTGCATTTGCTATTCTTTTATTAATATTAATTTTTCATATTGAGGATTGACTTACAAAACTAAATGTTTTGGGGGTACAATTTTACACCTCTTCAAAATGTATGTTAGCACACTCCAGTGACCTATGTCCCAGAATACAGTATTGTTCTACTTCAGGCTACTGTCATCTTAACAATCCTTGCTTCTCTTTGGCTGTACTTAGTTCTACAGTCAAAGTTCAAGGGTTGGTTTTTTGGACATCACTTACCTCCTGTTTCATTTTTTTTTATCTTCTAGTTGACTGAAAGCATCAATAATTGTATTTCTTCTTCTGCCTTATTTCACTCAGCATGGTACCTTCCAGTTCCATCCAGATTGAAGGGAAAAACAAAATGTCATCTTGTATTCTAATAGCTGAGCAGAATCCATTATAGCTCCAGACCACATGTTATTTCTCCATTCACCTGTCATTTCTCACTTGAGTTTGTATCTAGATCTTGATTGTAGTAAATAATGTTGTAATAAATGAAGTTGTGCATCTAACTTTTTTATTAACTCTGTGCTTGGGATTCAAATGAGTATTTTCATGATTCAGATACTTCATAGTAGAGTATTTAAATTATCAGAATGGAATGGCTAAATCTAATTTTAACTTTCCGAAAGTTTTACGTAATGCTGTTATAACAGATATTTAGATAAATTATTTTAGCTTTGTTCATGTCTCGTATACACAGTTAATACTATAAATTTCTTTTTCTTAGAATTTATGAATTTGGACATATTTTCATTATAATTAAAAAAATGTAAATCCAAAGTATTTATTTTATGTTTTTATCCACAAAGTTTCCATGGCAATACTGGAGCCAATGAAATGAGAGAAACACATGGTGGGAAAAGAGCTTTACGGGCCACATGCTGGCAGGTTGGAAGATGGCAGACTCAGATTCTGTCTGCAAGGTCTTAAGAAAGAGTTTGTGTAGAGAATGAGAACAAAGAACTTTCCAGAAAAGACACTGGGTGGGCAATAGAATATACATGAAAGTGCCTAATGAGCTGGGCCACAAAGACCCACAAGACTCCTCTGCAAACCTAAACAAAGTCATAGTGAGGAAAACAGACCTTATCTTCAAGCTTTGGGGAAAAGGTAAGGCAATGACATCTTTACTCAGATTCTTTCTCTTTGGTCCAATTTCAGTTCCATTGAGATTACTTCTTGAGACAAAGACTTCTTAGAAGTAAAGGGGTTAATTTCCAAATATAGAGAATTTCTTACTTGTTCTCTTTTGGAAAAAAAGAAATCTAACTTAATTTTACCGAGTCCAGAGGGCATACTCTGTTTTCAAAATTGAACTTTGTTGTGTCTAGTCTATTGGTCTCAAGTGAACAATTTTCAGAATATAGGGTGTCATGAATTCTTGATTTTAAAATTATGATTTTATTATTTAGAGTGCAAGTCTTAAAAAATCATCATGTTTAACAGTGGTAGTTTCCTAAAAATTAGTTGTAGTGTTTTGAATAAAACTGCACCAGTGAAATTTTTATATTTGGAACATAAAATTTCATTATTCTAGGACATTAAAATTCATTGATCTCTCTTGCACACTGAATATTTAATCCATGCATGAATTTGTAGCAATGTGCATTGATTGTGGAAAAACATTAGTTAACGACTCATGCAAATCTCCCAAATGTTGACACACTTTACTATATAATACCAAACAAAACATCGTATTTTTAAAAATCTATTTTCAGGAAAAATCTAAGGACCAATTAGCTATGAAACTCAAAATGGCAGAGTCAGGTTTTTCCAAATTCTAATTTTCATTTTAACTCACATGGCTTTATGGTACAAAAATAGGGTCCATACTTTTTCTTGAAGAGCCATATTAGATAGCAATGGGGAGCAAAGGGTGTCCTGGCTTTGTTGTTAGTAGGAGAACAGGAATTTGGTAGCATGCTGTAGATTGGTCTGTCTCTTCAGAAGATCACCTCTTCTCTTGTTTTGAATCCCTTCTCCTTAGCCAGTCAAGTAGTTCTGATGGAGTCCTGGAGTCCTATGTAACCAAACTCAGCACTTGATTCAGAGAAGGGAAATAATCTCAGAAAGCTAAGACGAGTCCTGATGATATGCCAACTAAACTGGGGAGAAGTGTCTGTCTGTCAGCAGAGCTCCATGGAACAGTGTATAAAAGCATGTTAGGTCCAATGGGTAAGGTTCTGAGGTTCATTGAGAAAGAGAAAGAATGTGCGTGTGTGCGTGCGTGCGTGCGTGTGTGTGTGTGTGTGTGTGTGTGTGTGTGTGAGAGAGAGAGAGAGAGAGAGAGAGAAGAGACTCATTCTGATCTGATCTATGGATTATGAGCTTTAATCTTGGCTTCTTATATTTTTAATTTATGAAAGAACCTTGATTTATAAAGTTATTCACAATTGGTTTTTAGACATACTATGTTCCAACACCCATTTCATCACTATCTTCTTCCATTCATCAGGGGTCCCAGGTTTCCACCCCCACCCCCATCCTACCCCTGCAACCTACCACCTTAACAGGCACATTGTAAGTTTGTTGTTGGATTTGGGATCTCTTGTTTTCAGTGTTTTTGACTGACTTGGATATTTAACTACAACACCACTTTACACCACTAGTTTGCTTGGTCCTCCTTGAGCCCTGCGCACCCTTGTTTCCCTTGATTTCTTTGCTACTCTGTCCTACTTACATGTTTGTTTGTTTGTTTGTTTTTTGAAAAAAATCTCACTTCTTGAAAAGACAAAACAAACAAACAAAAAGAAACGAAGGAACTCTTGCCTTCTTTCCAAAATTGTGGAGAAATAAAAACTACATGAACTCTAGACTGAGAGCACACTATCTTAAGATTCAGCTAGTGTGATGACAGGAGGCTATTAGTCTCCCACCCCCAAACCTAACTCTAACCCTAACCCTAACCCTAACGCTAACCCTAACCTTAAACCTAACCCTAACACACATTTTCAGCACAACATTATCTTCCCTTCTTCAGCCCTGGTGCACTTGGGGCAGGCGACAGACAGCTAGTTCACCACCAAACGACCGACCAGGATGTTTTTGCTAAATATTTTCTTGCCTCATTAACCAAACCCTCTCCAAACACAGCTCTGTTTATGCAGGAGAGGATTTTAGCTTCTAACTTCTTAAAGCAGAAATAAACATGCCACTTTAGGCATCACAGTGGAAACAATAAGAGCAAATGACATTGTCTGCCTGGCCTTTGCAGAGCTTAAGTGGAGTTATAAACAGCTCTGCTCAGCTGGAGGCAGTGGTATCTAAGCCCCAAGTGAAAGTGCTTCAGTTCCTCACCAAACCCTGTACCACACCAGCCATACCATACCATACCATACCATACCATACCATACCATACCATACCATACCATACCATACCATACCATACCATACCATACCATACCATACCATACCATACCCTTCAGCCATCCTTGGGAAACATGGCTCCTCCCAGGGCAGAAGGTCGTTATAGCCTGAGGATTCATTTGTAGAATGAAATGTCACACACTTCGTAGATGTTAAGTTAATATCTGATTAGATATTAAGTTCAAATAATCACAATAGGCATCTATCCATGGTTACAGTCACTAAGGGCCTCCCTCGTTTCCTTTTAAAGTTTTTAAACTAATCAGAGCATTAATCTAATCATACTTAAGTGGTGTTTTGTTGTTTGCCTGACCTCATCTTCCAAAGATCTGAGACTTGAGCCTAGGATGGGAAAAAATTGTCTGTGGCCTTGTTCTAAATAGTGCCCCTGCAGCGCATGGCACAATGTATGTCTTCAGTGCTCTGTTCTTTCTTCCTGGCACTGTTTGGGAGCCTGGTCTTCCCTCAAGCAGATTGCAGGCAGCATGCATGAAGCAGCTCTGGTGCCCGAGAAACCAATGTGTGAGGAACAGAGGGGAGAGGTATTGATACAGGAAAGCAAGAGGACAAGGAGACACAGAGACAGATGTGGGGACACGAGTCTCAGTGATATCTTGGGGTGGGAAGCCATGGTCACATCTTCGAAAGGCAGCCTTGGTGCTGGCTGTGACCATGAATCTGGGGCTCTGGCTTTTGGCCTCCCAGACGTACATAGTCACTTCAGGTGATGGGACTTGGCCTTGACCAACTTTCCTGTCTGGTGGCCAAGGCCCATGTGTCAATGTGTCATACCAGACACTCCTGATTGGGAGATAGCCCCAACACACACAGACACGTGCATGCGTACATTCACATACATGCACACACTTACACACACTAAACACATTCAAGAACATGAAAAAAGCCTGCACACACATATATGCGCATTCACATGCATATACTGAAACATGCATGCATATACACATCATATATCTTATACACAGTCACACACATATACGAGCATTCACATTTACACATATGTGAACACTAAATACACACATCCACAGATAGCGCACACACTGACACACACATAAACACAATACACACAGACATATATTTGCATACTCACACACGTATTTAACATATATACATGTACATGCATTTGCATGTGCACACAAAAACACAAACCAACCATCACAATCTATCTAGTCAGTAAATACTTCCTCACTTGTCCCCCCAAGCTTTGGAGGTTCTGTACCACCATTCCTTTTGGTTGCAATTCAAAAAACAACTCATTGGCATGCCTGAGAATTCTTGGGGTTCCCTTTAAAGGGGAATCTACCATTTCTTCCCAATTCTGTGGTGCGATGTTTGGGGCCCAGAAAAGGAGATGCTCTGGAAATTTCCGTCCTTGGGAATTGCTTTGGGGAGGCAAGTCTTTGTTGGCCTGCTCCGGCTTCTTTCTAAATTGTCTTTTGCCTTACACAAAGGATCTCCCTCATATTAGAAGAGCTCCCTGCCCAGGTGGAACCCTGTTTCCCAAGGAGTGAACCAGGGCTGGTTGCTGTTTATTTAGGGGTTGGTGAGTAATTGGAGCACAAGATCACACGCAGGCTTCTTGGAGTCTTATTCAGTGTGTACTCCATGCACCCCACATCCCAGCCCCCACCAAGCTGTAGAAAGTTCTTGGTGCTCCTGGGACCCACTGCAGATGTCCCATCTTTCTCTCCAGCCCAGGATTTTTGCTGGTGGTTAAGCCACTCTTATGACCTCGGTGTTTCTCCCCCAACCCTAACTCTCATAAGCACATTCTTGGCTGCATTCAGACCATCTCCTCCCCCAAACTCCAGATTCTTTCCTTTCCTTCCCTGCTCTCCACCGGCTCAGGGCCAAACTGTCCCAGCTCACAGGGTGGTCCAGGCCTGAGCTCCCAGCCCCCTACCCCTAACCCCCTTGGGCCTCAACAGCCTTCCTGGTGCCTCCCCTATGCTCCCAAAGCTGGGCTGCAGCCTTCAGCTCACACATCATTCCTGACCTCTGGCAGGACTCCAGGCTGCCCTCCCCTCTCATTGCTATTTCTTTGTACAGGGTGGAAATCCCCTTCCTACATTTCCACACCCAGCAAAGCCCAGATTCATCACTAACAGCTGAGGTGATTGGGTTTTCAGATCTCTGGTTATCCCAAGTGACTTCAGTGAACCCCATTCAGTTTATACTCCTTCCTGACATTTTTTATGGCAGAATGAGGTATATGCAAGTCATGGGGTGCATCTTTCCCATGGAATGGTCACCAAAGTGCCTCTCCACAGAAATGGTCACTGAGGGTTATCTTATTCAACAGAATATTCACTGTGGGCATCTGTCCCACAGGAACAGTCACTAGGGTATCTATCTATAGGAATGGTCATTATGGGTAGGATCCTTTGTCTCATCCAAAGCCAGAAGATGTCCACTTTTTCACCCTTAAAAAGAGTAGTATAGGGGTTAGTATATAGGTTGTCTTGACTGATTCCAGTTGGATCCCCACTATCTCTAGGAGTGATCCCTGATCACAGAGCCAAAACAAATACTTGAGCACTGCTGGGTGTGACCCCCAAGCCTCCAAAAATAAAATTATAGTCTAATTTTAGAGTTCCTAGACCCATTAATGCCTTAAAATAACGAGGAATCCAGAAACCCAGGCATCTTCTTTTTACCTTTTTTAGGAAAGGTCAAATAATGCAAAAGTACATTAAAGAAATAACTTCAAAAAATAAGGAAGGAAGGAAAGAAGGAAAGAAAGAAAGAAAGAAAGAAAGAAAGAAAGAAAGAAAGAAAGAAAGAAAGAAAGAAAGAAAGAAAGAAAGAAAGAAAGAAAGAAAGAAAAGAAGGAAGGAAGGAAGGAAGGAAGGAAGAAAGAAAGAAAGAAAGAAAGAAAGAAAGAAAGAAAGAAGAAAGAAAGAAGAAAGAAAGAAAGAAAGAAAGAAAGAAGAAAGAAAGAAAGAAAGAAAGAAGAAAGAAGAAAGAAAGAAAGAAAGAAAGAAAGAAAGAAGAAAGAAAGAAAGAAAAGAAAGAAAGAAAGAAAGAAAGAAAGAAAGAAAGAAAGAAAGAAAGAAAGAAAGAAAGAAACAAAGAAGAAAGAAAGAAAGAAAGAAAAAAGAAGAAAGAAAGAAAGAAAGGAAGAAGGAAGGAAGGAAGGAAGGAAGGAAAGAAGAGAAAGAAAGAAAGAAAGAAAGAAAGAAAGAAAGAAAAAAGAAAGAAAGAAAGAAAGAAAGAAAGAAAGAAAGAAAGAAAGAAAGAAAGAAAGAAAGAAAGAAAGAAAGAGAAGGAAAGTGAAAGAAAGGAGGATAGAAGAGAAAGAACAAGGAAGGAAGAAAAAAGGAAAAGAAGGAATGAAGGAAGGAAAAAGAAGAGAAAGAGAAGGAAGAAAGGAGGAAGGAAGAAAAGAAGGAAGGAAGGAAGGAAGGAAGGAAGGAAGGAAGGAAGGAAGGAAGGAAGGAAGGAAGGAAGGAAGGAAGGAAGGAAGGAAGAAGGAAGGAAGGAAGGAAGGAAGGAAGAGTGAGCCTTTGGCCAGAGTTCAGCTCCTCAATGGAGCTCAAAGTTCTGTGCCTTGAACTCTCAGGCTCCTGGGTAGCTCTTGTCTTCCTCTTTTGTGCCCCTGCATCCAACAGGGAGCAATGCCAGCTCTGGGGAGAGATACCTACTCCACAGAGATGCCCAGTCTTGGAGGGTAGGTGGGAGGAAAATTGGGGACATTGGTGGAGGGAAATGTGCACTGGAGAAGGTTGTTGTACATTGTATGACTGTAACTTAATAATGAGCAACTTTATTTGTGAAAGAAAATCTGTATTTTTACAACAACCTTGTAACCATGGTGTTGAATTAAAAAAATAAATTTAAGGGCCCAGAGAGATAGCACAGCGGCGTTTGCTTTGCAAGCAGCTGATCCAGGACCAAAGGTGGTTGGTTCAAATCCTGGTGTCCCACATCGTCCCCCATGCCTGCCAGGAGTTATTTCTGAGCAGACAGCCAGAAGTAACCCCTGAGCAACTCCAGGTGTGGCCCAAAAACCAATAAATAAATAAATAAATAAATAAATAAATAAATAAATAAATAAATTTAAAGAGATGACCAGCTTGTTGGCAACATTAGTAGATTGTACTGTGAGGGGTGCACAAAGCGGCACATAATCAATGAGAGGGACAGGGCTGCCCTTCAGCTCAGTTTCCCCTCTGAGACAAGCAGAATAACCTATCTCAGTGTTGGGGAGTTCTGTTAGGACCTCAGACGCACACACACACACACCCAAAGACCCCAGGTAATTCACTGCTGGGATTGATTCAGTTCTTTCTCTCCACTCCATGCTCTGCCCAGATTTTAGTGGTGTAAAGGATAGCTATTGATTTTTATAGATTTATTGTGTTAACCGGGCACCTTATTAAACTCTTTTTATTGTGCTTTAAAAAATCTAGTAAAATCTTTCCCACTGAAAGCATTTTCAAGGACCTTGAGGCCAGGTTCTTTTTCACTCTAAGCACATGAGGAGTGAAACTTTTGTATTTGAATAAACAGAACAGGGCCAAAGTAATACAACAGAAGCTAAGGTGCTTATCTTGTATGTGGTGACCTTGCTTTGATCCCCACCACCACATGGTTCCCTTGGCATTCACAGGTGCAGTCCTGAATGGTGGCCTTGGTTATCTCAGTCCTGCAGGACCTGAGAAGCTGCATTCTCAGAAGCAACAGTCTGACTGATCGGGAATTGCCTGGAGTGGCCTCCAGGCCTTCTGAGCACTGCTCAGGAGCACCAAAACCCCACTTTGGAAGGATGCCTGCTCTATGCATGGAGCAAACCCTTCTCAACAGAGGTCTCTGCTTTATCCTGAGTCTCATAACTGCCACGGGATGCATTCATCCCCTCTAGAGCTGACTCCTCTCTTTTCTAGTGTTCCCCAAGTCCTGGCAGGGCAGCTGCTCTCAAATACCCCATGTGCCCTATGATTCATGTCTTCAGACTTAGGTCTGGGATGCTGGAAACACGGATCTAGATAATGATTAACATGGATGTCCATTGCATGTAAGCCTCATCTGCCCAAATTCTATCCCTGTCTTCCCCTCTGTTCCCCACTTTTCAGGACTCTCCAATACTACCTGGCTCAAGATTTCTCACTTCTGGAACTTCTATTCCAAGGACAACCTCAGTCTGAAAATCTCTGCACCCCCTGGTCCTATGTCCCATTGACTGAGCCATGCCTTGACTTTTTTGGGATTTATTAAATAAGTGCCGAGGGACTCAGGGGTATTGCAAATTGAGCAGCAGTAAAGTAGCACATTTGGGGTATCTCCTCTAGAGACAGGATAGCAGGCAGAGGCCTGCCCTTAGTGTCTCTGCCTCTGTTTGATGAAGGAACCAGGAAGGAAGAAAAGTTCAAGTATTCAACCCATGAGGCATGGACAGCAGAAATGTCCAAAAATCCACATTCAGATCTAAATAAGAAAATGTTTAGAACTTCCTGTCAGAGAAAAGTTCTACATCAAATAAATCTGAAAGAGCCTTAGATTTATTTGCTAGTTAGTTTGTTTGTGGGCCACAGCTGGGGGTACTCAGGGCTTACTCCTATGCTCTATGCTCAGCAATCACTCCTGACGGGACTCTGGGGACTATATGATGTGCTAAAGATCAAACCTGGCTTGGCCACATGCAAGGTGAGGGTCCTTCCCACTATACTATTACTCCAGCCCCTAAAAGAGTCTTTTAAATAAAATTAAAACTCTGAAGTGTTAGAGGTTATACATCATGCCTCATTGTCTTATCTCTTGAGCAGGACGTAGAATGCTAATATTAGCACCTTGGACCCAAAGTTGTAAGACATTTATAGAAATGTCAGTGTGCTCTTTCCTGGGCCTTCCTTCACCCCTCACTGCTCTATTGCAGAATAATTATTAAAGAAGTAATTATTAATTATTAAATATATTAAATCTCTATTATAATTATTAAAGAGAGACTTGGTGCAGCTAGACAGGGACAAGGAAAGAAGTGCCCTCCTTCTGCATTATGCACTGGCTCTGCATCATGCTGATTTCCATGTCGAGTAAGAAATAAGAGGTTTGGGCCCGGAGAGATAGCCCAGTGGCGTTTGCCTTGCAAGCAGCTGATCCAGGACCAAAGGTTGTTTTGGTTCGAATCCCGGTGTCCCATATGGTCCCCTGTGCCTGCCAGAAGCTATTTCTGAGCAGACAGCCAGGAGTAACCCCTGAGCACCACCGGGTGTGGCCCAACAACAACAACAACAAACAAACAAACAAAAAAGAAATAAGAGGTTTAAGGGTTAGTGTGAGACCCCAGTGATTTCAATGCCACACAACCCCCCTGACCGATGGGGAGACCAGAAGCTGGGTTTGAATCCTAGATCCTTCAATTCAAGTCCCTCTTGGGACTCAGAGAGGAGGTGTTTCTGCTCGGGACCATCAACAGTGCTGTCTAGGGGAGCAGCAAGCCTCCTGCGGTTCCTTCTCTTTGTGAGGTCAGCTCCATCTTCATGGGAATGACAGCCAATCTCACTGGGGGTCACCATATGCAACTTCGCAGGCTTGCTGTTACTCCAGTCTCCAAGTTGCTATGCTAAGCTCAGAAAGCCCTGCATGGGAAGATGTGTGGTAAATTGTTCTTTCCCACACAGCACCCTATTTATAACAATTCTTGAAGAAGATGGGGTGGGGGACAACTACATGCTTGATGGTGTGGGATGGAGAAAGCAAAGCTCGCCCAAAACCACAGATGACAGAGCTCAGTCTTTGCTCGAAGAATTGGCTTCATAGTCCTGTTGGGAGGGGGTATCATGGAAGCAAATGGCTTCAAGGTACAAGTCAGATCAAATTCTGGGGGCAGATGGGAGGGGATGTTTTCTGGGCTGTGCCAGAAGGAATGGGGGAAGAGAGGAGGTGGGAGAAGAAATTAATTTGGAAACAAAACAGGAGTGTGAGTTTATTCATACACTATGTGATGTGACTGTGGCTCTGACCAACTAATGCCCCGGCCCAGGTTTAAATATCTAAGACACTGACAAAGCAGGCACCACGCAGAAGCTGCTGAAAGGCAGGAGATTGGGACAGTCAGAGAGGCAGAGTGCAGGGTGGGGATCAATAAATCATGGAGATGCCCCTGCTGCAGACAACTGCATCAAGATTGGCTCAAGTTCAACCCAGTCTCCTCTAAGGGGAAGGGTGGGAAGCAATGAATGTTTATCTTTGTAGATTTGTGACTGGGATTGATTGAGTGAGGGTTTTAGCGGGGGTGCCACACCTGGCAGTACTCAGCTGGTGCTGAGGAGACCCTATGCTTGGAGGACCAACGGATAGAACCATTGTAATCACAGTTGTAAATAAGGCAAGACCTTTAGTCTTGATACCATCTTTGTGGCTCTGATGGAGGTTTATTGTTATCTCATCTTGGGGCCACTGTTTTACTGGGTCCTATTAGTCAAGAGATAAAGGAATAAATTATGGGGTTTTGATCTAATCTATGGAAAAGGCACTCTCTCTTCTTCCATTACCTTTTATATACATTTTTCTGTATTAAAAAGCACGGAGAAGTCAGACCAGCAGCTTCTATTAGAAAAGTACATTTTTCTATTAATAATAGCCCAGGAAAATACTCTGTGTGGCTAAATATAAAAATTCACTCAGTTGCATATTCACTGTTTATTCCTCAAGTATGCACCAACCCTTAATAAGCTACATTGGTGGAGGGGTTGGTAGGGATGGGGGGGTCACATGAACACACACAGGGACTCTCCCCTATGCCAACATGAAGTTCCATCATGAGCACTGCCAAAGCTCTCAGGAACATGGAGGGAAGAGTGTGGGGTCTGCACAGTATTGGAATGGTGCTGCAGGAAGTTGGTGTAGGTGGGTGTCAGATGTGGAATATGATGCAATGTTCAAGGAAGTGCATAGGTTGGTCTTGCACAGAATGGGATGGGTGAAAGATCACTCTAGGTGCTTGAAGGGGATGTGAATGAGTGTAAGAAAGCCTGATCTTTGAGGATCAGGTGGATGGAGTGAGAGTATCATAGCTAGGATGCTTTCTTTGCATATGACTAATCCAGGTTTGATCCCCAGAATCCTCTATGGTTTCCCTGAGACTGCAAGAAATAATCCATAAGTGCAGAGCCAGGAGTAAGGACTGAGTGTTGCCAGGTGTGAAAGAAAGAAAGAAGAAAAAGAAAGAAAAAAGAAATAAAGGAAGGAAGGAAGGAAGGAAGAAAGAAAGAAAGAAAGAAAGAAAGAAAGAAAGAAAGAAAGAAAGAAAGAAAGAAAGAAAGAAAGAAAGAAAGAAAGAAAGAAAGAAGAGAAAGAAAGAAAGAAAGAAAGAAAGAAAGAAGAGAAAGAAAGAAAGAAAGAAGAAAGAAAGAAAAGAAGAAAAAGAAATAAAGGAAGGAAAGAAAGAAAGAAAGAAAGAAAGAAAAGAAAGAAAGGAAAGAAAGAAAGAAAGAAAGAAAAGAAAGAAAGAAAGAAAGAAAGAAAGGAAGGAAAGGAAGGAAGGAAAGAAAGGAAGGAAGGAAGGAAGGAGAAGGAAAGAAAGAAAGAAAGAAAGAAAGAAAGAAAGAAAGAAAGAAAGAAAGAAAGAAAGAAAGAAAGAAAGAAAGAAAGAAAGAAAGAGAGAAAGAAAGAGAGAAAGAAAGAGAAGGGAAAGAGGGGAGGAGGAAGGAAGGAAGGAAGAAAAGAGGGAGGGAGGGAGGGAAGGAAGGAAGGAAGGAAGGAAGGAAGGAAGGAAGGAAGGAAGGAAGGAAGGAAGGAAGGAAGGAAGGAAGGAAGGAAGGAAGGAAGGAAGGAAGGAAGGATAGTTAGTTCTGGGCCCCATTTGTTTACCATATAGTAACATCTCATGCTTCTAACCAAGGCAGGTGATATGCAGACTCCATGTACCACATGTTTAGGAGGGAAACAAATAAATCAAGCAAGAACTGGATTCCCAGGGCTCGCAAACCAGTACACAGTCCATGAGGAGGCTGCCTCCCAGAACCATTTCTTGAATAGCACTTACAGAGGTGCAAGAAAGTGTGTTTCTGAATTCAAAGATCACATGGAAACTTTAATTTGGAGGAGAAGTCAAATGCAGACCACACTGAGCAGTGTTTGGAGTTGATTTTTCAGTTCCATGTTCAAGTCTCAGCTTTGCTCAGGGTGAGGTGGGGACCATGTGCTGCTGGAGATCACACCTGGGCCTTGCACTGTGAAGCCTGCACTCAACCCACAGAGCACTGTGTCAGTCAGAGAATTATCACTCAAAAGAAAGGCAGATTCAGGAATCTTGCTTATGGCTAAAAACTTGAATATTCTCTGAACCAGGCATTTCATCAGGAGGTAAACATCAGCATTTGCACTGGAAGGAGTCTTGCAATGATTACATAAAATGGAAACAAGTACAGAGTGCCCCGTTGGAGAAATAAATCCTGGGGTAGTAATGCTCTGGAATCAAGGTCTCCATAAAATAATAAAAAAATAAGTACTTAAATGTAGCCCATAGGCTGGGTACCATGGGGAAGCCTGGCTCATTCAGGGTTTTGGAACTATTTGACAATAGGCTCATGAGTTCAGGGAGAGTTAAGAACTGGCTAGGAATGTCAGGAACTTGCTTCCCAAGATGACAGCTAAAGGGAAAGCTGGAGACAAGACAGATTTCTCTGTCTTGAGAGCTCCTGGCCAGGTGTTCCTAAAAATCACACACACCCCTGCCCCCTGCAGAGCCCGGAGCACTCAGGGGTTCTGTGGGGAGTGAGGGGGATCTAGGTAGTGCTGGGCATGGCTTTGGTGCCCTTGACTGCACAGGGAGGCTGTCGAGGAGGAACTGGCATGTATGAGAAAAGTGGGGATAGGCCCTGAGCATGCTGAGTGGTGAGTGGGCATGGCAGCGTACTTCAGTCTTGTCAGTGTAAGCAGCCTATGGGCCTGCCTTGGACCGAGCATTTATGAGGTTCTAAATGGTGCTGGGGAATGGGAGGCAGAATGTTGGGAGCTGAGTGAACCTAATTCCCCATGAGACATGATCCCTAAGGAAAGGGAACTGGGGGGCCAGGATCTGGGTTTGTGCCTTCTGAGAAAAGGAAAGATGGAGAGATGGAGATCTGATGTCTGCCCCCCCCCCCCCCACTGCACATTCTCAACGAAGGTCCTAAGGGGACACAGGCACAATCCTTGCCTGAATTCAGCCATGTTGGCACCCAAATCTGGGCTTCTGGCTGAGACACTGATGTCTCCCAAGCTATAGCACTGAATTCTGAGCCCCCTGATGCCACTCTCCTCCACAATGCTCAGAAAGGGGAACCAGAACAGCTCACCTGCCCACAGACTGGCTGGAAGGCCTGAGAACTCCTGCAGACAGAATGGGATTTAGAAGGTAGTGAGCACCCAAGTTGTGTGGGTCCCCACTGTCTTCTGTTTCTGAAGGCTTTGAACATGAGGGTATGGTTCCTTCCCATTTACACAGTTTGTTGCAAACAGAGATGTGGGGTGACAAGGTCAATGTGGCAATGGCAATAGTGGCAGTGGGTTTAGTGGGTCTGCAAAACTGAAGGCATAGGGGTGAGAGATAAACAAGAGGGAGGGGTGAAGAAGGAGGGGTGCAGGAGAGAGGAGTACAAGAGGAAGGGTGCTGGAGGAAGGAGTACAATATATAAGGATGCAGGATGGAGGGGTACAGGGGAGGGGTACAGAATACAGAGGTGCAGGAGAGAGGGCGCAGGGAAGAAAGGTATAAGAGAGAGGTATTGAGGGAAGGGTGATACAGGGCTCAGAATGCAGGAGAAAAGATACAGGGCTATAGGAGGACATGTATAAATGTAGGGGTGCAGGAGAAAGGGTGCAGGATGCAGAGATATGGGATGCAAAGAGAGGAACTTCATAATCACATGGAGCTAGGTGTGAGCCAAATCCAAAAGAAGAAAGAGGGGCCAGAGCAATAGCACAGTGGTAGGACAGACCTGGGTTCGATTCCCTGCATCCGATATGGTCCCCTGAGCACAGAGCCAGGAGTAAGCCCTGAACACTACCGAGTGTTACAAGAAGAAAGAAAGGAGGAAGAAGAAGAAGAAGAAGAAGAAGAAGAAGAAGAAGAAGAAGAAGAAGAAGAAGAAGAAGAAGAAGAAGAAAAGAAAGAAGAAGGAGGAGGAGGAGAAAAATAAGGAGGAGGAGGCAGGGGAGGAGGAGGAGAAGAAGGAGGAGGAAGAGGAGGTGAAGCAGAAGAAGGATGAGAAGAGGAGGAGGAGAAGGGGAGGAGGAGGAAGAAGAGGAGGAAGTGGAAGAGAAGTAGGAGGAGGAAGAAGAAAAGGAGGAGGAGGAGAAGAAGAAGAAGAAGAAGAAGAAGAAGAAGAAGAAGAAGAAGAAGAAGAAGAAGAAGAAGAAGAAGAAGAAGAAGAAGACAATTTGAGTTAATAAGAATTGTAGGAACAGGCAGACATGATCATGTAATGAGCTCATACCTAGCATGTGTGAAGCCCTGAGTTTGATTCCTGCATCCAATGACACCCCCTCAGGAACCTTCTGGTATAACCTGGGTGGTCCCTGAACATGCTGAGCCTGAATCGCAGGCCATCAGCCTGTACTGCCAAATAAGAATCTCTAGAAGTGGGCCCTAGAGCACAGCAGTGTGTGACTCTACAAACACAATTCTGTGGAAAGATACCGTTGAACACAGGCATGCTAATCCAGTGCCTCTCTCATTTCTATGCTAAAATGAAACCTTCTCTCCATCTCTGCTACTACACGAACCATTTGGAAAAAAGTGTTTGATTTGTCACATGGTTGAATACAGAAGGTCCAACTTGTGGAAGTTTAGGAGTCTTGTTTGTGTGTTTTCTAGAAGCTTGTTCTCTGTGAAATGTTCAAGATTTTAAACAACTCTGGAGATTGAGAGAAATAGCATCCACTGAAGATCAGTCCTTGTTTTCAGCCCTTGGAGGGGCATTCATTACTCTGAAAAGCACAGCCATCCTCTTGCCTACAGCAAGGTCCTGGAGTTTGGAGGAAGGTGTCAGCATTTGAAACTTGGTGCTTCAGTCACACGAGAGGCAAAACAGTATCTGTAGTCCTGAGTTATTTGTAAAGTGAAACCCAGCTCTGAAGAAAGAAAAAGAGAGAAAGAAAGAAAAGAAAGAAGGAAAGAAAGAAAGAAAGAAAGAAAGAAAGAAAGAAAGAAAGAAAGAAAGAAAGAAGGAAGGAAGGAAGGGAGGAAGGAGGAAGGAAGTAAGAAGTAAGGAAGAAAGAAAGAAGAGAGAAAGGAAGGAAGAAAGAAAGAGAAAGAAAGAAAGAAAGAGAAAGAAAGAAAGAAAGAGAGAGAGAAAAAGAAAGAAAGAAAGAGAGAAAGAAAGAGATAGAAAGAAAGAAAGAAAGAAAGAAAGAAAGAAAGAAAGAAAGAAAGAAAGAAAGAAAGAAAGAAAGAAAGAAAGAAAGAAAGGAAAGAAGGAAGGAAGGAAGGGAAAGAAATAAGAAAGAAAGAAAGAAAGAAAGAAAGAAAGAAAGAAAGAAAGAAAGAAAAGAAAGAAGAAAGAAAGAAAGAAAGAAAAAGAAAGAAAGAAAGAAAGAAAGAAAGAGAGGAAAAGGAAGGAATGAAAGAAGGAAGAAAGAAAGGAAGGAAGGAAGGAAGGAAGGAAGGAAGAAAGGGAAAGAAAGAAGAAAGAAAGAAAGAAAGAAAGAAAGAAAGAAAGAAAGAAAGAAAGAAAGAAAGAAAGAAAGAAAGAAAGAAAGAAAGAAAGGAAGGAAGGAAGGAAGGAAGGAAGGAAGGAAGGAAGGAAGGAAGGAAGGAAGAAAGGAAGGAAGGAAGGAAGGAAGGAAGTGGAAATCTCTGACATTCTAGAACCTTCTATGGTTGTTCTTGATAGCCATACCAGTGCACATGAGCCTCATCCCTGACTGAGGAGCTTCTCTGGGGCTCTTAGGGCACTGCTGCCCTGCTCTGTCCTGGCCATCTTGTCCTGACACTGTTCCATCATCTCCTGCTCTCTATCCTCCCCACTGCCTTCCTCCCTGCTCTCGCTGTTCTCTATCAGATGGGGCAACTTCCCTTCCTGTGAAGCAGAGTGCCCACCCACACACAGCCTTCAGGGGACACAGCTGTGCCCACCCACCCACCCACCCGCTTAGGTCAGAAGCCGAAAGAATACAAACTCTCTCAGAAGACTTTCCAGGTGAGATGGCCAGATAAACATTTCACCGCCTCTTTTTCATGTATACGCCGCCCACAGATGTGGATGTGATTGCTTCTCTTACACCTCAGAGCTTTCTCTCCCAGCCTCATCTGGCTTCATACATTCACCCATTTATCTATCCACTCATCCTTCAACCCATTCTCGTACCCACCCTTTTCTTCCTTCCTCTTTTCTTCCTTCCTCCTTTCCTCCCTCCTTTCTTCCCTCTTTCCCTCCCTCCCTTCCTTCCTTCCTTCCTCCTTCCCTCCTTCCTTTCTTCCCTCCCTCCCTCCCTTCCCTCCTTCCTCCCTTTCTTCCTCCCTCACTTCCTCCCTCACTTCCTTTCTTCCTCCCTCACTTCCTCCCTCACTTCCTTCTTCCCTCCTTCCTTCTCTCCTTTCCCTACTTCCTTACTACCTTTCTTCTCTTCTTCCTCCCTTCCTTTCTTCTCTCCTTCCTTCCTTCCTAGAACTCATTCTTTCATCCATTTACCCACAGATCCATCCATCTATACATCCTCCTTTTCATCCATCTTTCCACTCATCTACTTATCTACCCCTCAATCTATCTATCCATCCACCCATCCACTCATTCTTCCACCCATTTATTATCTGTCCATCCATTCATCCACCTATCCATCCATTCTTCTCTTCATCATCTATCTATCATATAGCTATGTTTGTGCCTTTGCTGGACACTGTGCTGGCACTGAGCATGCCCTGAAGGTGAGTGAGACAAAGGGCCAGTCCTCCTGGGTTTACCTGAGCTCAAACGTTAACTTAGAAACATCCAACTAATTAACCAAAAAAGACAAAGTAGAAATAATGGCCAAGTCCTACAGAAGACGTAGATGTACTTTGGGGAACTTTCTGCAGGACACGAGGCCTTAGTTGAGGGTCAGAGAAGACATCTATCAGAAAAGCTTGTGAGGGCCATGCGTGGGATCCCTCATCTAATGCATGAATATGTTATGTGAGCAAGAGGACTGGACTCCCCTGAGTGTGTGGGAAGCTTAGAGTGTGTATTTTTTTTTAATGTGAATTTGTGTCTGGGGTTGGGTCTGAGAGTAGGATGCATATGTGGGGCTGTATTTCTGGGTGTTCTCATGTCCCCTTTCCTGGGTCTGCTTGTTGTCAGTTTATGGTGAATTCTCATAGAGTGGGTTCTGGCTGGGATGGCACCTCTGAAAACAGAGCATGGATAATAACCCAGCTCTCTTGTCTAGCATCTCTGTCCTTGAGCCTGGATGTCCATTGTGCTGTGCTGGGTGTAGCCCATCCCTCTCTGAGCCCCTATTTCCATGTCCTTACCTCTAACACCTGTCTCTCCTTGACACCTGCCCTAGTTGTTTCCTCAACGTGGTGCTTTCAGACAAGTTCATTATTGAGCCCCTCATACCGGGAAGGAGGTTTTATCACCCATTAACTACATCTTAATCCTGCTGGCACTTACACATCTCCTGAGAGCAAGGTGGGTCCACTCTGTGAGGTTCTCTCCCAGGGTAGTATCCTGTGTCACCAGCTCTGGCTGACTCCAGTCCTGGGTCCCCCATATGGCCCTCAAAGTTGTGAGGCTTGAATTAGAACCCCTAACTAACCCATCAGAGCCTCATAGCTCCTGGAGTCTGACTTTCTGAACCTCCCAGGAGTCACCCTTTTTTTGTAGTACATATTTGTAGCTCTGCCTTGTGGGTCATCAGTGACAGTTAATCTGCTTATGGGTGCCAGACTAACCTTTGTTTCTTTAAAGGCCGAAAATAATGCAGACGTATAGGAACCCACTCAGGGTCTCCTGATCTCCCCCATGAGTTAGACTCTGAGCAAGACCTGACTAGGGATAGGTGGCCCCAAAGGAGGGTTCTACCTTAGTGCGTCAGTTGTCCTTTATTCTAGAATGTTCTGTACTCATCCCATGCCTTGTGGTTTCTCCACATGGTCTTTGCTGACCTTTCACCAGTCATGTGTACCCTTTCCCTATTGTTCAGCAGCACAGTCCAGGATCTGTTTATCTGCTTCTTCGAGGAACTCTGCTTGACGCTGTTCTTTGATGTTATAGAAAGTTCTTTCTCTGTAGGTCACTGGTGCATCCTCTTGCCCTTGCTTCATTTCTTCTAGAGGCCTGATTTGAGAAAGAACAGAGACCAGGAACACCACCTCTCCCTTACTCTCAAGCACTTCCCCCCATGTCACTTGCCCAACTAAACCAGGCATTGTCCAGGTCTGTGGAGCCACGGCTGGACAGGCTCAGTCATTGACTACATGTACAGATATCAGAATCTGGCATAAAGACCAAGAAGGAACGAGACTCTCTATGGCATTTATGGTAATAAGGGGTCAGAGCAGCAAATGCCTACAAACAGGCCATGTATAAGACAAGGAGTGTTTGCTTTAACCAGGACTGTGACAAAAAGATATATTGTTAGGAGGATGTCAGCCATATCGAATGGTAGAGTGACTATCACATGGTGGTGGCCAAGCATCTCAGGTCCACAGAAGGAAATTACAAACACACACACACACACACACACACACACACACACACACACACACACACCACCTGTGTGCATAAACAATAGAAGCACAGTCTTAGCATTAAAGCGGAAGGAAAGCTTGAAGGGCAGAGAAAAAGAGAAGGTGGGACATCCTGAGCAGAGAAACAAAAACTCTTTTAATACTCTTTGTGGTGTAATTTGACTCTGGCACATGTAAATATTTCCCATGGCTGTCAAAGGCAGTGATAATACGAACTTTTCTTACAACCAAAAGGACAATAAAATCAACTCCAGTGAATGCATTTGAAGAGAGACCCTTACACAGAGAGATTATTTCTTGTGGTTCTGCAACTGACCACTTCGTCTCCACCATTGATACAACAGACTGTCCACAGTCCCAAAGTTGCTGACAGTCTCGCCTATTTGCGAGGTGGGATTTTTTTAGTCTCAGTGCTACCTTTCTTCTCCAGCTGATGCTGTGCAAAAGCAAAGATCACTATGACAATGATAGTTGGAAATGATGACTCTGGACAGAAACTGGGTGCTGCTGAAAGGTAAGAGAGTGATATGCATGGTACTCCTTCAGTAACAATATTGAAGATCACAGTGTCTAGAAGGAAAAAAGGGAGAGAGAGAAAGAGAGAGAGAAAGAGAGAGAAGAAAAATGTCTGCCACAGAGGCTGTCAGGGGAGGAGGAAGAAGAGAGTGGGAGAGGGAAACTAGGACATTGGTGGCAGGAAATGTGCACTGGTAAAGGAATAGGTATTGAACATTGTAACATCATATCTTGTAGTGATTTAAATAAAAACTTCATTTAAAAATTTTGAGGATGGGGCTGGAGAGATAGCATGGAGGTAAGGCGCTTGCCTTTCATGCAGAAGGTCATCGGTTCGAATCCCAGCGTCCCATATGGTCCCCCGTGCCTGCCAGGAGCAATTTCTGAGCATGGAGCCAGGAATAACCCCTGAGCACTGCTGGGTGTGACCCAAAAACCGCAAAAAAAAAAAAAAAAAAAAATTTTGAGGATGACACTGTTGTTGAGGTCAAGCTTATTCTGTCAGGGGATGCAGCACAGAAACAGAAGAATGGGTTTGAGTGTTAAAGTCTGCATCCTGGGAACTAGAGAGCTCTGTCTCTGGCACCAATTAACTTCTCAGCACTACAAAGAGCCACACCTGAGTACAGAGCTAGAAGTAACTCCCAAGGACCAGAAGGTGTGGCCCCTCCAAACAAAATAAGGCATGAAAGTCTGGATTCTGAGCCTGAGTGGCTTTATATTTATGAATGTCACTCTCCTAAGGAAAACAAGGAGGGCCCTTGCCTTACACGCAGTGAAACCAAGATTCATTTGCAGCACCACAGAGGGCACCTCAAACACAGCCAGGAATGAACCCTGAGCAGGAGTAATGATTCCTGAGGAATGATTTCTGAGTCAGAAATAATCCCTAAACACATACGGTGTCCCTCCCAAAACAACAATGGCTTTACCAAAGACACCCCTCAAACAGCTATGAGGGGAGTGTTGGTGCAGATACTCAGAGCCTGGAGCAGAGAAGTATCTCAGTCGTTCCATGAAAGGAAACCAGGCTCCCGGTGGAAGCCTAGTCTGCATCCTAGAGGCAGAGCACCCCAGAGTGAGCCCGAGACTTGCTCTTAGTGCAATAATAAAGTTTTCCACTCAGAAAAGAACCAAGGGCAGGGTTACGAGTATAAAGTTCCAGGGGTGAATCAGTGGATGCAACTTGTTCATTCTCTTCTTTGAATTCTAGGCCCAGTAGGAACAACGGCCCTGAGACCATAAGAGTGCAGAACAATGGTGATGTGCTTGCAGAGGACTGGCTCAGAGCAGGGACTAACTATCTATGTGGAGGAGATGGGCATAGGAGTTAGAGCAGGCCTGCGTCAGCCTGTGTCTCCTCTGTCCTGTTCCCAGGCTGATTTGGTCTTGCCTGGCTCAGCCTCTCTGGACATCAGCACCATCCTCAGGAGTACCCTCCGGAAGGCAAAGTCAAGGCCCTGCTCTCCAGATCCAAGTTCAAAGGTAAAGAACTTTGCCTTTTTCCTCTTTTTCTCTTCCCAACCTAACACCCAGTGTGTGTGTGTGTGTGTGTGTGTGTGTGTGTGTGTGTGTGTCCCTTTGTAGTAGCCCCATTGACCCCGCAGGACACCTATCCCCCACCCAGGCCTTCGGAGCAAACCCAACCCCATAGATCCCAATGCTTTCATGCCTTCCAGGTTCCAGAAGCTTCTGTGACCTAACAGTTCCATAGCTCAGAGATCTCCACACTCCCAGAAACTTCTGTGTCCACACAGTTCCAGAAACTTCTATGTCCCCACTATTCTAGAAGCTTCACTATCTCCACAATCCCAGAAGCTTCTGTGTCACCACATAGAGAAAATACAGAAACCTCTGTGTCTTCCAAGTTCTAGAAGCTTCTATATCCCCACAGTTCCAGAAGCTTCTGTGCTCCCCAGCAGAATTTCTCATTTTCGCCCCGATGCCCTATAATTGTCCCACCATGCAGTCATTATCTCTTTCCCTTTCATTGCAGAATCCTGACCCCTGACTTTATCTGAAGTTCTTTACTCCTTGTCCCCGGCAATGTTGCCGCTCTTCCCCAGTGCCCAGTCCCCAACTGCGAGACCATCCTTCTCTTCCCTCACCACCTTGTACAGAGAAGGAGGTCACCCTGGCTCTCCTACAGGCCCACTTTTTCCTGAAGCTGCTGTTTTATGCATCTGTTCACTCCGCAGGGTTGCTAATGCTTGTATCCCTCAAGTTTCAGGGTGTAGAACCCAGAGAAGATATAGTGAATGAGTGACTCTCCCCTGGCTGGCACATCAACCCTCTTGCCTGTAGCCTTGAACCTCCTCCGTTCCCTCGCCAACCTGCCGCACCCTGAGTGGGTCACCCACACAGCTGCCATCTTTTCCAGCTCCCTGGTCCTCCACCCTTTCCCCTAGCCTGCGGGCTAGTCTTGCATCAACATCAGCATAAAGTTTTCCATTTGAAGATGAACGAATACCCACTTTGGTCATTCCTCCTTGTGGCTTGTCTCTGTTGGGTTTGCTCCCTTCCTTCTCCTAGGAATCATGATTCTATCTCTCCCTTTGCACATCATTCTGTTTGCTGCTTTCATGGCCTAAGTGTGTAGCTCATAGTTGGAACAGATCACTCTGGACAAGAACTGGGTGCTGAAAGGGGATATAGTAACCATGCATGGCACTCCTTCATTAACAATAGTGTAAACCACGGTGTCAAAAAAAAAAAAAAGAAAGAAAGAAAAGAGAGAGAAAGAGAGAGGCAGGTGGGGGAGTGGGGGGGAGACTGGGGACATTGGTGGGAAATATGCACTGTACTGAAAAACAAAGTGTATAAAAGGAAAAAAAAAAGAAGAGAAAGATAGAGAAAGAAAAGAGAAGAAAAATGCATGCCCCAAAGACAGGAAGTGGAAAGGGCCTCAGGGAGGATAAGAGGGAAACTGGGGACATTTGGTGGTGGGAATTGTGCACTGGTGAAAGTTGTTGTACATTGTATAACTATAACTCAATCATGAACAACTTTATCTGGGGGGAAAAAACAACTGTATGGGGTTGGAGCGGTGGTGCAAGTGGTAAGGCCTCTGCCTCGTGCGCACTAGCCTAGGATGGACCTTGGTTTGAGATCCCCCAGCATCCCATATGGTCCCCAAGCCAGGAGACATTTCTGAGTGCATAGCAGGGAGTAACCCCTGAGTGTCACTGGATGTGGCCCAAAACCAAACAACAACAACAACAAAACAACTGTATTATGAACAACTTGTAACCATGATGTTTAAATTTTTAAAAAAAAGCATGGACAATACATTTGTGGCTTCAACACAATTGATTGTGTCCTGTGGTGCTAAAGGTCTTTCTGAACTTCGGCTTGTTTGGTATCTCCTCACTCCCCTCCCTTTCCCCTGTGCACAGTAGTAGCCCCTGAGTAGTAGCCAGGTGTGGCCCCAAACCAAAAAATTTAAACTTCCCCAAAGTGATTCATTGTATACCATCTTATGAATGAAGCTGTGTGGAGGTTTCTGTGAACCCCAATGTCAGGGACCCCCAGCTGTAAAAAAATTGGGAGTGAAGAGAGCAGGAGGAGGAAAACCTGTCTGTGAGCAGATGGCCCAGCTTCAGGGCTGCAAGGGGTAACTCTGTCCTGGTTTGTGGGACTTCAAGGTCTGAATGTGCCAGCTCTGCATCTCAGTGGGATTTGGGTCTGGAAACATCAAGATTGTCCAAGAGACAGAGGCAGTTGCTATTTTGGTGCTGGCATAGGAAACTCAGTCTTTGTCCCTTTTTACAGTTTGATTTATGAGAGGTGAAAAATGTATAAGGCAGAATTTAAACTCGAGCAAATATTGTTTGATTTTTTTTTTTAATTTTGGCATCAGATGTCCACTTTACTTAGATTCTCTGTGTAAAAGATTTAGGGAGGTAAAGGATGGAGCGAGGAGCCCCGAGGCTCTGCAGCACGACCAGCAAGTCTTTGTCCTGCCCTGGGGTGGTGGATGCCAATCTGGGCTGCAAAAAAAAAAAAAAAAAGGCCTGGGGAGCCCCCACCCCACCCCACTGGCAGGTGTGCTGACTGAAGGGCACTTTGGAATTGTGTTTTCTTTACTTTCCCCTAATCCTGTAGTTGCATTGAATCCCTTCTGTGTTGGAATAGAAACTACCCCAGTTGGGTGAGTTGCCACACTTACAGACGAGTGAAAGGACCCTATGGGACAGGTTTGTGATTGCAGCCTGGAGGCTGGAAATGGGATGGTGTAGGTCCTGCTCCCTTCTGCTGCTGGGTGTTGAGTGGTAGAGCTTTCAGACAAGTGCCCAACTGGTAATACTACACTGGCTCTTGTGAACTCCAGACACTGAGTGTATCTCCATACAGGCAAATGGCTGAGTGTCTTGCTGATTAAGGCTCCAGGTATTCTGGCTTTGTCTGTGTTCTAGCCCTGGGTGTCTGTATGCGGTCTCCGGAACCAGAATATGTCATTTCAACATCAAGATAGAAAGAACGGGGGCCAGAACAATAGTTTAGTGATGGGGTGCATGCCTTACACACAGCCAACCCAGGTTCAATCTCCAACATCCCATATGGTCCCTGAGTTCTACCAAGAGTAATTCTTAAGTGAAGAGGCAGGAATAAGCCCTGAATATTGCCATGGTGTGCTCCCCATCCAAAAAAAAAAAAAGTTGAGTCTCTGCAAAGGGATGTTCACACTTCCTTCTGCTGGGCTAAGATATGTTGAAAAAGAAATAAGGTTGTGAGCTGCCTGAAGTAACAAATGATGTCAGCAACACATTGCCAATGTTTGATGGTTTCAAGGGACACACATTCACGCTCCTCTGTGTCTGGTTTGGCTTGTGTCTGTGATGATTTCCTGGGGCAGGAATGATGACAATGTCATTCCTCTCTGGAGCTACTGGGTTGGGACTTTCTTTGTCTTTGGGGATTCTATAGCTATATCCCTTGGCATGTTGCCCCTCTTTAACCTTTAAATTCAATAATACTTAGTGGTTGTGTTGCAACTTCATCTTCTGCAATCAATTTTTTTTCTGTCTTTCTCCTCTATACAAACTTTTGTTTACATTTGGGCACACAGAATAATCCCCAGCATCTCTTGTTCCTTAGTGTAATCATATCTACAAAATGGCTTTCTGTTGTACAGTAATATTTTCAGATTCTAGAAGTTAGGACCAAGATGTTCATGGTGAACATCTATTTATCTATACCCTGATAGTGCTACTTCATTAAGTCAGAGCTGATATGGATCGAACCACTTCATTTCATAAAGTGGATACATTTAGAGTATGGCAGGCAGTTGGCATTTATAAATGAACCTGAAGCAAATATTATTTGCTGACCTTATTCTCTAAAATTGAAATGTTGTTTATGATGGAAACCCAATAACTTGGTTATGACAAGCAAAATAAAAAGCTTTAACAAATATTGGGTAAGACACCAAACGTTAGATTAACGGGCCGGGAGAGATAGCACAGCGGCGTTTGCCTTGCAAGCAGCCGATCCAGGACCAAAGGTGGTTGGTTCGAATCCCGGTGTCCCATATGGTCCCCTGTGCCTGCCAGGAGCTATTTCTGAGCAGACAGCCAGGAGTAACCCCTGAGCACCGCCGGGTGTGACCCAAAAACCAAAAACAAAACAAAACAAAACAAAAAAGACACCAAACGTTAGATTATCTACAAAATCATAAAAACGAAAACACCACACTATCAAAGTATCTGTAGAGGTGACTCAAATTTTAGCCTTTTATACTAAACCAATATATATGTATATATATACATATATACATACAGCATATGTATATAAGCAATGATTTAATGCATGAGATTAAAGAGAATATGAAATAAATAAAAGTGAAAACTAAGGGCAGGAATGTAGCTCAAAGGTCAAGTTCATGCCTTCGTCATGGGCAGTGGGGTTCTGCCCCAGCACCAGAAAACAGAATAGCAACAAGCGACAAAACACATGTGGCTACCCCAGTGGCCCTAGAGTCACGGTAACAAAAAAATAAAACTGTTTAAATTAAATAAAAGAGCAGAAATTAATTAGAAAGCAATAATATTATTCGGCCAAACAAAAGCATTCATTTGCAAAGATAATGAATTCCTCTGTCAAGTACAATCAAGGAATAAATAGATAAACACAGCAATGCAGAATTAGAAATGAAAAATTACTTTCACTGTAATAGATTGTTATTTGAGAGGTTCCAGACATCTTGGAAGAGACATTGGATGTGAAAAAAGAGAAAAGTATTTCTATTTTCAGGCATTTTGCTTAAACATAAAAATCTCTGGATGACCAGTTCAGGGATGTAGCTTGTGGGTTACTGTGGTTCCGTTCTTGGGGTTTGCTTCCCCAGTGGCTCAGAAACAAGGAAGATCTGCCTTGGGAAATAAACTGGAGACTTCCACACAGCATGTGCTTCAGCCCCCATGCTCTTTTTATGGCCTCAAAGCACATTTTATTGATAAAAGATAGTGGTTGAGGAGGCTGGAGAGATAACATGGA
Source organism: Suncus etruscus (assembly GCF_024139225.1). Classification (NCBI taxonomy): domain Eukaryota; kingdom Metazoa; phylum Chordata; class Mammalia; order Eulipotyphla; family Soricidae; genus Suncus; species Suncus etruscus. The sequence goes on from NC_064852.1 coordinate 23,429,748, forward strand.
GGTAAGGCGTTTGCCTTTCATGCAAAAGGTTGGTGGTTCAAATTCCGGCATCTCATATGGTCCCCTGAGCCTGCCAGGAGCAATTTCTAAGCGTAGAGCCAGGAGTATTCCCTGAGTGCTGTTGGGTGTGACCCAAAAGCAAAGACAAAAACAAACAAAAAAAAAAGGTAGTGGTTGAATTTGAAAATAATAAAAATTAAGTTTTTATAGTTCTTTTCTCCCATGGGTGAACAGGGGCCCCACCTGATGATTCTTGGCCAATCCAGCATGTAGTTCAATGCAAGGGCCGTAGAATATAGTAATGCTTGGGTACTGTCATGCCAAGCAAGCATTGCCCAGGCCCTGCAGCACTACACTCAGCACTTCCCAGAAGACTATGCAGTGCCAGGAATTGAACTAGGGATGGTATATATAAGGCATGAGTCTTAATCCTTCCACTATCACTCTGGTCCTGACTATTTATATCTTTATGTCCACTTAGAAAAACATATCATTGTTTTTTATTTGTTTGTTTGTTTGTTTTTAAGTTTTTTATTTATTTATTTATTTATTGGTTTTTGGGCCACACCCGGCAGTGCTCAGGGGTTACTCCTGGCTGTCTGCTCTGAAATAGCTCCTGGCAGGCACCGGGGACCATATGGGACACCGGGATTCTAACCAACCACCTTTGGTCCTGGATCAGCTGCTTACAAGGCCAACGCCACTGTGCTATCTCTCTGGGCCCTAAGTTTTTAATTTTTAATTATGAGAACAAAGATGCAAAGAAAGAGGACAAGGTAAAGTTACAGTAGAAGGGCAATCACCCATAAACAGAATTCTCAGAAGTCCCCTTGCTGATATCTTAACTTTGAACTTTCAGCCAAAGAACATTAAGAAAAATAAAACAGTACCCATGTACAATTACTTTGTTCCCCAGATTGTAATACATAATATTTCTTAGCAACACAGAAAGCAATCTAAAGCCATAAAACTTATGTAACTCCTTAAACATTGAAGGCAAAGTACTTTTTTACATTTCCATGCACATGACTATTAGTTTAAGTTAACCTCAAAAGTTTAAGTGGGTTGTTAGGAAAACATATCATTGTTACTATAAATATTTTTATTATACTTACCAAGAAATGTTCAATAATAATTTATAATCCTGGATGAGAAAACTATTTCATCAACACAATGTCTTAGTTTTGGGAAAATTCAAAATCATTTCAAAGATCATCTGAAAGAATGAAGAGAAAAAAATTCAAATGTTTAAAAAATTAAATAACTTTCCAATTACGCAAAGTTAGTTTAATTCTGGGCTCATTTGCCCTGATAAGGAGAAGGAATTTGATTGTACAATGCAGGTGGCACAGGCCTATATGCAAAGTTTTGGGTTATAGAATAAAGTTAGTAGGCACCATTGGTCTGATAAAAATGTATCATCTGATAAAATAGGAGTGAAAGACATACAAAAGGAAATGTGATGGGGTATATGATGTTCCAGAGGGAAATAATTTATTTAAACCCCTCTTCCAGTTATAGATTAACCACTACAATTTTAGTCACCATCACCATCACTACCCATCATTATCATCATCAACTCAGCAGCAGTATTGTAGACAAAAGTCCTGTAACTTCCTTTCTATTTTTTTAATTTGTTTTGGAGCAACACCCATTGGTGCTGAGGGGTTTCTCCTGGCTCTCCTCTTAGAAATCACTTTTGGCAGGCTCAAGGAGCCATTTGGTATGCCAATAATTGAATCCGAGTCACCTATTTGCAAGGCACTGGGATAACTAAGCCTGAGTACTCATCACCCTACTGACTCACAGGCAGAGGGAGAGAGATGCTAGGGCCTGTGTAACACTGAGAGTTTGTCTGTATTCCTTCCATGGTACTTTACAACACTAGACGCCTGATGCAAAAACAAACTCAGACCTGGACCTTTTTCTATCCCTGTTCCGTTCTTCTCAGTGTTCTTCTCTTACTTTTGTTTCAATCTATGTTACAGGGTGTGGGGAGCATCTGGTCCATGGGCCATGCAAGAACAGACAGAAACAGATGCATATTGGCAGCTGCCCGCGGCCCATCTGCCTATATTGTTAGTCCCAGGAATGATGTTATAAATAATCTATATGGCCCTGTGCAGAAAGAATGTTCCCCAATATTCCAACTATTTTTTAAGAAAAGATGAAGGACAAATGAGAATACTTTAGCCAGTCCTTCTTCCTTCTTAATCCAGTTTGATTCATAATCTTAAGATCTTTGCAGCAGGGAAAAAATGACCCACATCTAGTGATGTATGGAATTTACTCCTGACTCTGTGCTCAGGGGTCATTCCTGGTTGGAGCTGAGGGAACATATGTGGTTGCTGAGATCAAACAGGGTCAGTCAATGCAAAGCAAGCACCTTAGCCCTGGAGCTTTCTCTCTGTCCCTCCCTCGCCAGATAATTTTTAGAATGGCTTTGTGTGAGAGTTCTTAGAAGAGCATTAAAGGTACCGGCTGAAAAGTCCAGAATTTAAAAGGAAAATGAGAAGAATGTCAAATCGCTTCACAATGAAGGATGAATCTGGAGCAGAGAGCTAGGTAGAGTGTAATGGGGTCTTGGGATCATATCACTGGTGACATGCCTGGCAGATTGGCCAAATCACTGACTCATCTTCTGATGATTTTGTTTGAAGGTTCCTATAGTGATTTTGTTTTTATATTCAGTGCTTTTTTTTCTGATTTATTCTCTATTGCCTTTAATTGCTTCAAGATTCATTTCAGTTAGAGTTTTGGAAAGAGGAAATCTCAAAAGCTTTAAAATAATGAACTCTTAAGCAGAACTACATTTCAAATTCTTGTAATGATCTTCATTTTTTTAAGTAAAAACTAATGAGTTTTAGGGTGCCTTTAGTGTATTAATTCTACTTCTTCAAATCTCACTTTGGGCAAATGAGATTGAAGCCCAGAAAATGCTCAACAATCTGTGAACTGGGCTCCCACTGATAACCATAGTAGAAGAAAATCAATCAGCACTAATATGAAACCCTGGGGAAAATAACCCAAGTGGAAAACTATACATTTTGCACAGAGACTTCAAAGCAGGGAAAACGATGGCTTCTTGGCCTGTCCCTTAGCTCTGCCCACACAAAACAGGTCCATAAGAAAGGCTACACTAAGCCTACCCTGCAATTCAGCGAATCCAGACAATGAACGGATCATTAATTCTCCAATTTTGCTGCATTGAAGCAAATGATTATTAACCTAGCAACACTGGGCAACCAGCCAGACATCTTCACCCTGCGCACAGGAGGCATAGCCACCGTGTCTGGGCAACCTAACTTTCTTTCCTAAAGGGAATCAGTTCTCTTCTATTGTTTGAGGATTGCAACTACCTTTCCACACTTCATTGTGAGAATAGTTATGTCCAATTCTGAGATCTCTCTCCAGGGTGTCTGCAGTATATGTGTCCAACATCTCTTAGCCCGAAAGCAGATTAATGGAGGACTGAGAGGACAGGTAAGGAGGAAACCTACGGAAATGCAGGTGCAGGGTTCAAAGGCAAAGGCTCCTCAACACAGCCTCCCTCTTCCTCTCTATGAACCTGGGAATATCTAGTAGATGCAACTGAGTGATTCCAGCCAGGTAAGGCATATCTGGGACTTAGGGGTCCCCCATCTAGATGTTCATGCTGCAATTCTGAAAATGAGTTAGGAGTTTAACTGACTAGACAATCTAGATTGGGTACAATAGCTAGAGTATCCACAGTGAAAAATTTACAGAGAGAAGATACGCCATATTGGGCTCCAGATTTCTGCAAAGGTATTGTGGAAGGGGCTGGCAGCAAGTGATCTGGAGCATTAAGAGCCATACAGCTTGGTAATGACCACAAAGAATGCAAGATCCAGAGCTGTCCTGTGCAGGACTGAGTCATGCTCCATGAGTCCTCAGGTTGTTGATACATCAGGAAAGGGGCTGGGATTCCTGGTAAAGGGATGTTTCTTATAGGATCAAGGAAGCATCTGAACCCAACCTCTTAAAAAATGTGATTTGAATGAAGGCTGGAGCCAGACGAGGAGAATGAGTCATGTCTGTTCCAGAGGCCACAGGTTAATGAAGTGCAGTAAGTCTCCCCAACATCCACAAAGGCTTCTTGGAAGATGTCTCTTTAGGAGAAATGACTCAAATAAAACCAACTTGACCAATGGATCCTGGAGACCTACAAAGCATTATGTTTCCAGCAAGTTTCCAGTTACAAAAGTCACCTAACTTGCACCTGAAGATTATACATATCTCTCACATTTAATAGTTTATCCTTCCATCTACACATTTATCCATCTTTTCCTCTACTTCATCTATCTACCCATTCATACATCAATATATTCCTTTATTAATTCGTCCATCCATTTACCCATCCATTTACTCATCCATTCATCCAGTCATAATTGATTAATATATCAATATGTCCCTCCATTCATTCTTTCCTCCTTCCTTCATTTATCTATTCATTCATTCTTTGACCTGCTGCTGCCAGGTCAAGGTCACAGAAACTAGAGCCTTCCCCTGCAGCTCAGTACACCAGGTGGAACCTGTTTTAGACAGGTCATCCATCCTCCCTCCCCAGGGTACCCCACACTTAGTCAGACAAGACCATTAGGCATGCAATGACCTCACCTGCACACTTTGGAATGTGGGATATTTCTGGAGAAAACCCAGGGGAAAACGGGGAGAGCAGGCCAACACCACATACTTACTCTGGCTAAAATACCCCTTTTGTTCTCATCACCCTCATAACAGAAAATGTTGACTGAAGTGACATCATTGAGGGATGGGCCTTATAATCACATGCTTTTAACTCCTTATTCTTTTCTAATGCAAAGAAGTTCTAGGAATGTTCCATAGAATATACTAGTTCCTGTAAGGTTGGGGTAAGTGTAGATGGACCAGGGGCCAATGGAGAGAGGTGGAAGAGGGGACTTCAATGTAAGGGAGCAGGCAACTAAGGTGAGCTAGAGAGGACCTCATGGTCACTGCCGCACACAATCTCACAGACAGGCTGTCATGCCCAGGAAGCCCTGCCTATTGCCCACCTGCCCATTATAGGTAATTTCTCTCTGCTTGTTTTTCTCTCTCCATGAGTGAGACATGTTTCCATGCTTATCCTATCAGAGGTTACACAGGCCTTGCTTCACTGCTTTCTTTTCAGCTCTCAGCTGAAAACACAAATCCTCCTTGTGTCCCATTCAGCCATGACCACCTCACTCTGGAGCTTTGCCTTGCTGATTGATCTCCCTGTCCCCAAGTCTACAATCACCTTAATAGCTATTCTGAAGAGCTGACTGGTATCCTTGCTGTAAAGAGTGAAATGGGCACCCAGAGTTGGTGATCAGGGATGAGTGAGCCGGTGCCCTTAAATCCAGTGTGAGGGCCCAATTTATGCATCCTGATCCTGAAACACTTATCAGACTGACAACATCCTGCTCCAGAATCCTCTAGACACCCCCCTTTAGAGTCCACAGAAGCACATGAGATTTCTCATGCATACAGAAACTAGATGGTCCCATTTTCTCCTGGGCTGGCAGACCCTTTGTTCAGCGTTTCTCAGGTTGCGCTCAGGGGCAATTAGAAGTAGATGTTCCCAAGACATTGGAGTCCCCTCAAACTCAGCAGATGCTGCTGAAGTCAGCATGTGCCCCATGTGGCTCTAGGACTGGCAGGAGGGGGGTGTCTCATGTCCCTGTGACTGATAAGGGGACCTTTCCCTGCACTGAGGAGGGTAAGGCTTTTCTTTATCACCTAGTCATCTCCTTTAGAGTCATAGATCAGAAGGCCAACCTTGACTTTGATTGTGCCCACAAGCATTTTCAACTGCAATGTGTCCATCATGAGAGTGATAATTCCAGCACTTGTACAAATAAAATAATCCACCCAGGGAAGATTGCTACCACCTGCTTGGTCTCCCTGGATTCCTGTGAAGGTATATTTGCTATGGAGTTGGCCCAAATCTTCCCAAACAGTCCATACAATCTGGAAAAGATGAGACCCTACTTGATGGGAAGAGTTGATGCCTCTGAGTGAACATGGAGTGAGTCCCCATGTCCTGACAACACTAATGTGGAGAGAGTTCTGGGCTTACTAGACACCTGTGTGTCATCTAGTCCTGTCACTGATCATCTGTGATCAGGTCATTGGTCCCGAGTTCATTATGGAGAAACCACTGGTGAGAAAATGCAGATGGTCACAAATGATTTAACTCAAAATTCTTAGAGCCCACTAAGTGGCAAGTACCCAGGTGCCCTCTGTCCTCTGCGTTCATGAAGAATTCTTTAGAAGAGATCATGTTTGATCATTGGAATCCAGGTATGGATCCTATCATTTCCAAGATAATTTTTGCAATTAAGCCAGGCATTAGAACAACTAGTTTTCTCCATCATGCCTGGACTCCAACATCCACAAGGTGCTGAGACCCCTAGAAGTTATTAAGCTTTCTCCATTTTCTTCTAGACATGGAGAAGGAGATGCACCTAGGAGGTCTTGGGAGTAAAGCAGCATGGGGGGCCTGATACTTGGGCAAAGCACCCTCTTTCTCAGTCTGCAGCACACCACAGACCTTTTGTTTCAGGAATGCTTTGTTTCTTCTATTGACAGTCTCCCTCCTCACACACCCCCTATCCATCCAAGGGCCCCAGCAGTGAATGGGCAGCTGGTGGCACAGAGCAGCCTTGTACTGGGGCAGTGTCTGGGGCCCAGCACTGACAGAGCTTCTTTCACTAACATTTGCTTTGCTGAGTCCTCTAGGGAACAAAAGCGCCTTTCTCCAAGGGGAGGCTGCACCCTCCCTCTGCTGCCCGGAAGGCTTGATCTGTTTCTAAGCCTAAGAGATTCCTGGGGGAGGCCTTGGTTTCTCTGCAGTGACCTGAGGACATGCAGGGGCCCAGCTCTCCTTGCATCCCAGGCATTTGTATCTTGGATTCCTAGTAATTCCTCCATGCACATGAAACCTGGGGAATCCTGCTCTAACATGGGAGACAGAAACACATGAGGGAGGTTCCTGAATCCCACCGCCTTAGCAAAGTCTATTTGGCAACCTCTGTCCCTCCACACTTGGGCTGATCAACCTGATCTAAATTGAATCTGGAGGTGATGTAGAGGGCAGCCTGGGAGTTGGGGTTGGGAGCCAGCCCCCAGGTGCTGGCCAGAGACACACAGAATTTGTTTGTTTGAAAACAAGCCAGAGCCACATTTCCGCTGGCCCAGTGCTGAAAAGCCACTCGTTGTGCCATTTCCACAGTCCATGGCCTTTTCTTTGGGGCACAGGTGTGTTGTGTTTGGACCTGAGGAGGCAAAACACAGAAAAGCATCTGAGGGAGAGCAATGGACTTGATCTGGAGCCAATGAGCATGGCCTTGAGCTGCTGGCTCCCTCTTCTCCAGCTTCTACCTGGTGGATGAGCAGGTTTAGGGTCATCTGCCCAGCTGTTGACCCCTGAATCTCCTCTGCTGGCCAGTCTAGCCTTAGGACTACCCCAGAGCATTTGGACTCTACCCAAGACCTCTTCTTTGTTGTTGCTGTTGTTTCACTTTTGGAGTCAACCCGGTGGTGCTCAGGGCTTACTCCTGGCTCTGTACTCAGGAATCACATCTGGCAGGGCTCAGGGGGCCATATGCAGATAAGGGATCAAACCTAAGCTGGTTGTAAACAAGGTAAACACCTCTCCTACTCCCAGGGCTGTTCCTCTGGCTCCTTTGTTAGGGATCTGTTGGACTTCTTGTCCCTTTTCCTAAAAACCCCAACATAGGATACAAGACCTCATCCTTAGAGAGGAGCAGGGATTCCAGAGCCTGTTTAGGGGATGATATATACCTTCCTCTCACCACAAGGAACTGAGACATGGTCTTGGAGTCACTCCGCTTTCTGCTTCTCCCTCTTTCTTGTGGAAACTTCTGCTCTCTGCTTTGAGAGGTTAAACATAGGCCCATGTGGGGCCTTCCCTATGCCCTAAGTCCTACCCAGGGGGCTTAGATGAGAAGCAATGTGGGAAGTTAGGTGCCCTTTTTTAGGGGGACCTCCACGGGGATATAGGGTGCTCACACAATGGCTAAGTTCACCAAACATGAGTCCCCCAGGACCTTGCCTTGTAGGTGCTCCAGACTGGAGGATAACCAAAACCTGTGCACCCTGTCACCATCACCACAACTTTCCTGAGGAGAACAGACTCAAGCAGGTGTCCCCAAAAAGAACATCCTTTGTCCATCCATGGCCAACACCCTTCCACTTATCAAGCATGCGGGCTTGGCCCTGAGTGCCCCAATTCTGAGCACTGTGTCCCCTCTGCTCTCCCAGAGGTTTAGGCTCCTCCTTGCAAAAACAAAACATAACAAACAAAAAAACCCACACATTTAAGAACCAAGATACTATTTAATTCAGAATCATTTAAGACCATAAATCACAGAAATGTGAATTGAAAGTTCACCTGTCTGTCAGCTGGGCCCACACTCTCAGACTAAACGCCCCAGAAGAAACTGGGTCCAAGGACTCTCTTGGCTCCTTTGAGAAACACACTTTGGGGTTGGGCTGATGCATAAATCAACAACAACTTCCTCCAAGGACTTTATCATAATCTTCCAAAGGGATTAAGACACATCCTGAAATAAGAGCTGTGAACAGCTTCCTCTACTGTGCAGAAAAGCTTCAGAGTTACAACATCCCATGCAAGAATTGAGAAGCTTTGGAAAGGTTTGCCTGGCCCCTCTGAGGAGGTTTTAGGACACAGTATAAAGTGTCTCCTTCTAATAATGTTCTTGCTGATGTGTTTTAGGTCTTCACTTCAAGTATAGCATCTAGTTCTCTTCTTAAGAAAATGTGCCACTGGCCCTCAGTCCCAAAGGGTCAGAGGGGGTACATCTCAAACAATGACCCCTGTTCATTACCAAGCTCATTCTTCACTGTACATTCTTCAGTTTAGTAGAAATTCACCTCTCAGAAGCATCTTTGGCCTTGCCTGCCCTTGCTTAGGAGACCTGACATCAACATTTTATGGGGGCAGAGGTCTTGGTTCAAGTGAAGATGTGAAGATGGTGCTTCTTCGGGGCCGGCGAGGTGGCGCTAGAGGTAAGGTGTCATCTGCCTTGCAAGCGCTAGCCAAGGAAAGACCTCGACCTCGGTTCGATCCCCCGGCATCCCATATGGTCCCCCCAAGCCTGGGGCAATTTCTGAGCGCTTAGCTAGAAGTAACCCCTGAGCATCAAATGGGTGTGGCCCGAAAAAACAACAAAACAAAACAAAACAAAACAAAAAAGATGGTGCTTCTTGCTGGGACTACTGTAGCAGTAAACCCAAGTCACAGTCATATGTCTGGCCTTGCTGACATTCCATCTCCCATTGTCTCTGGGCTGTGTCCAGGACATACAACACAGACTGCAACCAGAACTGCGACACAGAAAGATGGTGGCTCATAATCCATTCTAGAAGACATTTTACAAATGCTAAGGTAGGAACCAGAACAATAGCACAGCAGTAGGATACTTTCCTTGGATGTGGCTCAGGTGAATTTGATCCCCGGCATCCTATATAGTCCCCTGAGCTCACCTGGAGTAATTGCTGAGTGCAGAGCTGGACAGGGCCCCTAAACAAAAACAAACACAAAGACTACATGGTGGCTATGACTACCTTGATGCCAGCATGCTGGGAAGTGGAGGGTTATTTAAGGACCTTCTAAAGATTACAAGAGACTGTGAAAGCAGGAAAGGAATTCAGAGTCAGCCTTTTTTTTTTTTTTTTTAGTGGCTCTGAAAGCATAGGTTTGCATTCAATGAATGCCTGAGAATGAATTTCCAAAGTCAATATTTCATGCCTCTGCCCAAATTTGGCTCCTGGTAGAAATTTTGCTCTTGGTGGGTCTTGGTGGAAAACTTGTAATTTCATGTTGCTGGGGAGGTTAACTTGGGGCTCCACCAGTGGTGCTCAGGGTTATTTGTGACTCTGTGCTAAGACAGTTCTCCGAGACCATGTTCAGTTGGGAATTGAACTGAACTTGGAGGCAGGCAAGATAGGCGCCTTACCTGCTATATATATATATCTTTGCTTCCTGTAGTTAAAAAATTTAAAGGTCACTTATAGCAGCACTTGACTTATATGAAGCCTTGTTCAATCATAGCAACCCATATGGTCCCCAGAGTACCACCATGAGTGATTCCTGTGCACAGAGCCAGGAAGAAGCCCTGAGCACCACTAGTTGTAACCCATGAAAAAACAAACAAAAACCCAAACAAATGGAGCAATCTTTTTTTTTTTTTTTTTTTTTTTTTTTTTGGTTTTTGGGCCATACCCGGTAATGCTCAGGGGTAACTCCTGGCTATGCGCTCAGAAGTCGCTCCTGGCTTGGGGGACCATATGGGACGCCGGGGGATCGAACCGCAGTTCATCCAAGGCTAGCGCAGGCAAGGCAGGCACCTTACCTCCAGCGCCACCGCCCGGCCCCAAATGGAGCAATCTTAAGAGTTTTTTTTTTTATGCCTCCAGATTGCTGGATGGTTAGAAATGCCAAGAAACTGGCTAAGCAGTGAAGGTCACACTCACAAATGAGTAAATCGCAGTTCACAGGGCTTCTGGGAAGTTGGAATAGCTATTTAGCCCTTGATTACCCCTTCCCCAGAGTCCATCTGCTGTTGTTTCTCATTGATCTCCCAGAACTACTATGGGACAACAGGCAGACCTTTCATATCTAACATCCAGCCACTGCAGGTGTGAGTAATAGTAGAATGAGGGGTCACCTAGTGGTACCTGAACCCAGGCAGGAAAGTTGAGCTGGAGAGCTGAGTGAAAAGCACTTGTTAGCAGAGAATTTTGCTTCTCAGCTCAAACTGTTAGCTGTGTGATCTTGTCTGAGGCATTTCACTTGTTAGCTTCATGGCCCTTGTCTTTATCAACAGCAACAGTTAAGAGAAAACACAACCAAGGGATATTGAGAGCAGCATGGGACACATCAGAAAGAACTAGCAATCACTCTTTGTTTTTGTCACAATCCAATGCATTTTTTTAGCCTGAAATTCTTCCCTTTCGTATAAGAAAGGGTATAAGAAACTCTATTGAGATGGCCGAGGACCAGGTGGACATGTCACCAGAGGTCAGCTATTTTCTATCACACAGGACACGGGCGGATGCTTTTCAATTCAGGCGCCAATTTCTCACACTATCTAATTTCCACTTTCTTCATTACTCCCCCAAATTCCCCTCTAACTGCCAACAAGAGACGCAGCCACATTTATTTTCCATTTCTCTGTCCGCTGAGAGCTCTGCACTTCAATTTTCTCCACCTTGTGGTGAGGACTATTTCCCCCTAGGATCTAAATCACCATCTCACTTTGCAAGCATTTGGTGATTATAAATATGTGTGTGAAGGACAGAAAATGCTGACTTTTCTGCATCGCAGCCTAGATGAGCACTTTCTAAAAACCTGTGAGACTCTGGGGGGAACAAAAGGACAGTTTGTGGAATGAACTGGGATTAAGGATTATTGTCCAAGCCTCACAACAAGTTTGAAAAAAATTTTCCCAAGGAAGTTATACAAGTATATTTTAAAAAAGTGCTCATTACTCAACTACAGATGAATGGATCAATAAGTTGTGAGGGAAACTATTGACATTGGTGATGAGAAATGTGCACTGGTGAACGTTGTTATACATTGGATGACTGAAACTCAATCATGAACAACTTTATCTATGGGAAAAAAACCTGTATTATGAACAACCTTGTAACCATGGTGTTTAAATAAAAAAAGAAGAGAAAAAAAAGTTGCGTTTATCTACACAACAGAATATTACACAGCTCTGTGAAAGAACAAAATCATGCAATTTGCAGCAACATGGATGGAACTAGAGGAAATCATGCTGAGTAAAGGCCATTGGGAGGAAAGGGACAGATAAAGAATGATCTCTCTCATATATGGAGCTTAAAGATACAAAGCAACAAAGGTCCAAAGGAAACATAATGCAGAACTCTCTGAGAATCCAAGCTCTTAATTTATTTTGATGGACATTTAACTCCCTTTGTTCAGGAATAAAAACTGATCCTGAAATGGGGCAAGGTTTCAGGTATTCTACTTACCTCCACTTTACTGGGTACTAAGGCAGGCACCTATAAGCAACTTAGGAACCTCTTCTAAAGAAAGAACATGTGAGGGATAATCTACAAATCAGAATGAGCAATTTATGGGTACAGGAAGCTACAATCAACTCATACCTGACAACACCTTATTACAAGAACATTTAGGAAGGAGCCAGTGAGGAGAATCTACGTGATCTACACAATTGAGTTGGGAAGGGAGGATGAGAAGGAAGGATATTGGGGTCCTTGGGAGAGGAAAATGAATACACTGGTGATGGATATAGTGTTGAAATTATGTGCATGAAAAACTATCATTAACAGTATTACAGACCATACACTCACAAATTAATAAATTTTAGGGGTTGAAGATATAGTATATGTTTTTCTGCATGTGGCCAACCTTAGTTCAATCCCTGGCACCCTATAGGTCCCCTTTGCACCTCCACTAGAAATCCCTCAGTGTAGAAACAACAGTAACCCCTGAGCACCATCAGGTATGGCTAACCCCTCCCCAATTTTGAGTCTTCTCAAGTTCTTTAGCCTCTTGGACAATACATTGTCCACTTGAAAACTGACCTTGTGGTGACAATGCAGCTCCAGGATGGTACACCAGCTATTAGAATCCTAGATTCCATCTCTGACATCAAATAAGGAAACACACATACAATCAAGTGGGAGAGGGAGATGTTGGTTCCTGAGAGCGAAGGAGTATTTCCCAGTTGAATAAAACTTCCTCCATCTCTTAGTTCCCCTCTCCTGTATTTAGAACAAGCCAAACTATGGCATGACTAGACAGAAAGAAGGAGGTAGCATTAGTAACACTCACTGTTTGGTTATGGCCCACATCACTATCTGGCCACATGTCTACCTTTTTCCTCGGGCCATAGTTCCTCTTTCTGACTTTCATAGAATGACAGGGTCATGGGTCCATTTCTGAGACCTTGGACGGACACAAGTGAATCACTTCAGATGTTCAATATTTGCTAGGGTGCCACTTATGGGTACCTTTGTGCCAATATGCTAGGGAAAAACAGGATTAGAAGCCAGAAAGATAGAACAGCAGTTAAGGCACTTGCCTTGCATGTTGCCATTTTAAGTTCAATCCCCACTGTGTAGGGTCCCTGGGACTGCCTGGAATGGTTTCTGAACACCACCAGGTATAGCCCCAAAACAAAACAAGCCCAAAAAAGGATTCCTAAAGAGTAAATGAAAGTAGGAAAGACATTTTGAATCGGCCTTTTTAGTGGTTCTGAAAACACAGGTTTATATTCATGGGTTGTCTGAGGAAGAGTTTCCAAAGTAAATATTTTACCTGCGGTCCAGTGGCCTTGTTCAGGGCCAGATGACACTTTCCCACACCTGTCGCCCCGCCACCGACCTGAACGACTCGTGGCTGAAGTCCAGAATGAAGTAGCCACCTAATTATGCTACAGCAATCCAAGACTATGAGAGGTCAGCAGCAGGGCCCAGGATGCCGGGTGTGCAAGAGTGAGAGGTTAAGAGTCAGGTCAGTCTGGGAGGCCTCAGTACTGGGCCCAACAGCACCTCCTGCAGGCGAGATGCTGTAAGTAATCACAAGGAACATTGGAGAGGTGGGAGTGGTGTGGTGTGTGGAGCCAGGAGCCAGCAAATCCAGTGTCCCAAAGAAGCAAACTCAGCGCCCAGTCAGGGATACCAGACCTGGGACTGAGCAGGGCTGAGTGAGCCTGGGGCACTCAAGATTCTGTCCTCAAAGCTCAGCTTAGTATAACTCCCTTCCCAGGGCCTCAGACTCCCCCTCCATGGTTACCCCACTGGGTGTTTTACCTGGAATTCTCTCCTGACTCACTCCACTCAGGCATATCTTTGTGGACTCCTAGGCCCCCATCTCTGTCCACTTTGCACATGGCCCTGAGCACATAGCTGGCACCCTGCTCCTGCACTCAGGGGAAAGGGAGGCCTCTGCTGCCAGCCCTGCAGAGCCTGGCCCACAGTCTTTCCCAGTAGTATCTGAGTACCCCAAGGCCTGGCCAGAAGTAGAGACTAGACTTCGAGCTGCACTGATCTCTGGGAAGTTGTGGAACAAGCACAGAGTCAGGGTAACTTTTCAGGGCCATGGGGACAGAAGGAAAGGACATGAAAGCCCGTAAGAGCTGGTGAAAGTTAGTTATGCTCCTCTTAACACTCATTTGCATGTTAGATTTGTGGCTGGGCTGAGAGTTGGGCTGAGCTTAAGACAGGAGTGGGCCATGGGCAAGAGTGGACCATGGGCAGGACTGGGCTAAAGGTAGGACTAGGCCACGGACAGGAGTTTACCTGACTAGGGCTGGGCCAAGGGCAGGGCCAGACTGTGGGCAGGCCTTGTCTCAGCCTGATCTCTGACTTCTGCATATCTCAGCATCAAAGACCCTCAACAGCATGGAGTTTGAGCTTACCTTTGACATACTTGCTGACTATTTTAGAATAGAGAGAGAGAAATGACATCTGACTACTCCAAGATAAGAAGATCCCCTTTCCTCAGCACATCCTGAGCTCAGTGTGGATTCATTTAATTCACCATCCTTCGGTGGGAATGTCGCACTGGTGAAGAGGGTGTTCTGTTTATGACTGAAACCCAACTACAATAATGCTTGTAATTATGGTGCTTAAATAACGATTTTATAAAAAAAAAAATTCACCATCCTTCTCTTCAACACACATGGAAGGAAAATATCTGCATCGTTTGACCCCATGGCCATGCCACTTCAAGAACTAAATTTCTCCACTACAATAGCAAATTGGAAATGACTTTAATATGGGTGATAAAAGTCATAAAATATTTCATCTTTTGCAATAGAAACAAAATCAAAATACCTTTAGATAAATTTCCTGTTAACTTGAAACCTACTTCATCTCATGAATTTTTTTTTCATTTTTTTATGAATCTAAATCTTAATATATGCCCCCAATTTCAAAGATCCATCATTCCATGACCCCATTTTTAAATTTTATTTTGGTTTGGTTTTTAGGGCTACACCTGGTGGTGCTTAGGGCTAGCTGCTGTTTCTGTCCTCAGGGATAACTGCTAGAGGTGCTCAGAACCTCTATGCAGCCCAGAGAATGAACTGGATTTGACTACCTGCAAAGTAAGTGCCTTGGTCTTGTCCTATCTCCAACCCCATGTGCTGTTCCCCTCAATTAAAAATACATGATCTTTCTAAAAGGAATATTCCCCCTATATTCCCAACATATGCCTCCCAATTTTAATAATTCACATTTTGTATCCAATATAATTAAAACTGTGTCTAGTGGCTTTCCAACAACAAACAAGCAGGCTGGTTCCATCAGTGCCAAAATAAAACATTACAGCTCAGAGGGTCAGATACTCAGGAAGGACTAAGACCCTCTACCTGTAACTCACTTCTGCATTTCCTTAACACCTAATGTTTACTTAAGGGTGGCGGACAATGCTCCCCCAGGCCCTGGCCCCCTCCTTCAGAGGGGCTGATTGCCCCTCTGAAGAGAACTCAGAGTCATTCAGAAGGTCACAGCTGACACATCTCCTGGCCCCCACTTCCCACTCGCATTTGCTTTCCATGGCTAGATGCTCAGTTGCTCCCCACTCTCCTGGCCCCCACTTCCCATTCGCATTTGCTTTCCATGGCCAGATGCTCACATGCTCCCCAAAGCTTGTCTCTAAGTGCGCTGAATATTGCCTTCTGACAGGGACACCCAGGAGAGAAGCTTTGCATTCTGAGGCTGAGTTTCTGAGGTTCCGGAGGCTGGGCCCGCCCTGTGTGTGGCCATCTGTGCGGTCAGTGCTTGGACAAGGTGAACTGGGCAGTACCAGTTTGAGCTCTTCCAGCATTCTTCTATGGAAATCAGCTTTCTGCATCATAGCCACATACTTTCTTAGGCCCCTCCACTTGGCGATCCATCTCCAGGAAGAAAGAGTGATGTTTGCTTTCTGACTAATGTGTGTTTTCTGGTAAAACATATGAAAAATATAAATAAACAAACAAATACATAAATAAATAAAGGGTCTCGAAGTCCAAGCAGACTGAAGAAATCTTATGCTGTGAGGGGAAGGTCTTTTTAGGATTTTGTATTGGTAGAAAACTTGTCCCTTTCTCAGCCGCTGTTTATTTGCCTGATTTTGAAGTCAGGGTCTGAGATTCCTAGATGACTTCGCTACTCTTGCTTTGGAGGACTTCCTAGATTGTTCAACTCAAAGAGAAGGTCCTTGGATGAGTTGTAGAGAAGGATGCAGAGGGGAGACAAGAGTTCTGAAGCTTTAAATCAAATTTGAGTCTTGGTGGGCTTGTAACTGTTCAGGTAAGGATCCCCCTTCTATCTATCCCTAATCCCTTCCTTTGCTAGAATGTTCTCCATGAGTTGCCTTGATGCCTTGACATCTGTTTTTCTCCCACTCCTTGGGAAAACAGAGGAAAGCCTACATAGAAAGAAACTCTTCCCACACCAAGCCCAGCAGTCCAGCTTGGTGGTCTAGTGATTGGGTGGGAGACCCTGTGACATTATAGTTTCTCTTTTCCCAAGAAGGGATCATAACCAGAAAGAGGGGTTTCTGTTGAAGGCTTCTAAGAAGATTCCTACTGGTCATACCCCCAGTCTTAGCACCACCACCACTGCCACCATCCCCCACCCAGTGTCATCTCCAGGAGTCTTGATGTCATGAAAGTTCACTCTGCTTGATGTCATGGAAGCCCACAGTGCTCAGAAGCCAGCAGAATCTATTTGCTACTGTCCTGACTCTCCACTCAGGTTAGCCTTGATCTTTTGAATTCTCCTGTCCCTAACAGAATTGGGGATAAAGGGCTCACCATCATCTCTACTCTCTGAGATTTCCTTTTAATTTTGTCCATTCTTTTTCTTGTCACCAGGCTAGGAAAGTTAATTTTTCAGCTTTTGCATAAATGTCTTGTTTGTCATATTTCCCAAGATCACCCATGTGAGGTCTTTGTGAAATTTTCTCCCTATGCCTAATGGCATGGTTTTCACTGAACAATGTAGATTTTTAACAGTAATAATTTTAACTAGATATAAAAGTCAGGCACTCAAATGTTCCTTCCATGTATCTATTTTCCACAGTCCCATGACCCCTTCAATTTATACTAGAAAAGATTTTTTTCCTGCACTGTCAGTGCCCAAAGCTAAAGTTAGTAAAGAGCAGTATTTAGGATGAAATCCAGCCCAGCCTAATTGGGACTCAAGTCTGACTTCAGGCACCACATTATTTTTTATTTAAAAATAATTTCAAAATTACAAACATGTTTGCAGTTGGGCTTCAGTCATAAAAGAACAGCCCCCTTCACCTGTGCAACATTCCCAACACCAATGCTCCCTATCTTCCTCCTCCCCATCCCCCTGCCTATATTCAAGACAGATATTGTATTTCTTTAACTCACTACCATTGTCATAATAGTTTTCAGTGTAGTTATTTCTCCGACTGCACTCACCACCCTTTGTGGCAAGCTTCACATCATGAGCCAGTCCTTTCAGCGCTCATCTCCATTGCCTCTGGGTATCACCAAAATAAAGATATCACATTTTAATGGGTAACTCAAAACAAACAGATGGAAAGATGGATGGATATAGAATTGTTTACACCAATGGATAAAACTGTATCTAGCATGGGAAGGCTTATAATTAGTTCTATGGGCATATTTATAAACTGATATTGCATGTAAGCTTTTTCACGAGTTATTACAAATCCTTGATTAATAATAATTCTTAGGTTGTTAAAATCATAATTTCAGAGGGAGCTAGCAATTGCAAGGGAGAGGTGGAATCGTAGTCAGTGTCCAAAGGATTCATGTGAACATGAGATGTGAGTCAGTAAAGAAGAAAAATGAAACAAAAAAAAAAAGTGCCTGGTGATTTAGACTCCAAACTGGTAAATGTTCCTGCAGGTCAATGAAATGAAACCCTTTAGGGCAATCGTATCTAATGGATTGGTCATTATAACTCATTCATTTTCTTCATTTTAACCCAGACCTAATCAATTGTTAATCAAACCCGAATATTCCCTGAGCAGTGGGTGACCTTCAGATAGGCTCATTAGGAAATCATTTAGCCTGGTATTTTAGTAATGAGATCTTTTCAGCTGTATTTCTGGGTGTTGAAACACCTCCTAGCTATCTGTAAATTTGATTTTAATGGTCATTGCAAGGATGCCTGCTAGGGGTGTTCCACAATAGAACTGCCTAGATCTTGGGGTAAGACTTCTAGCTTTCTGATATGAGGCAGCTTCATCATTTTACTGGGCAAAGAGATAGTAACCCCTTCTCTTCATATATCCTTAGAGGTGGGGTGTTTTGTGAGGGCACCTCCTGCTTTCTATGTGGTCTGGAAGGAAGGGGATTTCTTATCCTAACTCTCCCCACATTCTGCCCCTACCCTAGACCTCCTCTCCACTGCTCATGGGTCCAGAAGATCCAGAGGGAGCTTTTCAGATTCCTTCAGCCCTTACACATGGCTGTGTCCATCTGGTTCATTCTGCTGTAAAGGTTTTATTTTTTAAAGGATTATGGGGCTGGAGTGGTGGCACAAGTGGTAAGGTGTTTGCCATGCAGGCAGCTAACCTAGGTCAGACTGTGGTTCAATCCCCCGGCATTCCATATGGTCCCCCAAGCCAGGGGCGATTTCTGAGCTCATAGCCAGGAATAACCTCTGAGCATCACCGGGTGTGGCCCAAGAAACAAACAAACAAACAAACAAAAATGGATGAGTGGGGACAATTCCTCTTTTGGGGATCCTGTTCTTTCCAACCTAGTTGACAACAGGTCTTGGAGTGCTGCCTTGGAGAATCTTTATGCAACCAAGGAGTGTCAGAAAGATAGGAGTTCTGTTGCTCACAGGTCAAGTGGAAAGAGCAGACTCCCCTTCTGGGTTCAAAACAAGACAGTTTCTAATCTCCTTTATTGTATTTTTAGGGGTTCTTGCACCTGGCAGTACTGAGGACTTACTCTTGGTTCTGTGCTTAGGGATTATTCCTGAATGTGCATGAGGAACCATATATGTGATGCCACGGATTTAACTGGGACAATCACATGTAAAGCAAGTGCCTTACCTGCTCTACTTATATCTGACCCCTTCAAGGTAAGCCAGTTTGCAAGACAGTATAAGTTTGGAGGCTAATGGACCTCCATTAGCAAGTGTGAAGCCGAGATTAGATCCAGTTGGCTCCTGGTGCCCATTTTCTGCTGACAAGTTGAGTAGGGTGGTGTTAAAGAAGCACCCCAAAAACCCACATTTCTGCAGAACAAGAACCCAAAAGGGACAACCTTTTCAAAGATGAGTAGATGATTCTGGAATCATTTGCACCACATCTGACCCTCAATTTCAAGCCTGGGTTGCAAGCATGAAGGATTCTCAAAAATATTTCATATGCCAGCCCATTAATGATTCAGGGATTTAACTATCTTCAAAGAAATCAGGAACCCCACAGCATGGCTATGGGATGGGGCTGAAATCTCCAACTGTTTTCTCTGCACATTTAGAGGGAATTAGGCAACCAAATTGGTTAAGAAGAAAGTTTCTGGAACCTAATCCATGGTGCGCCCCATATCCTATTGCTCCTCTCTGTCATCAACTTAGTTACAGATAAGGGCTCTGAGGAGTGAAGGGCTTATTGCAGCCAACTCTGTGCTCAGTGATAATCCCCAGCCTTCCCAGAGTGACTGCAGGAACAAAGCTCCCAGCAATTGCTTATTGGGGAATGTAGCATCTTAGAGACTTGCATAATATGTGCTGACCTTCTGTGATGCAAGGATTGATTCAAGCTAGGAACTCATAGGAATAAACATCCCTTCTGTGGTATGGAATCTCCCCAGATATGTCTCTATAATAAACTCTCTTTATGTCTGAAAAGATTTTTGTCTCCCAAAAAGAGCAAAGCCCTGAAATCCTAGGCTTGGGGAATTGGAAGCATTAATTTTGCTGGACCTCATATATGACTGGACACACAGTAGCTTTTTTGGCCTCAGAGTCTGAACTGAAGGCAGGCCTCTGGCCTGTAGTGCAAAGACCAACATCTCTGTGCTCTTTCAGAAATAGGAGTGGACAACTCCTTAGGAATAAAGCCTTTGATACAGGGCTAAGTCTTGACCTTTAAGCAGCAGGTCTTTCTTGCCCTTGCATGTAAAGTGAAATATGAATAGACAGGAAGTCCCAGACTCTCTTAAGTAAGCTTCAGGCTTGATCCCCTTGTTCCCATACATTTAAAGTGGATCCCATTGGAAACTAATCTTATGACAAGTGCCACATAATTGTAACCTATTCCAAAATGGGTTTGACATTTTATAGTTCTTCTGTTCCATCTGTGCCTTTGTTCTCTATACAGGATCTAGGATCTGGAAGAGGAAAAGAAGATAGATGTTCAAAATGAAGAGACCACACACACCAAAATTCCAGGTCATGGGGCTAGTTGGTAGCATGGACACCAAAGGCTACTCAAATCCATTCTAGTACTACATACTTTCAAGCGTGTCACATCTTGTTTCCCGATTTCACCACTGAATAAATGGCAATCTGGGCTTCAACCTGTACAGACAGCTTGACATACGGTAGAAGAATCGGCACTGACTTGGAAATGCTCATTTCAAGCATTCTGACAATTTGTTCCAGTTGGCATTTTTCATGTTGTTCTTAAGGCCATTGAAAACAAAGGGCTCCAAAATGGAGAGCAAGACAAGTATGGAATTTTTCAACTCTTAAAAAGATCATTTCTGTTCTCCAACCACATCTACATCAAGAGAGTTCATTGAGGGGCTGGAGCAATAATAGCACAGCAAAATGGGAATTTGCTTTATATGCAGCCAATCTGGGTTCTATCCCCTGCATACCCTAACCTGCCAGGAATAATTTCTGTGCAGAAATTATTGAGTGAGTGCAACCAGGTATCGTCCCAGAAACAGAGGGGGGTGCCTGAATTAGTGTTTTGGGGGTTAAACTAACTTTTAAGACTTAATCCTCACCCAAATCCCACTTTGGGGAGCATGAAATCTATACAGATCTTGGGAGCATAACTGAAACCTAGGACATTATAAATACATCAAGAAAAGAACCAGGAAACTCTGAAAGAGATGCAACAGGCAAGGACCCCAAACCAACTTCTTGAGTAGTTTTTGGCCGCACAGATGCCAGATTTGGTGCTGAAAGTCAATGACTTGGAAGGTGCAGACAAACAATGTTTCTAAGAAAATTACTTTCTTCAGCCAGGGGAGCAGAAGAAAGCAAAGCCACATAGAACATGTGCATAATAATCATAGTAGCTCGATCAAATGACACGACAATATCCACTTCACCTCTTATTACATTGACCAAGGAAAGGAGGACAGCCCAGACTTCCACTTGGAATTGAAGGTGGTAGTGGGGTACTCCTACATTCCATAGATGTCTGGTTTCAAATACCAGTAGGAAGCTAGGATTTTGCCCTATCCCGCAATAATGCCAACCTCTGACCCCTGTCCCCCACCCTTCACTTTGGTGGTATTGGAGGAAGTGTACTGGAGAATCTAAATAGTCTATCTGCCAGTCAACGGAAATAAAGAGGTGACCTCCTCTTGTCAGTGAAGACAGTATAGGGAACAATAGCTTCTTTCCCAAATATGGCTTCTCAGCCAGAGATATATGAGGGAGTGTCGGGGGCCCACTCTGCCTAGAAGTAGCAAGAAGTTCTTCTTTTTGGGCATCAAAGGACAGGTAATCACTGCTCTTCCACTGGCTTATTGTAAGAGTAAAGCAGCTAATGCAGTTTTTAACATGACACATGGCTCTGAAGATACTGCCAGATTCTATGTTTCAATACAAAACCACCCATCACATCAAGAATCAAGGTTGGTCTAAAGATATTAAGTGGATATAAACAATTTAGATGACAAATATGTTTGCACCATTGGATGACAAATAGTGACAACACCAAATTTGAGTGAGAATATAGAAAATTCATTGGCTCACCCATTGCCAGTGAGTGTATAATGATTCAACCAGAAGCAGCTAAACATGTAATAATCATGCCATCCATACTTAACTGAGTCATTTATCAAGAGAAATGAAAAATTATACACAAAAATATGAACATACAAATGCTCATTAAAGCTTAATTTCTATTAGTCACAAAGAGATTACAGTCCCACAGAGTGACATCTCAAACAACCCAAATGTTCTTTAATGGATGAGTTGTTAAAGGAACAATGGTATAATCATGTAATAATCTGCTCAGCAAAAATATTAATAAAGTATTGCTAGTATTGATCTATACAAGGAAATACAGCTCTAAAGGCTTTAGAATTTATTTCACTTATATAACATCATTGAAATGGGAAAATCATGGAAATTTGAAATTAGAGAAGCTTTTGCTTGGTCCATAATTTTACATCAGTAATTACTTTATTTCAACACTACAATTATTATCTCATCCCCTTTCGGCCTTCTTGAGTAGTTCCTCTTGAGCAGTTATTAGACTTAATGTACCTTTGAAAACAACAAAACAAAAATACCCCCAGAATATATGATTCACCCAAAATATGTTTGCTAAATATATGTATTAAAATTGTCTTAGATATTTTAAATCTGGACATAATTTAAAGTTTAAAATAAAATAAACTAGTTCTAAAATTACATAATACAAAATAACGAGGGTGACTGTGCCAGTAGACCACATTCTTTTAAATATAGCAATGTATTGTATGATACAGATTTGATTTTGACTTCTTTAGGCCTTTTATATTTCATTCCAGTTATTTTTGAAGTGAAAAGAGTTCTATACACTCGAGAAAATAGTCAAGGTCCTATTGACTACAATTGCTTGATGCTAAATATGCCTGCAGGTAACAATGTACAAACACTAAGAAAATTTTGTCCACTATGCATCCTAATTAAAAGATAGTGTAGGGGCCGGCGAGGTGGCGCTAGAGGTAAGGTGTCTGCCTTGCAAGCGCTAGTCAAGGAAGGACCACGGTTCGATCCCCCGGCATTCCATATGGTCCCCCCAAGTCAGGGGCGATTTTTGAGTGCTTGGCCAGGAGTAACCCCTGAGTATCAAACGGGTGTGGCCCGAAAAACCAAAAACAAACAAACAAAAAAAAGATAGTGTAATTCATAAAACTTATGCATCAAATCCAAAGTCAATAACAACAGAATTGATACCCAATTTACAACATATTAGACATAGAGAGGACCACCTATACTAGTAGCCTGGGGGTTAAAATAAGAGAATATGGGATGCATGCTGGTAACAGGGGTGGAGAGAGGGCAATATTGGTGGTGGGAATGCCCCTGATTCAATATCACTATATACCTAAAATATTACTGTGGAAGATTTGTAATCCACTTTGATTAAAATAAAAAATGAGATGGTGAAATTCACTGTTATAGACATCCCACTTAAGGAGCACCCCCCAAAAAAATATCTTAAAGTGCCAAAAATGATGAGATACAAACTTACAAAGAATTCCATAGCTTTTGTGCTAGGAGTTACATACTCATGTAACCCTTTAATTATTCCAATATCAGATGCCAGTGCCTCCCACCTAATAAGATTTGTTTGAATTCTAGTTCAAACTTTTAGTTTTGAAAGGTATTTTATTTTAGCTTTTAGGATTTAAAAAAAATACAAGCTATAGAGATATTCAACTTCACAGGATTCTAAATGACATGTTTTAAAATACTTTTAAAGCTATCTGGCTAATGTTGGGTATCTCCCATGGCCTTTTCTGAGTTGTGGGTCATAGCATTTTAGATTATTCTTAAATGGGGATCCATTATCCTTGTATCATTTTCCTCTCCCTTAAATTCTAGATAGATTCTGCTTGAAAGCTTCCCATATCAATGGAGGGGGAAAATAATAATCAGAATATAGGGAGCTGTCTTAAGTCTCCAGGAAAAGGAAAACAGGATGTTAGACTTTTAAAAAATAATTGGTTGTGGGGCAAAGAGATAGCACAGAGTTAAGGCATTTGCCTCGTATGCGGTCAACCCAGGACAGATGGCGATTCAATTCCCAGCATCCCACATGGTCCCCTCAGCCTGCCAGGGGCTATTTCTGAGTGCAGAGCCAGAAGTAACCCCTGAGCGCCTCCGAATGTGACCCAAAAAAGAAACAAACAAACAATAATAGGTCTCTCCCACAATTTCTCTAGTCAGATGAAGAGTCGGATTCAGGCAAGAGCCTTCTCTCCAGAAATGAATGTATCATATTTGGACTGAAACATTTAAAATGGGTAATGGTATATTGAAGGGTAAGGAACTTCTGCAGCTGTGTTGTTTTTGTGCTCTGTTGTATGGTCTCAATTTATCCCACTGATATGAGATAAACATGGCTACAGGCACTATACAGTGAAAAGAACATTGAACTCAGAGCCAGAAAGGAGGTGCAGTAATGCTCCCTTTAACCTATTAATTGTCTCTTTGGCAAGTCACTTAACTTCAAAGACTATTTGTTTAAGTTAATGAAATGCAAAACCACAGAGACATTGTGACCTCTGCTACATGTGAGGTACACATGTAGCAGAAACACGAAGCATGTCACCTTCAAATGTTGTGTTCATTCATCCTTAGACATTTTACAGTCCATTCATTGAATGAATTGGCTTAAGCATGGCCACCAATGACTGACAGATGACCCATATTCTCTTCTGTACTGAGTACTGATTTTTCCCTAATACTCTCTGGCCATCCCTGCTAGAATTCCTTGGCATCAGTAGGGGAAGCCCAATAAAATCTGGCCTATCATGTACTCTCTGTTTAACACTTACCTTCAAGTTAGACCTATGGGTAGCTTGTTGCCCATCTTCAATGTACTCAAAGCTATTGACATTATCTTTGGGATCTATGTTCCTTAAATTTCTTCTCTGCTCAATCTTGTCTCAAGTACTAATTTACACATTCTTTTCTCTTTATGGTCTTGTACTAGTTATAAAAAATTAAATCTCTTTTTTCCTCTCATTTTCTGCTCAATGTTTTATAAGAACAATCTATTTTGCTTCCAATAACTTTTCCAACAATTACTGAGTCTTGGCCTTCACCACTACTGCTTAGATAAAGATGAATTCTCGGTTAGACAAATAGTGCCAGGAAGAACTTTCCTTCCATGTGGCAGACCCCAATTTAATCTCCAGAATTAGATGTGGTCCCAAACAGTGCCAGGAGTTGTCCCTGAGCAAAGATTCAAGAGTAATCCCAAACCATTACTGAATGTGGTCCTCAAACAAAATAAAAACAAAATGACTTCTTCAAACTTATAATAATGTCTAGATGGGCAAACCCAGTGTGCTTTCACTTAAGTAAATTTTGCTTGGCTTCCAGAAACTTTGGTGGTAATTAAACTTGCCTTCTGGAAACCTTCATGTTGGGCCTCTGTGATTCCCATTCTTGGCCTCTGGTCCCTAGGTCATAGCTCCAGTTCTATTTGATTCATATGTTCCCCATGAAAGAATTCCAAGTCTTTGAGGTTGTTTTTCTTCTAATATTCTTTCTATGACTTAAAGGGCACATCTCCATATTTGAATTGACAGATTCATATGAAATATGGTTCATGGCGCTGCAAAGAAATCCATGATGCCATACAACTGTTGGGGATCATTTTCTATGAATAAAATTGTATCCAAATATAAAGTTAAATTGGGAGAAAATTAAAAGCAACACCTATAAATTAGATGGCAGTAGTGGACTTTTGCAGTTCAGGTTGGACAATGCTCCTCAACCATTTGCTGAAGTGAATGAATACACACACTCACTCACTCACACACACACACACACACACACACACAGGATAGGTTGATCATTTACTTTCCATTTATAGCCCAAGTTCTGTCAGATATTATCCCCACCAAAACTGAATATATAATTTGCTTATATTTTATTTTTCTCTTCAGTTCTTGCTGCTTGAATAGACTATGGACTAGCATCAAAAGGGTGAATGACATTGAAGCCTTTTTAGTTGAATATGAATCTCACCACATGGTCATTTTGCTTCCAAAATGAAACTGGTTGACTATTAGGGAATCTTTAGACATTCCTAATCTAAGCATTGTGAAGTAGAATGAACTCAGACAATAATATTGATGGGCATGGTCACAAGATCACTTGAAAAAAATTACTAGAAGAATATTTAAATCCAACTGTGCTTGTGCCTTTTTACATCAAGTTCACAGCTTTGCTATGAAAACCATGCCTTGGAGAGATGAAAGGGAATCACAAGAGTCAATAATTAGTAGAAGAAAGAATAAGACCCAAAATGAGTCATAAAATCACAGCCTTCAAGGTTAGACAGTGACCTTCATTTCCAACCAGTCCAACCCCAGTGGACATTTGAATCCTTCCTGCCAGCAGCTGGCTGTCGCAGTGGCATAAAAATTATTCTAACTCAGTACAGTCCATTCTGAATCTTGTAGCTCTGACCTTCAACATTTATTCCAACTCTTTCTCTCTGCTTATAGGTCATGGCTACAAGGTAAAAAAGAAAAAGCTACTTCATTTCAACACTGACCTCAGAGTTTAAAGCCATAAACCACACCAGTTAGGTGAAGAGGGATAATGTGCTAGAGTGAATTGTTCATTGATTGAAGGGGTTAAATAAGGAAGCATTAAAGAGTGCCAGGGGTCTCAAACTCAATTTACCTGCGGGTCGCAGGAGACAAAGTCAGGGTGATCCTTGAGTGCCAAGTCAGTAGTAAGCCTTGAATATTGGGGGGTGTGACCCAAACAACTAAAACAAAACAAAACAAAAACAGATTCCTCTAGGGCAGGGCCACACAATATTGTATGGAGGGCTGTTTGTGGCCCTCGGGCTGCAAGTTTGAGTACACACAAGTTTCAGAAGAAGTAGGAAAAGAAGCAGCCTTCAAGTCCAAGGAAGAAGAATGGACCATATAGGAAGAAAAAGAAGAGGAGAGTGTCATTTCCTACATGGCAGCTGAGGCTTTGATTTCTGAAAAGATGATAAACATCACAGAAGCATACAATTCAGCTGAAGAAGGAGCTTGTCAAGGGCAAAGTTCCTTGCTGAGGTTATCAGAGAGAAAGAGAGAAAGAAAGAGAGAGCAGGGGTTAAAGTACTTGCCTCTCAATCCCCAGCACCATATTGTCCCCTGAGTCCCCTTCGGCCAGAATAGCCCCCAAGTTTACTTCTGATGAGGCTTGACATTCTAGCAGCTGGAAAAGGATAAAGATGGTTGGTCACAGCCTCCAGGTCCAGAATGAAGAACTGGAGCACTGAGGGTGATTTTGGACCCAAGAGATAATGCACCTCAACAGAACATTCCTTTCATAGTAATCTGTAGATTACTCTCTCATTCTCCTTTCTTCCTCTCCCACTTTTTCTTTAAAAGTCTCCTAAAGCTAAGTGACCTTGAAGCCCCCCTCTAGCTGTGTCTTCAATCATCTACTCATCTGATTTTTTATTGTCTTGGATTCAGGCCAGTCTCTATATATGTATTTTCAATGACACATGATTTGTGATTAGACAGTTCTCTGGAGTTCCCCATTAGCACTTACACAGTCAGTTCCACTTCTAGCAGTGCCTCTTTAGTAACCTGCTGGAGAGTTCTGCTTGGGTCTCCCATGACTAAACTTTCTCTCAGCCTTTTTTAATGGGCTGTTTCTGCTTTCACTTTCTTTTCCTGGGCTTGCAGCCCTCCATGTAGCCTATCAGTTGTACCCATGTACTTGCTTTAGCAGTATCTCTCCTTTTGGGGGAGTTTGGTGGGAGTCACACACACACCAGCACTCAAAGGTTACTCCTTGCTCTATGCTCAGAAATTACTCCTGGACTGAGGCACAAAATGTTTGGCTATTCCCAGAAAGCTTCACCAGGTAAGTGACCCCTGCCACCAAGGACTGAGGCAGAAATTGGAGTGTTTGGTGGTGCCCAGAAAGCATCACCAGGTGAGTGACCTCCACCATCAAGAACAAAGTCCGAGGAGCACAGGCACTCCACTCTGCTCTTTGGCCTCACAATTCTCCTAGTTAATGAAACCCAGCATGACATTTAAAAAAATTGTGGTAATTGTGCAATTGTGATAATGGAGAAAGGAATCAGGCCGCCACCATGCTCAGAGAGTGAAGATGGTATCTTTGATAACTCAAAAAGTACAAACCACTTATTTAGCCTCTCAGATAAGGACTTTAGAGAAGAAAAAGGATGTTCATAAAACTTTAAGTATGGAATGAACTGAATGATACACAAGTAAGAATCAAGAGAAAATAAAAGTAGAAATGAGAAAATTTCAAACTGATAGAACAAACTGAAAAACTTGGTAGGAGAAATGAAAATCTCATTGGAAAGCCTCTCCAACAGAGTAACAGCAAATAAACGATCAGGCAATAGAAAAAAATCTCAAAGAACGTGAACAGATGAAAATAAAAGTCTGATAAATTCAACAGAAACAACACAAGAATCCCTGGAATCCCAGAGACACAGGAAGAAAAATTCCTATAAAGAATCAGTAGTCAAGGACATCATTGCAGAGAAACTCCAAGAGCTAAAGACTGCATGCAACCATATCCTACATGCCCAAAGAGTACCAACTAAAAGAGACCCAACAAAAAGCACTCCAAGATACATCTGAGTCACAATGACTAATTCCACAGATAGGTATAGAATACTGAAAGCGGGCGTGCGGCGCGCTCCGCCACTCGGGGCAGCTTCGCTTCCTCCGCCGGGCGCGTGCGCGCGTGGTCGGGGCAGGGGGTCCTCGCGGGGGGGGGGGCGGTGGAGGCGGAGCGCCCGGCCCGGCTCGCCTCGGCTCGGCTCCTCCCGGAAGCCGCCGACGGAACATGGGAACCCCCCCGCGGGGGCCCGGCCGGGGCAGCGGCGGCGGCGGCGGCGGCTTCGAGGAAACCGGAAGCCCGCGGTGACCCCCCGGCGACCCCGCCGGATCGCGCCCCAGGTGGACCCGGACGCGGCGGCCCGGGGCCTGCGCGGAGGCTGCCATGGATGTACTGGTAGAAGATGACATCTGCATTTTGAACCACGAAAAAGCCCACAGGAGAGAGACTCCAGTTTCAATATATTCAGGAGATGAGTCTGTGGCCTCCCATTTTGCTCTCGTCACTGCATATGAAGACATCAAGAAACGACTCAAAGATTCAGAAAAGGAAAATTCTTTCTTAAAGAAACGAGTAAGATTTTTGGAAGAAAAGGAGCTCGATTAGATGAAGAAATAAATTCTGTGGGGCGAGAACAAGTAAATAAGGCCTACCATGCCTATCGAGAAGTCTGTATTGATAGAGATAACTTGAAGAGCAAATTAGATAAAATGAATAAAGACAACTCTGAATCTTTGAAAGTATTGAATGAACAACTGCAGTCTAAAGAAGTAGAACTCCTCCAGCTAAGGACAGAAGTGGAAACTCAGCAGGTGATAAAGAATTTAAATCCACCTTCATCCAACTGGGAGGTGGAAAAGTTGAGCTGTGACCTGAAGATCCATGGTTTGGAACAGGAACTGGAACTCATGAGGAAAGAATGTAGTGATCTCAAAATGGAGCTACAAAATGCCAAACAAACGGATTCATCTAATGAAGACAGTCTAAAGAGCAGAGATCTTCAAAGAGCAAGCATTTCAAGTGATAATATGCAACATGCGTACTGGGAATTGAAGAAAGAAATGTCAAATTTACATCTGGTGTCTCAAGTACAAGCTGAACTACTAAGAAAATTGAAAATCCCAACTGCAATTAAGAAAGCCTGTACCTCAGAATGCATGGAAGACCTCGGGAAAGAGAGCACAAAACTGCACTTGGCAAATTTTACTGCAACATACAAAAGACATTCCCCTCTCTCACCAAATGCCAAAACTCTTTGTCATACCACATCTTCCCCTGTACAAGGAGATATAAAGGTTTTATCAGAGAAAGCAGTTCTCCAATCATGGACAGATAATGAGCGATCAATTACTCAGGATGGAACAAACATTCAGGAACACAACTCTTTGGGCAGAAACTCTCTGGAAGATAATTCTTGGGTATTCCCAAGTCCACCTAAATCAAGTGAGACAGCATTTGGAGAAACTAAAAATAAAACTTTGCCTTTACCCAACCTGCCACCAGTTCATTACTTGGATCAGCATAATCAGAACTATCTTTATAAAAACTAATTCTGAAGAGATTCATGATTTAGTCATGAGGATGTGCTATCTGCCAGACTGGATCTCCAGAAAGCATTAACAAACTGAAAGTGGGTTTTGATTACATTTGCAGAGTTCAGAAACATACATTTGCACATGCTATATGCCATATTATGTAACTGACTTCCAGTATGAAAGAGTGCCAGGCAGCTCTATACTGTGGCTAATTATCAGATGTCTTACTAATATGTTAATAAACTAATGGTGTTTCAAAAGGACAGTTCTACCTTTGATAATAGTTGGATAGTTTTATGTGTGTAAATGCTAAAATAACCAGGCTTTACAAATAATGGTCACTGGTATACCATAAAAATCATGCAAGTTGCATAAAAGAGTAAATGAAAATATGGATGGGTTATATTTTTGTTGACTTTACAATGCATAAAGATAAAAAATGATTAGATTCTTTGTTACTGTGTTTTAAAGTTTTACGGTTAAATTTTATTGGTGGAGGTTTTGAAGGGGAGGCAACACCTGGCAATGCTTAGGGCTTACTCCTGTCGGTGGTCAGGGGATGATATGGGATACTGGTAATTGAATTTGATTAGCCACATGCAAGGCTTGCTGGCACTAAGGTTTAATTTTGCGAAGAGTCATGCTCTACTAACTGAGCTAGCTTGGTGCTATTAAGGTAGTTTTAGATGTTTTTTTCCTAAATTCACAATTGATTAGCAGTATTAAGTTACTAATTTAGAATTTCAACTTAGATTCTAAAACTTGAAATAACCTGGTTGAAGCCAACTTTATCTGACGGAGTACTTCAGAAAAAGTGATAATGGCATAGTTGAAAACTAGGTGGTGGTATGTGGATATACTAATAGAATTTTAGAATCCACCCCATTAAAAGTAGAAAGCATTGTAAATGTCAGAGAGGTCAGACTCTTCTTATTCCTTCAGTGGTCCTTAATAAAAATCTAAAGATCTGTATAACTATATATTTTTTCTTCAAAGGTTCTGCAGCAGCTTGTCATGTAGAGCAGCTTATATTAACTTTGTCTTGAATGTAACATTCATTAAAATAGTTATTTTTAATTTGTCAACTTAGAAATTGAATTCTAGAAACCAGTGAAATGTTGTATTGATATAATACAATCATGAATTGTTCCTAGCTCGCTGACTTTTAATGGCCTATTTATAAATAAGGAAATAATAAGAATGATGTCACATGGAAATGTATCTACATTCTTTCAGGGTGGTAACATTAAGAATATTATTAATGTATTATTGACTCATATATCTTTTGCCTAAGATAGAGTTCTTTGTAGGAGGCCTTTATCCCTTTTGATAGACAGTTTCAAATATATTGAACTCAAAAGGGTATCTCATATCTCTTCTATATTAACTGAATAGCATACATACATAATGTTCACTGTTCACCAGATATATCTGTCTTTCTATTATCTTACTCACTTATTCAAGCTTGTCTATGATTAATGGAATTGGTGTCAGATGCTGGAATTTATTCTGACCAATGAACACAGCTTACTCAAGGGAGTACAGTCTTCTACCAAGTAATAGAACAAAACCTAATATGCATAAAACAAATACAAGACCCCAGGCTTTAGCTGAAGGAAGCAACTACCTGTGTAATAACAAAGCAGCAAAGACTATTTCTCATATGGCTGCATAGGTTGTATTATATCTAATCTAATATAACTTACTGGTTGCCTTTTAAAACCAAGGTTGGAATTTTTCTTGGAAAGAAATTGAGTCCTATAGAATAATAGCTTAATTAATGTTTTGAATAATATCAAGAAATTGTTCATTAAAATAAATTATTTTTGTTTGAAATTTATGTACATGTGAAATATTGTCCTTGCCTTGCCCTTTGTATTTCTTAAGGTCAGGGACCAGGGTTTTTTTTGTTGCTGTTAATTTGATTCATATAACTGACATTTTTCTTACCAGATCAACTTCTTTTGAATGAAAGGCTTTCCTCTTAAATAGTTGGGTGGTCATTACCATTAAAAAAATGCTAGTCAGTAGTTATGTTTGTGACCATTTAAAATACAGAATAAATGATGTATTATGTGTAAAAAAAAAAAAAAAAAAAAAAGAATACTGAAAGCATCAAGATCAAAAAGAGAGATTACATTCAAAGCAGAATCCTTAAGATTTACAGAAGAGTTGTCACAAGAAACCCTCAAGGCCAGAAGGCAGTGGTGGGATATAGTGACAGAACTCAACTAAATTAATACTTTGCCAAAAGTAATTCACCCAGCCAGACTTACATTTAGGTTTGAAAGAAGGATACACAACTTCATGGATAAACAATAGCTCAGAAACTTTACATACTTAAACACAGCCTTAAAAGTTGAACTGAAAGGTCTACTTTACGGCAAGACAGACCGACTGACACATCAAACTCTTATAAAAAAGATGAGACTAAATCCTATGACAATTATCTCTCTCAACATCAGTGCACAGTTAAGAGACACAGAATGGGGCCCGGAGAGATAGCACAGCGGTGTTTGCCTTGCAAGCAGTCGATCCAGGACCTAAGGTGGTTGCTTCGAATCCTGGTGTCCCATATGGTCCTCTGTGCCTGCCATGAGCTATTTCTGAGCAGATGGCCAGGAGTAACCCCTGAGCACCGCCAGGTGTGGCCCAAAAACCAAAAACCAAAAAAAAAAAAAAAAAAAGAAACAACAGAATGGTAAAATGGATCAAAAAGCTGAATTCAATGTTTTGCTACCTACAAGAAATTCATTTGAATAATCAGAACAAATATAGACTCAAAGCCAAAGTTTAAAAGTCAAGCAAACAACTCCCTTAAAAAAGCTATGGTGGCCATACTAATATCAGATGACACAGACATTGGACTTAAAAAAGTTATAAAGAGACAGAGATGGACATTTGTTAATAATCAATGCATATGTACAATAGGAAGAAGTCACACTTATAAACAAACATATACACACCCAATGAGGTACCAGAAAAATATTTAAAACAATTGTTGACAAATTTGAAGGAAGACATCAATTGCAATACAATAATAGTGGGAGACCTCAACATCACCCTGTCACTTCTTAATAGATCAACCAGGATGAAACCTAACAAGAATATACTGGCTCTGAAGGGAGAAATGGAAGAGAGTAGCTTAGTAGCTTAGTATATATATCCATCCCCAGAAAACTGGATACACATTCTTCTCCAATGCACATGGGTCATTCTCCAGGATAAACTACATGCTGGCCCATAAAACATATCTCCATAAAATCAAGAGAACAGAAATTATACGAACTACCTTCTCAGATATTAATACACTGAAATTAGAAGTGAATTAAAAACAAACACAGGGGGAAAACTTTAACTCCTGGAAATTAAACAGCTCACTACTGAAGAATCAGTAGACCAGAGATGAAATCAAAGAGGAAATCAAAAGATTCCTGGAAACAAATGGGAACAAAGACACAAATTATCAGAATTTGTGGGACACAG
The DNA here is from genome assembly GCF_024139225.1 of Suncus etruscus. Lineage (NCBI taxonomy): Eukaryota > Metazoa > Chordata > Mammalia > Eulipotyphla > Soricidae > Suncus > Suncus etruscus. The sequence continues at coordinate 23,463,365 of NC_064852.1, forward strand.
AAAAATAGGTACTAAAAGGAAATTTTATAGTTTTGCAAGCACTTATCAGGAAGAAAAAGAGGCCTACATAAATAACTTAATGAAGCAGCTTATAATATTGGAAAGTTTTCAACAAAATGAACCAAAAATAGGAAGGTGAGTGAAAATTTAAAAAATCCTAAAAACAATCTAAAAGATCAATGAAAGCAAGAGTTGGTTCTTTGAAAAAATAAACCAGATTGATAAACCACTAGAATAACTCACAAAGAAAGAGAGAGAGAAATGTAATAAATTGAATTAGAAATGAAAAGGGGGAGATTACTACAGAAACTACAGAACTCAAAGGGTGATCAGAGACTACTTTGAGAAACTCGAATACAAAACAAGAGAAACTGGGAGAAATGGATAAATTCTTGAACTCTTATAACCTCCCAAGGTTGAATCAAAATGATCTAGCATATCTGAACAGAACAGACATACTATTTCTTTCATGAACACTATTGAAGAAATTAAAATGGTTAAAATGGTAATCAAAAGTTTTCCCCAAAGCAAAACTCAGGCCCAGATGGAAGAACCGACTACCAATCCTTTTCAGCCTCTTCCACAGACCAATATCCAGTGAAGTCATGAAATTTGCCTATTCCTAGATGGACATGGAGACTATTATGCTGAGTAAAATAGAGGGAGAAAAATAGACATAGAGTAGTCTCACTCATCTGTGGGATTTTAGAAAAGTAAAAGATAGTCTGGTACTAATACTCAGAGACAATAGAGATGAGGGCCAAAGGACAAGCCCATGTTTTGAAGTTTGCCACAAAGAGTGGTGAGTGCATTTAGAGCAATGGTCCTCAAACTATGGCCCACGGACCACATATTGTATTTATTCCCATTTTGTTTCTTCACTTCTAAATAATATATATGCAGTTTGCATAGAAATTTGTTCATAATTTTTGTTTTTACTATAATCTGGCCCTCCAACAGTCTGAAGGACAGTGAACTGGCCCCTCCAACTACCATGGCAAGGATTGTGAGGAAGAGAGAGAAACATAATGCCTGTTCTGAAAGCATGCAGGGAATAGGAGAGAAGGGAAATGGGGGACATTGATAGTGGGAAAGCTGCACTGGTGAAGGGGGAGGGTGTACATTTTATGACTGAAACCCAGATAAGAACATGTTTGTAAGGGAATTCCTTTTTGAATGACCCCAATATTTACTGTGCCTGTGCAGGAGGGGAAAAAAAGGCAAAAAGCACAAAACATTTTAATTTTATTATTATTATTTATATACATATTTATTTATCTAGTATTTGTCGATTTCTCTGTTTTGGTATGGTTATTGAAGTTGTTGTTTCCATTTTTTATTTATTTTATTTTTCTTCTTTTTTCTTCTTCTTTTATGCGCTAAGACATGTTTTTCATCTCAAGACCATGGCTTTTATGTGGTGCTTATCTTTATTGTTGTGGTGCTCACTGGATATTTTATTTGACACTTCTTTTTCATACTGTTTTTCCCCTTCGTGTCTCAAACTAAGGATGAGAGCCTCTAGAAGGACTCCTCCCATTTTCGGTATATTTGACTTTTACCCCAGTTTATTACGTTTTTTTTCTTCAAACAAAACCACATAACTTGAATTATCTAGTCCCGCCTCCCAATTAGAGGGGGAAATAAAGGAGGTACCAAGACCAAATAGGTGTAAGATCACTAAGTAGTAAGCTAGGCACAGAGGGGACCATTCTAGCAGCCCCGGGGATGAGGAGGGATGATATGGGAGGCAGGACGGGAACAAAGGTGGAAGGAGGACAATTCGGTGATGGGAATTCCCCTGATTTTGTTAATATGTACCTAAAATATTATTGTCAATGATATGTAAGCTACAATGATTAAAATAAAAATTATATTAAAAAAAGAAGAAGAATAAAAGGAATTCATCCTTGCATGTACAGGGGACTTTTTGAAATGTCAAGGATCAAACCAAGGTCAGCCAACTGCAAAGCAAATGCCCTACCCACCCGATGTGCTATCACTCTAGCCCACCATATCTCTTCTTAATCAAATAACCAACTTAAACTCTAATTTGCTGTTTTTAGCTGCTGCCTCCATATTCCTGTTTCTTAAACTTCCCAGGATCCCTCTGTGCTCCCTTCTCATGCTTCCCAGTTGCCCAAACCTTCAGTGACTTTCGATAGTCCACTGTGACATTTCCTGAAGTACTGCATCTACTTTATGCTAATGAAAGCTTCCAGAGTTTTTCCAAGCACTTTCTGAACTTCCAAGGGCACAGTTGGAATGTCATGGCATTTTCCTCTATTTCTGAAGTTGTGCATGAAGCTTCTCAATGATTTAAAGGCAACAGGGACTCACATGCAATAAAGCTTTTTTTTTTTAAAGAAAGAAAAGAGCTTCAGTCATGTGTCACTCTACCCTTCCTGGGGCCCAGCTTCTATTCTTCAGGTCTCCTGGGACACAGGTTCTAGACGCATATCTCTATCCACCCATAGAGACACTAGAGACAGAAGGAAATGATGCTTTTTTTCCAGAACCTTTGTTCTTTTTAGAAACTTCCAGAACCTTCATTATTTTCAGAACCATCCATGATCTCTTAGCCTGCTTTTCTGGCAGTTCATTGCCATGTCCTGGCCACACAGTAGCTGGAACACTGGTATCTATGAGAGAGGAAAGACTGCTCCAGCTGGAAGGAAATGTATGCTTTCCCCTAAAGACATAGCAGGGGACAGGTCCTGAGCAGGGAGAGGAATCTGGGGACCCCCGTGACCTGCAGCGCCCCTATACAAACCTCTCTCTTCTCAGGCACTAGGCAGTTTCTCTTCTTTGCTTCTCCCAGTGCTTTTGCTTTGATTATACATTTGAGCTCTTTGATTACACTGTTGATCTCCTTGCCCATTTTCAAGTTGAAATGATTTTCCAGTTTTGTGGAATTTGGTTCATCTTAACTAGAGAGATCAGGGATGCTGTTTCAAGTCACAAACATCAAAACTGTTTTAGGATGAATGAGGTTGATGCAGTGACCTGAGATCCTGGTCAGTGTATGACAAGATTTTGAATGCTTCCTGTTCTCCAGCTCAGCACTGAAAACCCCTGGAGGCTCTTCCTGTTCTGGCCTCTCACTCTGCCCCAGGGAATCTGTGACCCTGCCAGAAGCCAGGGGCTGGCCAGACTTTTACTGTTCTCTGGGAAGCTCCTCATCCACAGAGAAGAGCCTGGTTCTGGTATACCTGAGTCCTCCACCAATTTCCCTTTATCTCCCCTTGGAAGCTCACCTGGGTGCCACTCCCGGGAAGGTGGCATCCTGGGAGATGGTGCAAAAAACTGGAAAGAGAGCCTTAGAAATAGGTAGAATTTTGGGTGAAACTCAGATGTCTCTTCTGTGAGCTCCAGGTTCCATAATTAGAATGTTGCCAATAAAAAGAACTTCAAGGCAGTGGTGGTGAGCTGTGGGCACACAGAGGTGGGCACGCAGAGGCAAAGGTGGCAGTTCAAGATACAGGCTTTATTCTCACCAAGATGCAGGCTGCACCCTCATTTTTCCTCCATCCCAAGATACAGGCTTTACTCTGGCCTTTCCTCCCTGCCTCCTATTCCCATATACACCCCACACACATTAATACACTATACACATTCACCCCCACAGCACACACCTACACACATTCATACAGCACATATATAATGCATATCTATGTACGCTATATTCATAAACATATACACCATATTCTCATGCATAATATATACATAATACCCACCTATACACACCACGCTCACAAATATTTATATGTTGTACACATGTATTCACACATACCAGATATGCCACGCATGTATTCACACAGCAAGTACAACACAACTCATGACATACATGGTCTGACATATTCACATAACACACACACATTCACATACATGGAGCACACAGGCACATAGCACACAGATACTCCCATACTGAACATACATACATCCTGCACACTGGCTAGTAAGCAGACTTCGCATACAATGCAATGACAAATGGGAGGAAGGACTCTAGTCATCACTTTTCTCTTTTTCCTGTTTCTTTTGTACAAGTCAAAAATGCCCCCAGGTCCACCCACTCCTCTATTCCCCACTGTCTGCTCTGTAAAAAAAAATCCTCTTTCCAAAGCTGACCTAATCTTACTTCCCTTACAAACAATGCTGTTTAGAATTGGCATGTGTGGGTTCCATTATTTTATTTCAGATAAAAGGCTGTGTTATTTCCACGCATACATTTTAGTGCATTTATCTAAACCCGCAGCAATTGAGGGACAGAGCTAACTGGGGCACAGAAACTTCTGGAACACTGACCCAAAAGGAGGAAGAAGAGAGAGTCATCTCCTGAACCTTACAACAGAACCTCTCAAAGAGTAGGAGCCAGTGTGTAGTCAGAAACTGGGTATTTCTTCTGGGTAGACTAGTGTGTGGGTGGTGCCACGTGGTGGTGGTGACTGGGAAGTCTATATATCTATCAAGACCTTAGGCGGGGGTGAAGATCAAGAGATCACTTGGATGGGGAGGTGGGGAGGAGGGAGATCTGGGAAATTGGTGGTGGGAATGTTGCACTGGTGAAGGGGGGTATTCTTTACATGACTAATCCTACAACTATAATCATGTTTGTAATCATGGTGTTTAAATAAAGATAATTATAAAAAAAAAAAAGAGATCACTTGGAGCAAGAGACCTTCCAGACATTCCTCACTCAGCACCTCTCCAGACAGCAAATATGCCAAAACCACCCCATGACTCTTAAGTGTCTCTTAGATGCAGAGATAAGATTTGTTACCTGGGCCCTGGAAAATCAATTTAATGCTCTAACTATAAAGGGGCGATAGATGGAAATAAATTCATAAATATAACTTGACCAGATTTAGTACTCTGCCTCCCTCTTGGAATAAGTTTGGGTTTCAGAGAAGACATTACTTCTTTCTATCGGAAAGAATTGGTTCTCAATTGACATTTGAAATAAATTATAAATAAGTGCCTTTATTTTAAAAATATGATTTCAAGAACCATAATTTAGCATGTCATAACTAGGAATGCAAAGCCAGTTGCCTGTTCCAGCATCCATCATGTTGGGATTAGAGATATACCCTGTACAATGACACTCCAGGCTGGGATCACAGTGTCATCTATCTATCTGATGACAGAGCAGGCTGGGATCACAATGATTATCTGTCATGAAGCTGCAAGATGACATAGCAGGTTGGGGTCTGCTATGGTCACACGGCATCAGTACCCCTTTGTTAGTTTCTCAAGAAAGTGCATCTGATTCTTCAGAGAATGCGCAAGCAGAGGTTTCAACCCAGGACATCTGGAGGACAAACCTGGGTTTCCTTTCTTGGAAGCTGAACTTGGACAGGAAGACAAAGGAGAACTGGCCTGGAGGGGGGAGGTTTGTCCAGGTGTTTTATTCAGGATGAGCTAAATGGGCCTGGATGTTCCAGACCTGGCAAACTAGTTTTCTTTGTTCTTACCCATCTGGTGTGAGTGTTCCTACCCTGGGGAGTGAAATGTTTTTCATAGTTCAGCTTCTGTTTAAATTGGAATTGGATGTGAGCCAGAACTAGACAGTAGGTAGGGCATTACCTTGCATGTAGCTGACTTTGCATCCCCTGAGCCCTCCAGGAGTGATCTCTGAGCCAGGAATAAGCCCTGGATACTGCTGGGTATGGCCTGAAATCCAAAATGAAAAAACTTAAATAAATTGAAATTGAATGTTTACTGTGAGGGATAAGGCTGTAGGGTGCCAGTTCTCACCTGTCCCTTCTGCCTTGAGGCCCATCACAGGGAGCTGTCTACCCTCTCAGTAGCTTAGCCAATGCCTAGTACCAGCCTCAGTCCAGGTTTCTTTATTTGGATGGAATAAGTATTCAGTCCAAGTAAGATTTCTGTGCATTTGGGGACAAGTATTTTGTGCTGACAAAAGAAGATCATCTAAATGCAGAACATGCTTCTCCCAGAAGACCCAGGTTTAGTCACCTGCACGAGGGCAAGTTTGCGCTAAAGTGGGGTCAAAGATCTACCTCCTATTCCAAGCATGAGGGGCCAGGCTTAGAATAAACAGATACTTCATGTGGCCAGGATTGGAGGTCCCCCATAGCTCATCTGACTCTTCACAAGCCACTCACCTCTTCTCACTCCAACCAGACCCTGTTCAGTTGGCTAAGAGCATTCAGCTGGGGGCAGAGGGCAAGAGAGCACAAGAACTGAGGGTGGCCAGGCAGTCTGTGATTAGGCACACGCTCCTGGGTGTGGAGATCTCATCAGAACAAAGCCTGTCCTTCATTCTGAATATAGACTCAGAGCAAGAAGGCTCAGGGTGGCTGAGAAAATTCAGCATCTACCAGCTATTGACTACAGTCTAGCTGTGCATAGACTAAGATGTTGAGCAGCCACCCTGCCAGGCAAAGGTGCCCCCAGTGCATCCAAATACCAAGACCAGGGAGAAAACATCAGCCATAGGTCACACAAGGATGATTTGGAGACAATGCAATGCACTTCCATAAAAGCCCAGATCTGTGTGAAGCATGGGCATTTGTGGGTATGAAGAGTTTGACATGCTTCACAAGGCTATGTAACTGCCACAAGACTGTAGGGGACAGGGGAGAACCTCACCCCATAAAAAGAGCTACTGAGGGCAGAAAGTTAGTACAGCATATAAGGTGCTTGCCTTGCATGTGGCCTACCAAGTTCAATTCCTGGCATCCCACATGGTCCCCTGAGCTTGCCAGGAGCGATTTGTGAGTACAGAGACAGGAAAAACCTATGAGCATTGCGGGGTGTGGCCTCATAACAATACAAAACAACAACAACAAAAAGCTGCTGGCCCAGATCATTTGAAAAACATCCTAAGGAAAGACCTATCTGTGACCTTGATATGGAGGCTGGAACTTTCTTTCAGGGTGAAAACTCCTCCTGGCTTCTCAGAGATGCTTAGCCCATCACACTGGTAGGTGAAGGATTGAGGGCCAGAGCAAATGGTGGGGTACCTCATCCCCTGGGTTTCTGGGGCTAGAAATGACCAAACAAAACTCTTCCTTCTTCAGGAGACAGACGTTCTTTGTGGAGGAAACCAATTGCCTTTGTAAACAGCTTCTGGGGGGCGTGGGTGGAAGCAAGCGTCTGCATGGCAACAATCGAGCTTTCATCTTTCCCAGCTCACAAGTACCCTGTGGTCTGGCAAGGGGCAAGTGGGATGAGAAAAAGGTGCAGGCAGCAGCACTACACCCCAAAATTTCATAGCAGTGTCAGCCCAGTAGGATGACAACAAATCTAATGGTAAAGTTGCATACATAGAATCTGACCAAGGAGACATTCTTGGCTTCCAGAAATCTTTTTTCCAATTATTCCTATGGCATCAAGAAAAGAATATAGCTTAACTATGAAAATGCAAAAAAAAATCATCTCTGAATTGTCACCAAGTACTATGAATTACATTGCAAACATCACATCTGTTGTTATTATAAAAATAAAGTAACTTCTGAATGAAAAGAAAATCCACCAAGTTCAGTGAACCTCACCAGTAACACAGAAGGCTCAACTAGTACCAACCATGGCCCTATAAATCCTTACACAGTGATTTTAGTAACACCATGAAGAGATAGAACAATCATTTCAACTGACTCAATGTTTATCGAAGTTATAATTCTATTTGCCTTTGTATTGTATCAAACAATATGAAATATATTTGTGCCTTCTAGGGACTATGCTAGGGTAGTGGGTAGGACACTGGAAATGGAAGGTCACATTGGTGGTGGTATTGGTGTTTGAATATTAGCACTTTATTATAACTTGATAAATCACAATACATTTTTTAAATAAGACATCAAGGAGGTGGACTCCCACTCTTTTCCCTGAGGGTAAATCTAGAGTCACTAGTATCTGCCTTATATGCCCCATTACAGCAAAAGGCTCAACTTTTCAAAGTTTCTGAGGCTACAAAATCCTCAGTCAATACCAGCTTCAAATAGTTAAGGGTGTGGAAAAAGATTCTCCATATGACTTTCAGTCTCAGATGCTGGATGGTATCTGTGAGCTGCTTAGCTTGAAGTCAAGAACCCCCACTGAAAATGAGGTGATGTCGGGGATTCAGGGCAGGATGAGGTGATCAAACCTTAGAATGTTGATTTATCTGTAAACTTATACCCTAGGGTCTGGGGTTTATTTATATTGATGTTTCCAAATGTTGAAAAGCCTGTCCTTGGGGGTAGAGGGTAGGAGTAATAAAAGCCTTGTCTATAGGTTTTGCTGATGACTGTGGTGTAAATCTCCCAGTTGAACTTAAGTTCAACATGCCCAGCGAACATTGAAGGAAGAGACAAATGTTTCCTTTCTAGAAAAGCCACTATGCATGATGGATTCTTGTCCTTTCCAGAGAAAATGTTCACTGTTGTGAACAGAAGCATATATGGTACTGGGGCCTGGAGCAGAGAGAGATACAGCAAGACCCACTCTCCCCTATCAGAAGGACAATTCTAGGGACCCCGAATCCTGGGCAGGTTCCCATTGACAGCTGTGAAACCCAACATATATACCCTGAGGCACCCTGCTTCTGAGTTTTACCTGCAGACCCCATGGACCACCATTGTCCTTTCAACCTGTAACTTGAACTGGCTCTTGGAATGGAGAAGTCTGAAGATAAGTATAGTGATATGACTTAGTTTATCCTCTCCCACAAGCATAGTTTTTCTTCTCTTCTTAGGATTCCAGAAAAAAAAATGGCTTTTGATAATAAAGAAAGTGAGACTTTCACATAGAAAAGGCTGCTGGGAGGCAATACGGGCTGGAATCAGCCTATTCTGAACTGGCAGAGGGCGAGGGGTGACTGTGAACCAGAGCAGTTTGCAGGAGACCATTGTTTATTCACAAGCTGCTGTTTCGGTTTGGTTTTCATTATAAGTACATAGATTGCCTCAGGGTACTGGTACCATAGAAATCAGGAAGCAGGGGTTGGTGGCCTTTTTACATTATTAGATGATAAGAAAACAATTGTCAGCCAAACTGTGCTTGCTAATAGGGCCAGCTTGTCTTCCATCCACAGGGACAATGGTTAAGTCCTCCAGGTCACTTTAAACCAAGCGTCTTTGACTTCCTACACTTTGCTTCACAAAAGTCCTTCAAATTGGATTTGGGGATGCCTCTTTCCCCCATCATGCAATTTACCCTAAGACTGGTTTCCAATGCTAAATTTTCATCTTACAACTTTGGGCCGCTAGAGAAGCTGGCAAGGGAGCAAGCCTGCATTATACATGAATGCAAATAATGGCTCCAAAAGAAAAGAGTTGCCTTTAATAATACAAGGTCGTATTGTACCTTTGGACAATAACAGTATGTTCCAGAAGGAGAGTCACAGTAGTTTGGTGTCTGTGCTTGTTAACATTCAAATGAATGGACACTTGCCCATATATCTGAACTGATGAATTTTCCAAAAGTAGAAAATCATCAAAAAAGGATCTCAGAGTGCCTAAAAGCCATTTATTTCAGGGAGATGGATGGAAGTAAGTGCTTATAAATACAGGCAGAGAGATGATGGAGCTTTTAATTAAAAAAGAATTTATATCTCCTTAGCCTATCTTTGCAAATATTGTTCATTTTTCACCATCCCACTTGCCCTTCTGGAAGATTTCTTGAGTAGCATTTAAGTAGCTGAATTAAAACCCAGCTTCATCTTCTGCAGGGGAATTGTTTATGGGATGCATTATTTCATTGGTCTTGACACTGATCTGTGATATTCGGGCTACAGAGGATAAGGTTCACATTGCCAAAACTTTGACAGCCACTCAGATCTTAGTTCTTAGAATTTGAAAGCATCTTAGGGTTCATGTCTAATAGCTTCCTGCTGTGAGGTCCAGAGCCAGCTCTGCCTACATGTGTGGTTGACAGGGCATGATTTCTTGTCACCCATCTTTGGAAAAAGGAAAGACACCTCTCAGGGAAAAAAAAATTTCCAATGCCAAGTATAAGCTCCTCAGCTTAGCAACTGATGTTCACTTCAGCAATGTGTTTCATATCCTTCAAACTAGTGACACTTAGTTACATCTATTTTAATGTCTTCACTTATTTACTCTTTTTATCATATGTTCTTTGATTTTAACCATGAAGGACATTCTCACAAGTTCAAATAATGTAGAAGTTGAAAAACTTTTAAGGGTAATGATAATGCTTTACTATTTTTTACTCTCATTCTTATTATATATCTACATAGACCCTTCTCAATAACTGGCAGTTTAATTGATCATTTATACATTTAATATGTTTTTCTGCGGTTTATAGCTGGGTTCATAAAACAAATCACAGAGACTATATCCTGGTGTCTTCTGGTAGGGAATATGTCTATGATTGCTTTATGTCATTTTATTTTTAAAAAGTTTTAAATCATTGGCAAATGCAGATATTTTAATACAAACATTTGATATCACACTATGTATATATATTTTGTCTCCTGACTTTCTTTCATAGAATTTTAATTTTTTAAAAAGGAGATATTTTTTTAGGAGAGGAGTAATAAATAATCTAGAAACATACGATCAGCTCATCCAAATTGAAAACTAAATTTAGCCTCTTGACAGCCAAGGAAATATTTTTTAAATGACAGGTTTTGCATTTCCCATTATGTGATAAGGGAAAACTATGGTCTTGCAAAGAAACATTTTTCTGACATTAAAATCTGTGTGAGATCCATGAAATGATTCCTACTGTCCCTCCAGGAGTGGAAGGCAATCAATCAGACACTGTCTCCAGCTGTGATTTTTGGGAAAGTGGAGGCATCTTCTGTTTGTGCTATCATTTGCCTCCTTCACAAAAGCCAAAAAGGGAAAAACTCAAGGCTGATAGAGAAAGTACTGTGGGTCCAGGGCAGGACATGGCAATGGGGAAGATGGGGGCTGTAAGACTTGCTACATCTACTTAGGCCAAGAGCACTGGAAAGCAGCTAAAAAGCAAGAGCAAATAGCACACCTGCAAGATCACACAACTGCTTCATCCTTGCAGACAGCCATGGCAGCAGGATTCCCTGACTAGCCCCAACATGGAAATAATTCGTACACAAGTGGCTCCTGACGGCATGCGGCCATCTCCAAAAATTTCCAGAACAGGTGAATCACAGAGACCATGGGGCTTCAGGCAGAGACACTGCTGACAATCAAGAATGAGATGTTTTGGAAGGAAGTAAATGCTTTGGAACTAGTTATTGATTAAGATATACAATGCTGTGCATGTATTCAATGCCACTAAACAGCTCGCTTTACAACAGGTCATTTTAGGGTTTGTAGATTGTGCTTCATTCTTTGCTTTTGTTTGTTTTTTTGACCACACCCAGTGGTGCTCCTGGCTCTGTGCTCAGAGAGCACTCCTGGTTGGGCTGGGGATAGAAATGGGATCACAACCAAAGCAAAGCAAACACTTTTCCTGCTGTATTATTGCTTTCATCTCAGCACTTCAATTTTTAACTTATTTTTAAAAATGAAAAAAATTGAATATTTATTTGTCTAATCCATGAGCATGAAATGTTTTTCCATTTCCTTTGGTCTTCTTTGATTTCTTTCTTAAGTTTTTGAGGGTTTTAGTGGTATAAATTTCTCCCTTCCTAGATTGGTTCCTAGGTACTTGATAATTTGGGGTACCATTTTAAATGAGAAAGTTTTTTTATCTTTCTCCTCTTAGTCTTTATTTGTATAAAAGAATGCAACAGTCTTTTATGTATTAACTTTATAGCCAGACACTTTGCTGTATTTGTTTATTGTTTCTAGAATCAATATTATCAAAATGACCATCTTACTTAAACTACTATATAATTCAATGCAATCCCTATCCAAATTCAGAAAACATTCTTCAAAGACTTAGAAAGATCAATTATAAAGTTTGTGTGGAACCAAAAAAGACCTAGGATAGCCAAATCCATATTGAAAAACAAGAAACTGGGAGGCATCTCATTACCTAACTTGAGGCTCTACTACAAAGCCATGGTGATCAAAACAGCATGGTATTGGAACAAAAAGAATCTTTCAAACCAATGAGTCAAAATAGAATATCCAGTGACAAATTATATATATATGGCCAATTACTCTGACAAAGGAGCCAAAAACTTGAAATGGAATAAAGATAGTCTCTTCATGAGGGCTGGTAGGTGCAGCTCATGACATGAAGCTCACCACATAGAGTGATGAGTGCAGTTAGAGAAATAACTACACTGAAAACTATCATAACAATGTGAATGAATGAGGGAAGTAGAAAGCCTGTCTCGAGTACAGGTGTGGGTGGGGTGGGGAGGAGGAAGATCTGGGAAATTGGTGGTGGGAATGTTGCACTGGTGAAGGGGGATGTTATTTACATGACTGCAATCATACAACTATAATCATATTTGTAATCATGATGTTTAAATAAAGATAATTTAAAAATAAAAAAATTAATTGAGACAAAAGTCATGATGAAATCAAAAAAAAAAAAAGATAGTCTCTTCAAAAAATGGTGTGAACATGGGGCCGGAGCAGTGACACAAGCAGTAAGGCATCTGCCTTGCCTGCACTAGCCTAGGATGGACCACAGTTTGATCCCCTGGCATCCTATATGGTCACCCAAGCCAGTAGCAATGTCTGAACTCAGCCAGGAGTAACCCCTGAGTGTCACCAGGTGTGGCCCAAAAACCAAAAAAAAAAAAAAAAAAAAAAAAGAAAGAAAGAAAGAAAAGAAAAGAAATGGTATGGGAACAATTGAATATCAACGTGAAAGAAATTAAAGATTGATCCATACCTCACACCTTTAACAAAAGACAATTTGGGGCTGGAGAGATAGCATGGAAGTAGGGTGTTTGCCTTGCATGCAGAAGGACAGTTGTTCAAATCCTGGCATCCCAAATGGTCCCCCGAGCCTGCCAGGAGTGATTTCTGAGTATAGAGCTAGGAGTAACTCCTGAGCACTGCTGGGTGTGACTCAAAACACCAAAACAAACAAACAAACAAACAAAGGACAATTCAGAGTGAACTAAAGACCATAAGATTATATCCAAACCTATAAAATTCATTGTGGAAAACATAGGCAGAACACTCCAAGACTTAGAACTTAGACTTAAACTTAGACTTAAAGAAGTCTGTGCTGATAGAATTCCAATAGCAAGGGCTATCAGATCAAATATGAATAAATGGGACTACATAAAACAAAAAGTGTATTGCAAAAGAAACAGGCTAAAATTAGAATACCACTAAAATTAGAAGATGAATCTTTACACTCACATCAGATAAATGTTTGGATATCTAGGATATACAAAGTACTCACAAAGGTTAACTCCACAAAATCTAAAAACCCCATTAAAAATGAGGAGAGGAAATGAATAGACACTTCTCTGAGGAAGACCGACAGATGACCAATAGGCATTGAAAAAATGCTCAACATCACTATCACTAGGTAAGTCCAAATCAAGACAACAAAAAGATATCATCTTACACCAATGAGGAAGGCACATATCAAAAATACTGGGAACAATCTCTGTTGGCAGGGATGTGGTAAGAAAGGAATTCTCATCCACTGCTGGTGGGAATGCTGCCTGGTCCAATCCCTATAGAAACAGTAATAGTAAAGTAAAAATTGAGCTGTCATATAGCCCAGCAATTTCTCTTTTGTGTATCCATTCCCAGGACAGAAAAACGTTCATCCAAAAGGATGTATGCACACCACTATTCATTGCAGCAGTTAATACAATAGCTAAAACTTGGAATTAACCTAGATGTCCAACAACAGATGAGTGGATCATTAAGATGTATACATATATATAATATGGAATACCATATAGCTATAAGGAATGATGCAATCATGCAATTTGCCTCAACACAGATGGAACTGGAAGATATTATGTTGCATAAAGTAAGCCTTAAAAAGGATAAATTAAGAATGATATATCACTTATATGTGGTATGTAGAATAACTGCATGAAAAAATGCAATGGTCTGAATGGGAGAGGTCTCTAACACTCTTGGCCCCAGAATATAGAGAAGGAAAGAAACTGAGAGAAGGAGGAGAAATACAAATAAGAAAAGATGGGGGCTAGAACCAAGTGGTCTCTGGTACAATGGTGGTGATTAAAAAAAAGGATAGAATTAAATATACAAGCCAAAGTTAACAACAATGAATAAAGAGACCCAAACTCTAATAATCTAAACTTTTAATGGGCCTGTTAGACTGGCAGTTGGGGGTCAAAAGGTGGTGATATGGAATACACTCTGGGAACATAGTGAAGGAATGTTGGTCCTGTTTCATTAAATGTCTGAAATCCAATTATGGGGCACTTTGTAAATCACAATGGTTTCAATAAAATAAAATAAAAATTTAAAAAATATAATAAAATTAGAAAATCAGAAGGAAGTAGAAAAACTCTGTGAGGAGAAACTGGATCCAATCCTGGCTTACCTAGGGCAGAAGAAACGGGATTTCAGATGAGTCAAGTCAGTTACATGCTATAAAAAAAAAAACAACCCATGTCAGGAAGAAGGCAGATCTAGGACTACCAGTCCCTGTGCCACAGCCACAAAAAATCCACACCACGGCTGGCTCATTTCTGTAGGATTCCAGAAAGATCCAGGCAAGTCATAAGCTGAAAAATGCCATTCCCATGCAGTTGAGAAATATTAACAGTGATCTTAAACTAAAGAATGATACCCCCACCCCTTGCCCACTTTTCAGCTTGATAAATGCAAACTGGTAATAAACAATAGAAATGTGGCTACAAGTTGCAGGAGGCTTATAAATGGGATGTGACACTTCTAAATAGACCCCAAGACTATGAAGAAGGCATGCCAGAAGTTAGTGTATATCTTGAAATAAGAATGAAAATAAATTGAGAGGTTTTAGCTGCCAAGTGTTGGAAGGGAAATTTTTTTACATCAAACATCTATATCAGGAAAGAAAAAATATGTCTCTGAGAAATAAGGAAAAGAGCAAATTAAACACCATGCAAGAATAAAAAATAACATTAACAACAGAAATCTATGAGCTTGAGAACAAAATGCAGTGGAGAAACTCAATGCGAACAAAAAATTAATATTTTAAATGGTCATGGGTCATCTGACTAGGAAGAGTCAGAGGCAATTTGGGGTGGGAGGAGGGGAACAGAGGATAGGACTGTGTCAAACTATAGCCCAAACCTGAAGTTTTCAGATCAAAGTTTTAAACAAAAGTAAAAGAAAAGATATCTCAGCAGCCTGGAGAATTTGGCTGGGGGGGGAGGGCATTTCTCTCACAGAACCAATCTCAGATGTCAGAGGCCAATGGATTTGGGGGTACAGGGGCTCAGCCCCTCCCAGGTCCAGTGTCTATGGGATGTTAAATATGGCAAGGATGAAGACTGTGGTGGAGAGCTGTGCTGTCTCTCAGCCACACATTCTGCTAATAAGGTTGCATTTCAGTTCCTGCCAGGACCCCATGGACACAGAGACAGGTGACAAACAGGGCATTGCAAAGGGGGACTTAACAAGACTAAGAAGGGCAATGAAAGAAGAGGGTACTGGAAAGAGGAACATGTCCTGGACTTGGACAATGAATGGACACCAGGCTTCTCCCTTGAGCTGACTGCCATGACACCACACACAGGTGAGAGCAAAGGTGAGGGGTTGGCTGTCAACACACAAGGGATTGTCAAATAATTTCTTCAACTGAAGTTCCACTTGTCTTGTCTCACGGGTGTGGGGAGGGGATTGTAGAAAGCTGGAACCAAGTATCAATGGATAATCACCAATGTGATTGCAGAATTAAAATATAAGTGTGGGGTTTCCAAACCTGAGGGTGCATTGCTTCACCTGGGGTACACTGGAGGAACCTCTTTCCAGCCTCACTCAGGCCTTCCTGTGCAGAATCTTTTGAGGTCCTTGAGTCAGGGTGGTTAAATGTGGCTGTGAATTGTCATCTCATTCAAGTGTGTGGGATTTGCTCTGGAGCTGCCTTCCATGGTTCCATGCATGGGCATTAAAAGTTGGTCCCTCCCTGTGAAGCACTGAATTCAGTGACATGCAGATGGGCACCCCTGGATTCCCCAGGAAACTGAGAGATAAGCCCTTATCTACTGTTGAGTCTTTCCTGGTACCCCTGTCTCCTCTTGGTATTTAAGCTCATGGGGGAGATACTGTTCTTGGCATTGGCTTCTCTGTAGGTAAAGCAGAGATGGCTTTTGGGATTATTCTTGAAACCACAGAGCTGCATCTAGCATTGCCTCAGCCTGACCCATCTCTTATCTTTCATTCATGTTCCCTGAAAGCTGTGAAGTCCTCACCCCCGCCCCAGTGCCAAGTCCATTCTAAGTCAGGATGGTTCTTGGGCTGATTTCTCAGGTGATCTTTGTCAGGAGTAGCTTCATCCCTGGGCTGAGTCTCCCCGCCTCTTCCTTGCCTGCTATCTGCTTTTTCTCGCCTTCTCATCTCCCTTCATTTCCTCCTTGGCCCTACCTGGCAGCTGTGGTTCCTTTGCTCTGCACTGCTTTGGTTTCCTGCAATGCGAACTGAGCTTTTTCTCAGGATGACAGTTCCTTCTTTCTCAGATTGAGCTGTTTTCCAAGACTTCTCTATTTCATGATGGAGGCAATGCAGGAGCCATGACTTCTGGGCCTGCCCAGAGAGCTGAGGGCAGGCACATGGGTTGAGCTTCTGGAACCCAAAATGTGTGAATCCAGAACAGGTTCATGCGTCTGTCCCATGTCTCTGCTCCACTATAGTTGACAACCCTTATTTCTGGGTGATACTTCTCTGAGATTTTTAGCCAAACTGGGCTGATTGTCAGTGTCCCCGCCTGCATCAGTAGCCTCAAATGGGCTAGAACTTTCCAGAAGGTTCCATTTGTTCCATGTCATTAATTAGTGTGATCAGGACTCTGTTCTCTTCTGCCTGCCTGAAAGTGGGGAAGCAGCTCCAAGAGTTTCTGGGGGCAAGATGCCGTCTGAAAAATAGTGGTAGTTGGGGAAGGAAGCATGAGCTACCTTGGTTGGTCCCTGTGTGTAAAGTGTTCAGCAAGGAGGTTAATAATCATAGGAAAGCAATCTGGTATGCAGCAAGCTCAGAAAATATTTTTCATGGTAGGATAGACAGGAAGTCTACTATAAAACAAGGAACAAAAGAATTAGTCTAATAGAAAAATGGCTCGTGTATAAAAAAGAAAGCTCACATAAAAGAAATTCAACAACCTTCTGAGAAATTCTGAGAAATTCAACAACCTTCTGAAAAATTCAAATTAAATCTAGGAGTTTATATTTCACCTCCTAAAAGCCAGCTGCACTCAAGAGACTGGTAGAAAGCTTTTCTTTGCATTTTACTGATGGGAGCATGAAATATAGCAACCTCTTAAAAGCATCGTCCAGAGCACCTCTTAATGTGTCTAAGATTTATTCTCATGACTCAATTCTTCTTTTTGTTTTTGGGCCACACCAGGTAGTGTCAGGGTTACTCTTGGTTCCGGGCTCCAGGGTCATTCCTGGCAGTGCCTAGGGGAGCATATAGGATGCCAGGGATAAACATGCAAAGCAAATATCCTCACAGTCCTATAGCTCAGACCCTCAATTCTTCATTTTTGATGAAATTCACTAATTCCCTGTACTCACAGGCATAAGAAGTGTAGGCCAGGCCACTTTCTGATTGGAGAATTCTTGGAGCTACTTAGTCATTGGATGCCTCAGTTTCCTCATCCACACGAGGAGAGAATAGGCAAATTAGTTTTGCAGGATTACTGTGAAAAGTCGGTGAATTTGAGAACTTTCAGCTGCTACTCTGATCATCTCTGCC
Source organism: Suncus etruscus (assembly GCF_024139225.1). Lineage (NCBI taxonomy): Eukaryota > Metazoa > Chordata > Mammalia > Eulipotyphla > Soricidae > Suncus > Suncus etruscus. Next base: position 23,481,112 of record NC_064852.1, read on the forward strand.
AAAAGTCTGAGCCTCTGCTTTTTTTATTCGATCTTATTCGATCAAAGGCAGGATGCAGTTGGCCTTTAATATTCAATCATTACCAGTCAGGAAAATATTCTGACACAGTAGTAATGATCCAGCCCTTCTTCCCTCAGGATTGAAGGTTGAGGCTGGTTTTATCTGCCATCACATGCAAAGCTATGGAGAATTTGCATGTAATGGAAAATGGAGAAATTGAAGTCTCAGAAAATTTATATGTTCATTTTCCCAAATATGCTAATTTGGGTTGCTAGTTTATGTCTTCTTAAAGCATGTGATCAGAGCCTTAGTACAGTGGATAAGGTACTTAACTACTAGCACAGTGGGTAAGCTACTTGCCTTATTTGCCTACCATGCAAATCCAACCTGGGTTTAATCCCTGGCATTCTATATGGTCCCCTGAACACTGCCAGAAATGACCCAGAGTCAGAAGTAACCCCAAAGCATTGCTGGGTGTGACCCCCAAATAAAACACCACACATACATTTTTAAATACATCCTGGATTTTATTGCTGTTGTCATTTATGTTAACTTCTGAGCCCATGTTTGCTTTTAAGCAACCATTTCACACTTTTTGATTCATTTTTCATCTTCCTGAATATATCCAAGTCCTTAGTTAAACGTAATGGAAAACAGCTTAAGCTAGCAATAGTGATGAGGCAGAGACCAAGTTCTCAGGGAAAGTGGTTTAAAAAATACCTCAGAAATGACCTAATAAAAATTTTTTTTTTGTGGTTTTTGGGTCACACCCGGCAGTGCTCAGGGGTTACTCCTGGCTCCATGCTCAGAAATTGCTCCTGGCAGGCACGGGGGACCATATGGGACGCTGGGATTCGAACCGATGACCTCTTGCATGAAAGGCAAACGCCTTACCTCCATGCTATCTCTCCAGCCCCTAATAAAAATTTTTATTGTTGCTTCATGGTTAGACCAAAACTGTGGATTCATGAGTCCTCGGCCTAGTATTTCAGGACCCTAAGAGCCCCCTCCTCTGTGCTCCCTCTGTAAATGTGTCTGGAAGCCAGCAAGTCTTCTTTCCTGGGGATGAAGGCTCAAGTGCTCATTTCCATTCTTTTGGGTTGGAGATGTATTTGGATCTTCTACACCACTTATTTGTTGCATTTCCTCAGTATTCATGGCTATTCCATTTCTACTTTGGAATATATCTCAAATGTTTTATTTGGGGTCAGTGTTCAGGACTTACTCCTAGCTCTGTACTCAGGGATCATTCCTGGCATTGCTCAGCAGAACCCTATATGGTGCCAGGGATCAAACCAGGGTCAGTAGGATTCAAGGCAAACATAGTCATCTCCTCCTCCTCCTCCTCCTCTTCTTCTTCTCCTTTTTTTTTTTTTTTTTTTTGGTTTTTGGGCCACACCCGTTTGACGCTCAGGGGTTACTCCTGGCTAGGCTCTCAGAAATCGCCCCTGGCTTGGGGGGACCATATGGGATGCCGGGGGATCGAACCGAGGTCCATCCTACACTAGCGCTTGCAAGGTAGACACCTTACCTCTAGCGCCACCTTCCCAGCCCCAAATGAATAGGTTTTTTTTTTGGTTTGTTTGTTTTTGTTTTTGTTTTGTTTTGTTTTTTGGTTTTTCAGGCCACACCCGTTTGATGCTCAGGGGTTACTCCTGGCTACGCGCTCAGAAATTGCCCCTGGCTTCAGGGGACCATATGGGACGCTGGGGGATCGAACCGTGGTCCTTCCCTTGGCTAGAGCTTGCAAGGCAGACACCTTACCTCTAGCGCCACCTCGCCAGCCCCTCTTCTTCTCCTTCTCCTTCTCCTCCTTCATCTTCTTTCTTCTTTTCTTCTTCATCCTTCTCCTTCTTCCTTTCTTCTTCCTCTCTCCTCTTTCTTCATCTTCTTCCTCCTCCTCCTTCATCTTCTTCCTCCTCCTCCTCCTTCTTCTTTGTCTTCATACTCTTCTTTCTTCTCTTTCTCCTCCTCTTCCTTCTTATTCTTCTTCTCCTCCTCTCTTTACTTATCCCTCGCTTTTTTTATTTGTAGGTTTAAGCCTTCCTGCTTTGTTCTCAGGAGCTCCTTTTGTTAGTTTCTATGGCATGTATGCTTGCTGGTTGTTGGACTCACCTCAGTTCCTAGCTCTTAGTCATGCATCAGGCTCTTATAGTGTATTTCTTGCCTGCTTGTGTCTAAGAATTAGGCACATCCATGGAGCACAATTCCTTTTCCTGGTATTAGAGAATCAGGAACCAAGCAGTGCTGGCATCAGGAGCCATCAACAATCCTGGCATCCAACCATGACTCCATCTGCAGGGTCAGGATTGAAACCAGAGGCTTCTCTGGTTTCCAGTAGCAACATGAATCAGTGAGGTGGTGCCACGAGGAGGTGTCAGACTTCGTGCTGGGGCTTTGCAGAAAACTCTGGATCTTTCTGTTGTGATAATGTAAAGTTTATCTTTGTGGAAAACTATGCCTGGTTCTTGATAAGAATTGCACCACAGTCAACCATCATAACTTATTATCATCTTGCTTCTCATTGTCACCAAAACTTTGCTTCTGAAAGTGAAGAGAGTGAGTTGTGTGTGGGAGAGATGAAAGGGTGGGTCTTCCCTGAGCTCAGAGAACTGGGTAGAGTGCTCCAGGGACCCTAACAGGGTAGTGACCGAGTTAGAGGAAGTGACTGTGGGTAGGGCTGGCTGCCATAGCCTCTGAAACTGGCCAGATGCAGAAGGAAGCAGATGCCTCACCAGGGACCACCAGTATTGCCTGCACCAGGGTTCATTTGCCCTTTCTCCTGTCCTTTGTGCACTTTCTTTTCCATAGTAAAATAGACCAGGAACAAACTTCTCCCATATTTAGGGGATAAGTGAATGGAATCTCATCTTGTGCCAGGGTCCCTACCATCACACTCCAGAATGTTCCAGAGGATGCCTCAGGCCTGCAATCCATCCTTCTTCATCCTCTCTCCACCTGCATTGCAGACACTAACCTGTGTTTGCACTGTTCTGTCCATCACACAGATGAGCTCCTGGAACACATGGTCTCTCTTCACTGGCTCCCCACTGCCACTCTGCATACTTCTGAAGTCTTTTCTTATGGTAGGAAGTGCTACAGCACTTTGGCAGCTTTCAGGATCCACCACATGAGAGGATGTTTCTTCTGTGTTCTCCATCACATATAAAACTTGGGGGTCCAGTCCTTGGAAATATGCAACATTGCACATCCTGTATGAATACATCTACATTTCCTCCCCTCAGATCTGTTTCTAGAAGGAGAAATTCAGGATTCTGCATCAATTTTAGGTTCTCCTTACTAAGTATAGTTTCTGGGGGGTTGAGGAAGAATGCAGGGCTCATTCTGGGGATGGAAATCTGATAGAGAAACCCAAGGGTCTGAACCCAGATCTATGGGATCTTCCTGTTCCCAGACCCACTCTCTGCACATGTCCCTAACAGGAAACTGATCTGATCTCAAGGTGAGGCTTACCCAGTCCCTGTCAGGAAGTGGGCTGCAAAAAGCTAATTTTGGCTGATTCTATGTACAACCTGCTTGCCTGTGGTCCCATAATTCAGCTTCAATAGTCTCAACGATTTAAGATGCTTAGATAGTGCAGTGAGCAAGGTACTTGCCTTGCATGTAGCCAACCCATATTTGATCTCTAGCATCCCATATGGTCCCCTGGTCACCACCAGGAGTGATTTCTGAGGACAGATCCCAAAGTAACCCAGAGCACAACTGGATGTGACCCAAAAACAAACAAAATTGATGTTTCCTGTTTTAAAGCAAATCAGATTTCACAGAAAGTCACTTACCAACTTTAGTAGAAATGCCATTCTAAGGAATGTTGGAAGTATCTTCTGCAGAAACGTGATGTGAGGTTTCAGGAATAGAAAAAAAAAATGCAGACATTTATCATGGAAACATCAGGACAGCTTTTCAGGATGAAATTAGAACTGGAGAGCGAGACTAAAATGATCACGTGAGTAAGATATGAGAGTGCTTTTATTACCTATAGTGGAAGCAGTCTGAGGTGACCCTCATGTCAGCCATGATATGCAGAAAGATAAGACACACAGTATCTACCTTCCCGTCAATAAGCAGATAAACTGGCAATATGGACCTGAGGCATCAGAGCTCATCCAAGCTTCCCAGATCTGTTTGAATCACAACCATAATGACTACTACAAGAACCCCTGAGGTCCAGGCTTCTAGTGAGCATCACTGAACTCCTTCCGGGTCATGCTCACACTGAAGCTGCTGCCGGTAACTCCTCTCAGATACAGTGTCCATAGGATGTTAAGCAGAGCATGCTTGGAGGCTTCAGTGCAGAGCTGGGCTCTGTGTCTCAGCCACACATTCTGCTAGCGAGGCTGTATTTCAGTTCCTGCCAGGCCACCATGAATACAGAGACAGGTGCCAAGCAGGGCCTGGCAGGAGGGGCGCTGAGCAAGACTGAGCAGGGCAATGAGAGAGGAGGGTATTGAAGAGAGGGAATATGTCCAGAACTTGGATGATGCATGGACACCAGGCTCCTCCCTTGAGCTGGCTGCCATGACACCCCACATACAGGAACCCTTGGAGCAGAGGTGCAGGTGGTGACTGTCAATACACTAGGGATTATCATATCATTTTTTCGGCTGAAAGTCACACTTGTCTTGTCCCACAGGAGGGAACTGTGGAGAGCTGGACTCAAGTGTTAATGGGGTAAGGCATCACCAATGTGATTGCAGATTAAAATATAAGGGTGGGGCTTCCAAACATGTTGTTGACTTCACCTGGGAGTACACTATAGTGACCTCTCTTCAGCCTCATCCAGGCCTTTCCAAACAGAATCTTTTAGTATCCTTGAGTCAGTCTGTTTGTGAAGTGTGTGTACTGAGCAAAGATGCCTGGATGAGGGACTAAAGGGGCTGATGTGCAGCCGTGCTCAGCTTGCCAATGGTGTGTGCTGGCTCTAAGCTTGGGCCAATACAAAGAGTGGGGCCTCTTTCGGGGGATATGATTTATACCAAGATATTGTGTGACTGACACCTTTCACAGGATCACATGACACAAACGAAAAAGAACATCATTCTCTCTGGGGAGTTTTAAGCTTAACCAGCTTTGATCACCTTTGGGGCTATAAAACCATGGTCAAAATAATTGAATTTGTTAGAAAAAGCCTTTTAAGGAGACATTTTGAAGTGGTTAAAAATACCTCCCCTGCAGTGCTGAGTGATGTATTTAATGAGGTCTTTCCCCAGAGGCTTTTCTTTGAGCTTGCAGAGCGATGTGTAAAAGTCTCAACATCAGAACAACAGTCAGTGATCACTCTCAAACAGCCCATAAAAACGCAATATCCTGTCAGTCCAAGTGGGTTTTCAGCTAAAATCTCAGTACTTCCGAAGAAAGTAGGTCCCTAGATTGGTCCTTAGCACTGGTATTCTCCATGCTTTGTGACCTGGTATGTGGCAGGGAGGGCCAGAACCTTCCTTGGGCCCCCAGACAAGGATCCTGCAACTCCACGAGGCTGATACAAGGGCATAGAGAACAGGACTAAACTGAGACCAGGACTAGCTGAGTCCATGCATGTGGGCAACTTTATGTCTGTCTTCTACACTGGGAGATGGGTCCACATGAGAAGGCAGGTCTGAGGCAGACATTTTCTCAAAAAGACCAGAGGCTGGGCTTTTATATTCCTTGAATTGTGTTCTATAATTTATATACAACATTATGTATCAATATCTGAACATACTTCATCATGGAAAAAAAATTTCCAACAGCCACAGATTGACCCCCTTCATCATTCCCCACTCTGGAGCTTCAGCATTTTGTTCTCATCATCTGACAATAACATGAATAAAAAGCAGAGAGATCTGCACTGAGTAACTAGTCTGAGAGAGGAGCCTGGAGCCTGGGCCAATGACATCCACCTACTCAAGAACTACAGCACAGACAGCAATCCTAACAACACACACAACCTGTACTATTTAGATTTGGAGGGTTGGAAGTCTACTATGGGGTATTTACCTCCTGGTGATTCCAGACAACCTGATGATGGTTTGATAGGAGGGTCTGAGGATGTGGTGCTCAGGAATATTCAGGTTCCAAAATCTTGAATATGTGATGCTACAGTGATACTACAGTATGGTACAGTGATACTACAGTGATTGCTACAGTGATACAGTGATGCTACAGGGATGATACAGGGCAGGGATCAAACCACAAAGGCATTTTATTCTCCTATCATGCTCTATTTGAAGTTTGATACATTTTTGTCACTCCATGAAGTCACAGGAATGGTCAACCTCTCCACTAGAGAGGTCAGTGTGGGGCTGATGCTATGGAGTAATTCCACCATGAAAGAGTCCCCCATCGTTTGTGGCCACCCTACCAAGACCACCTCAGGCATCCCCTTACTCGCTTTGAATGTATTTTTCCACCTCTCATGATGGTACCAAAGTGGAGTCAGTATCTAGGTCACAGAAAGGAATATGTGTATGTGTTGGATTTCACAGGAAAGAGGAAAGGTAAGGGAGGAAGGAAGAAAAAGAAGATGAAGGAAGAAAGGAGAAGATGGAGGAATAAAAGAAACGAGGGAAGGAAGGAAGGAAGGAAGGAAGGAAGGAAGGAAGGAAGGAAGGAAGGAAGGAAGGAAGGAAGGAAGGAAGGAAGGAAGGAAGGAAGGAAGGAAGGAAGGAAGGAAAGATAGGAAGGAAGGAAAGATAGGAAAGAAGGAGTGAGAGAAAGACAGGAAAGAGGAAGGATGTAAGTGAAAGAGGGAGGGAGGGAGATAAAGAGAGAAGGCAGTGCCCAGGGTTCTGGGATGCAGATTCATGGGCTTTACTCCTGCTTTAGTGTTATTTGCAGCATTTTTTTGTTCACACAAAAATTTTGTTTACATCTTTGTTAACACACATATCTAGGATCTTCCCGGGGACTTATATGGCCACTCTCTGCCTAACTTAGTACCAAGCCCTTCCAGCACTACCTCCAATTTGTCCCCAGGTCTCGCATCCAAATTTCAGGGACCACAAATTTATTTGGCATACCAGAATTTGCATCTGTCTTGACGCAATCACTTGGCTTGTGGGTTGTGAGGAGGAATGGGGGCTAGTGAGTTTCACCTTCAGCATCCTTAGTCTCCATTCCCCACTATGTAGTCTCCATTTCCCACCTTAGTACCTCATATTGTGGCACAAAGCCAACAACCAAAGATAAAAGAGCTGCCCAGGCCTGTTGTGACCCCTTCCAGAAATGCCCAGGAGTGTCCGGTAGCTTCTGGCATAGAGTTCTTTGACTCACTGGTGCTAATTTCTACAGACCAGAATTCCCATGATTGTTTCTAAAACTAGGCATACGGTGACAACCCAGCCCTCATAATTCCAGCCAAATAACCATTTTCCAAATGATTCTGAATGAACAAAATGAAAGATGGGCCATCTTTCAGGGACAATTTCAGAGCGAGAACACTCACTGGATAATGCAGCCAGCTCAGAGGACAGCCGGGACTATGAATAATGAATATCCCGCCAGCTGATACCGAAAAGGGAGATTCTGTCTATTCTGTCTTTCAAACACTTTGGCATTCTCATTCATGAAGAACACCCACTCTGGGTTGGAATAATAAAGACGAGATTGTTTTTCCTCAAAATCAAAAAGGGAGGCTTTCCCTATATGCCAAAATGAAGGGTGAAAAGGATGAGCTGCTTCACACAGTGAATCATTTGTCATTATTTTAAAAGGAATCCAAATCCAAGGCTTATTTCTGGAGGTGATTATAAGAACTAAAGTTGCCACAAGTTCAGCCATTAGACAGAGAATTAAAAAAATAAAAAACTCCCCAACAAAAACCTGACTGCTATTTAAGTCTGCAATTGGCTCACACTATTAAATCAGAAATGAAAATCCAAGCTGAGCTTTCTCTTTATGTGTTTCAAAATCATAACCACCCTCTAAAAAAAGAAGAAAAAGTTCCTAGCTTAAAGGTCAGCACCGACCATGCTATGGTGTATCTTTTTTTTTTTTTTTTGTCTCAAATAATCTTTAAAGAGCAAGATTTCCCCCTGAGGCACAATGAGCCAATGAGCTTTCTAAAATAGGATTCACACCCTTGCAATTTATAGAAAGTCATAATCTGTATTTTGCCCTAACCCACTGAGCTGCATTGTTTCCCTTTCATGATAAATATTATGGTGGTTTCCATGTGTAGAAATCTTTTGTGTTGTGAAAATATCTTCTAAGTTAGAGGCTAGAAATAGAGAGGTTCAAAGGGCAAGGACATGCCTGTCTAAAACCCAGTAATTTTCATTGAAATTTGAGGACAATTTAACCCAACTGACAAGAAACATACTAATTAACACACTTCAGATAACTTTTTTAAAGAGTGCTCGCTGTTGAACATACACAACAGCTCTTTCTTGTTCTTTATATGATCACATGCATTATGAATGCTTAACTTATTTTTCTTGAGATAGGAGCGAAGTTGGGCATTTGCCCAAATATTTATTAATTCCTTCAATGACACTTGAATATATGTCATAGTAACCTTTATTTTTCTTGATGTTTTGGTGCTTTCTATTGATGTGGATAGCTATTTAAGTATGAAGGAGGTTTTTTTTTTATATATATATTTGCTTGCAACATTTCTTAGAATCAGACATCTGGGTTGTATGTATGCTTTGACACGTACTATTTTAGAATCTTGAAGAATCTGTCTTTGAAATAAATATGAGTGTTTAAACTTGGAAGCTATAAAACAGCAAATGTGTTTCTAAATGCTGCACACTAAGGTTCTTTACTCCTATCGCTTAGTTCCTTGGAATTTCTAGTTTGAGGGCCACACCCAGCAGTGCTCAGGAATTACTCCTGGTTGGGTTTTCAGGGGTCATTCCTGGAGGTGCTTCAAGTAAGGAACCTTATGTGGTGATGGGGACTGAATTAGGATGGCTGCCAAAACACTGAGTGCAAGAATCTTATCTATCTCCTGTACTATCTCTCCTGTCCTACCTGAAATTTCTGCTATCCTGGCTGGCATGATCTGAATCTAAATTGCTCTTCTTTTTCTTTCTTTTCTTTTCTTTTCTTTTTTTTAACAAATCATGGTAGCTATGGAAGAAAAAATATCCCAGTTCTAAATTTCCTTTCAGCGAGAGACTACATTGTCGCCTTTCTGTACCTTAATTGGTGTATAAGCTACCACAGCCCTGCATAGAGATTCTTGTCCCACACACACAGAGTTCTTTATCTTTCTCACTCAGGTTTCAGTTGAAAAGCTGAGCCAGCCCCTGAGTATAGGGCAGCCGGTGGGGCACATACAAAGCATCCTTAATATGGGACAAAGCCATTCTGTGACCAGACAAGAAATAGACTACTCATGACCTGGAGTGGGCACAGACCACAGTCCACATGTAATCCAAACCCCATTAAGGGGGTCTGTATTTCCAGTTATTTCTGCTGTCTCTCTCCCTCCTGGTTGGCTTTCATGCAGAAACCAACACCTGGAAGAGCCACTCTTGGAACTGCACCTCCTTCTGACAGCCAGTTGGAGCAATGAGTTGCAGAAAAATTCGAGTGAACTGAAGGACATCCCACCTTGGCTTTTAACCCTTCAAAGTGTTTTGCTTTGAAGTTCTAAAGAATTCCTTTAGGAAACATTCTGGCTTGAGAGAACAAATTCTCCATTAAAAGATATTTTCATTGATGCTCTTTGATTTACAGTTCTTCAGGCATTTACAATATTCCAATACTAGTCCCTTCATCCATGTCCACTTCCCACCAGCAATGTCCCACCAGCTTCTCTCCCACCCTTCAGCCTAGTGTTTCTTTTCTCCCTTTTAGGCACTGTGGTTTACAATGCTGTTAGGGATATGGTGTCACACACAACACTTCACCATCTTCCAGAAACCCACTCCAAGTTGTCCCTCTCTTCCACCATTAGTGTTCCCTTTCCCATCCTATTCCCCACCCCATGCTTCTACCCAAGACCAATTCTCCCAGTTCTCCTGGTCTTCATTTCTATTGCCTTTGGGCATGTGTTACTCCCCTACTATATTTCTTTATATCTAATCTATGAGCGATATCATTCTGTGCCTATTCCTTTCCTTCTGATTAACTTAACTCAGCATGATATGCTCCAGAGCCATTCACAGAGCTGCAAATTGCATGATTTCATCTTGAGTACTTCCTTCCTACAAAGGACATCTCCTAAGATGGTGGTAGAGAGGCACTGCTCCGCTGTTACTAATGCCCCCTTGGCTCTGGGGTCCTTTGGGTCAGGTGCCTGCCCAAAATTTTTGAAAGTTAATGGGGGAGTGGAAAAAAAAAAAGAAAGTTAAGTGGCCTTCTTAGGTTTCTGCAATGCATTTAACAAAAGAGGCAAATGTCTTTACCTGGAGAACTACCAGTCATGGGTGAAAAAAAGAAATAGATTAGAAGAGGGTCTCAGGAAATGGAAAAATATTCTCTGTGCATGGATCAGAAGAATCGATATTGTCCAAATCACCATCCAGCCTAAAGCATTGTATAGATTCAATTTGAGCCCCATCAAAATCCCAATGACTTTCTTCAAGGACTTAGAACAGTCACTAATAAAATTTGTATGGACTCAAAAAACAACTTGAATAGCCAAAGCCATGCTGAGAAAGAACATATGGGGTGGGGGTGGGAGAGAATGGACCATATTACCTGACTTGAAACTACTAGAAAGCTCAAGTAATCTTTTCATTTATGTTTAACCTCTCTTAGCCCCTATCTAGAAGATTTTTTTTCCTGCCTCTGAGCAGAGCCAAATTATATTTCTCAAATATTTTGTCCATGCTTCAAGCCCTTTCTAGTGCTATAGATTCTAGACTGACTCCCTTCCCTTCCACCCTCCTTGCTTCCTTTCTTTTCTTCCCCCAACCTTCCTGCCTGCCTGCCTCCCTTCTTCCCCCTCCTCTCTCTTTTCCCACCCTCTCTCCTTCCCTCATTCCTTCTTTCCCTCCCTCTTTCTTTCCTTCTTCCCTCCTTCCTTTCCTCCCTCTTTTCCTTTCCTCCTTCCTTCCTTACCTCCTTCCTTTCTCCCTCCTTCCCTCTCTTTTGCCTTCCTTTTTCCTTCCTTCCTTCCTTCCTTCCTTCCTTCCTTCCTTCCTTCCTTCCTTCCTTCCTTCCTTCACCCCTCCCTCCTTCCTTCTCTTTTGTCTTCCCTCCAGTCCTTCCTTCCCCTCTGTCCCTTTGTTATCATGGATGCTATGACCAGGGACCTCACACATGCCTGGCTGTGTGGAATCACCTACTGCTAGTTGTAGTATTCACTAGGGAAGCACACAGGTTGTAGTGTTTGCACACTGTACAATCTCACTGATGTTTGTACTCCTTGAGCTATTATGTTGGCACACTTGCACTCTTCCAGACTGTGTCAATCTTACATCTTTTCAGTGTATGGTGTATAAATACAGTGTGGCTGGACATTGTTTGTGGTTTCAGGATATTACAGACAGTAGAACTGCTAGGTGCAAAGAGAATTGCACTCAGAACACGTTGAAACATCAAGGATTGAACTGGCAACCAAATGCTTGCAAGTCAGGTTCTCCAGCCCTCTGAGCTACACATCTGGGCCCAGAATATAGATTTTCAAAGGAAATATTTATGTTTTTACTGTTTTGTTTTGGGGTTTTTTTTGGCCACACCCAGTGACACTCAGGGGTTACTCCTGGCTATGCACTCAGAAATCGTATATGAGACACCGGGGGATCAAACCGTGGTAGGCTAGCATGAACAAGGCAGCCACCTTACCCCTTGTGCCACTGCTCCGGCCTCTGTTTGGCTTTTTATGACTATCAAGACACTTTTTTATTTTTATTAATTCAAGGATACAGTGTAGAAGAAGAGAAAAGCAAATAAATGAAAGAAAGAATAGATAGAAGAAAAAGACATGCATCTATAATTTGATTCCCATTAGAACTTTTCAATGCTTAAAACCTTGAAGTTTAGGCTGGAAACGTAGTACAGTAAGTAAGACATTTGCCTCGGTGCAGCTGAGCCAGATCCTCCCTTGGCATTATATATGGTTTCTGGAGCCTCCAGGAGTGAGTTCTGAGCACAGAGACAGAAATAAGTCCTGAGCACCACTGAGTGTGGCACGCAAACAAACAAGCAAAATAATAAATTTTTAAAAAGACTTTGGAATTAACTTAAGAATAATAGCAAGGGGCTGGAGAGATAGCATGGAGGTAAGGCGTTTGCCTTTCATGCAGGACGTCATCGGTTCGAATCCCAGCATCCCATATGGTCCCCCGTGCCTGCCAGGAGCAATTTCTGAGCATGGAGCCAGGAGTAACCCCTGAGCACTGCCGGATGTGACCCAAAAACCACACACACACACACACACACACACACACACACACACAAGAATAATAGCAAATACATAAGATGAATAGAATCTTGAGAAATCCTGAGTTGGCTTAACCAATAAATGCTGATAAATGTAAATCTATAGGGGATCTCATTATGAGGCTTATTAAATTCAGGTTATACAAAAATTCTGATTGTGTTTGCTAAGAGGGAAGGTAACAGATAGATAGTCGTGTCGTTTTTACAATCACTTTAAAAAATTTTTAATGCATGTGGGACAAATAATCAAATGAGGGGAAATGGATGTGGACATCTAAATCCTTAAATTAAAAGGAAATTACATATACCTTACATGGAGAGTATAAGGTCAATCTGCTGGATCACATGCTAGATGACATGTCGGTAATCCTAAAATAGAACAATGGACACTTTGCTCTAGATCTGTAGATTGTGTAGCACGTTGGGAACATGTGCAAATGCTTTAGAAGTTCACCAGAGAAGGGAACCATGTGATGAGGTCATGTGCTGGAGAGCCCTTAGAGAGCTTGGTCGACCAAGGAGGGGTGGAGGCAGAGAACAAGTAATGGGGAGAAAAGTCAGAGATGGCTGGAAGAGGTTTTTAATCATTAAGGCAGTGAGAAAGAAGAGGAGAAAGGTCATGCATCTCTTTCGAGCAGTGATGATGCACTGGTTTGTCCAAGCTCCTCTCTTCAGTCCACTAGAATTAGGGAAAGAGAGAGGATTGAGGAGTTGACACTTAGTATGGGCTTTCTCCATCCTGTTTCTGCTCTCGGTCTCTAGCTTTAAAGTGAACAATAGGAGTGAAAGCAGGTCCCTTCCCCATCCAAGCCCACCCTCCTTGAAGTAGACACCAGACCCCTACACATTTAATTTTTCTCTCTGTCTATAGCAAACAACACTTTTTCTTAGCAAGATTGGACAAGCATTTATCACACTATGGTTTTGCTAAATATTTTTAAGTCATTCACAACCCACATGGCAGTCTTGTCCAGGCCATTGGCCTTTGAGATCAATGTCTCCCGCAAAGAAAATGAACATTTCAGCCTCCATGGAGGGGTTGGGGCAGGAAGCCATTAGCCTATCACAGCTATACAGTTCAATGGCAGTGGCTTGAAATGGGTAAAAGATTATAGGGAAACCCCCACAGGCTCCCTGACACCAGGCTCAATGGCTGCTAGGCATCCTGGGTCTATGCAGCTAGAACCTGGGAACAAGCTTGGATTCCCACTCTTTAGTAAAATGCATATTAAAATATAAGTGCACTGTCACAGTACAAAAATAAACAGCATCAAGGCCTACGGGGTGGTGTCTGGACAACTTGAATACTTAACAGGAAGCAGCCCTCATTCTTACCCCCACCAGACATGCCATGCCATCCACATGCTGGTCAGGATCTGAAAATACACTGGCACTATCCTCTTCCCTTCAAGCTTCCTCTGATAGGGTACCTGGCAGAGCATTACAGAGTGTCTCGCTAGGCACAGGCTCATCAACTGCATGTATGTCTTTCTGTGCAGTATATTGTATTTCCTATAAGATCACACCATATCTAACCCTATATTATTCCACACATCATATAGTTCATCACACAAGGTTTATCCATTGGATTCTGATTCATGTAGATCCCTGAAAACATGTCAGGGCTGGCCCACTTATGGACTTATATAAGTCAAAGAACTCACTCAGTCAAATAACCCAAAGTCTACTTGGGGTGAATATGTCATGTGACACTTCTGAAATCTATGCTGACATCTGTGTAGTCAAGTTTCAGGACATCAGTGGCTAGCAGACTGCAGAGAGGACCAGGCTTTTGGTACTAGAGTATATTGTTGTGAGCAGAGGAAGAGAAAGAGGCTGCAAAGTGGACTGCAAAGATGGTCTCTATCAATGGTCTGAGTCTTCCCTGCTCTTATACACAGTTTCATTGAACTCCAGGCTTTTATCAAGGATCCCAGAACTACTATCCATTGCCCCACACTCCTTGACAGAACTGCTAAAGTCTCTTACTCTTTTTTTTTAATTATTTTATTTAAATACTGCAGTTACAAGGTTGTTCATAATACAGTTGTTATTATCCCCACAGTTAGAGTTGTCCATGATTAAATTTTAGTCATATAATGTACAACAATCTTCACCAGTGCACATTTCCTATCAATGTCCCCAGTGTTCCTCCTATCATCCTCTCCCAGCCCTCTCACCTTCATGTGTCTGTGACAGGCATTTTTCTTCTCTCTCTTTTCTCTTTTCTCTCTCACTCTCTCCCTCCCTTCCATCTTTCCTCCCCCCTACTCACTCACTCACTCTTCCTTTATTTTTTATTTTTTTTGCCAGAGCTTGTTTTCACATTCTGATTGGTTATCTCCTCCTTACTCTGTTGTTTGAAGATGTCTGTCAGGTGTCAGCATGAGTCTCTCCATCTTCTGTATCCATACATGCTCCCACCAAGCATTCATCACCTACAGCATCATGGCTACTTCTGGAGACTCTGAGCCCTAGAACATTATGTCCTCACATGCCCACAATTAAGGAAATTGACCACAAATATGGCAGTAACCTTCACTCATGGCTATCCTTTCACCAGTTTTTCCTGAATGATATATTCTTCCCTGAAAAGGAAGAGATGGGTCAGATAAGTTGGACAGACTTTTGGTTCAGCTGCCACAGTTCTGCTGGCACCTCACATGCATCCACACTCTGCCTGCCAGCAAAGTCACTGGGGCCACAGTGGAGGCCTTTGAAGACAGCTGCTAGCTCGGCCTTCTGGGTGGGCTTGAGGCCAGATTTTCATGTGACAGGAAACACAAATTTACTTCATCAACTGTTGCATTTTTATAAAACTAAATAAATTCTATAATTGAATCACTGTGACATACACAGTTACAAAGTTGTTCATGATTGGGTTTCAGTCGTACAATGTCCAACACCCTCACCAGTGCACATTTTTCACCACCAAAGCCCCCGGTTTCCCTTCTATCTCCCCCAATCCTCCCCATGTAAGTTCTGAACAATGCCAGGGGTAACATCAGCCCTGCTGCTAAAGAAAACCCTGCTTGCATGCAGAGGCAGGAGAAAGGCAGAGCTTTCTTTGAGAGAGAGCCACACTCTACACCCCTACACACCTTTCTCCTCCTGATGGACATTGTGTTTATTTGCTAAAGATGAACCAAGTTCTTAGGATTAATGCTGGGGCACATTTTGTTCTTAAATGATAGTGAGGGGGGGCACTTTCCTGCCAGCTCAGCCTTCAATTTTCCTTCTTTGTGAAACCTTCCCTCAAAGTGGAGATCACTAAGTCTTTCTCTTTCCAGAAGTTCAGGGTGAGGGAGTTCCTCCTCACTAAACTTTGGGGAGCAGAAAGAAAGAGAAAACACCCAACAATCTCTCCAGGTGGGCAAAAATGCCCATTTGTTTGATTCCAAGGCACTGGATGCCTTGCTCCTTAGCTGTTCCTAATTTCTCTCTTTCCAGAAAGGGAAAGAGATGATGAAATAAAGCCTATTAGTTTTATTATCAAAGTTTTATTATCAAAGCCCTCTTTGGCTTCTCACTGACATTTAGGAAACAAGAGCATCTTCCAGAGAGTCTTTTTTTGCTTCTGGGGATCACTGCAAGCTCTGCTCTCTCTTGTGTTACTTTCATCATCCTTGCTTTGTTAGAAGGCAACAAAAGGATAACAATAATGAGACTATTGCTAGGCCTCACCTTGCACTGCATTCCAGAATCTTCTGTCGGTTAGGTACAGTCTGTGCTGTGTACCAAGCTCCCTAAATAATGAGTCATCTTCCATCGTAATTCTGCATTGTTATACAGGCCTTTCCAAGTCTGATAAGAGGGCTAGATCTGCCTTTTGAGGTAATCCTGCCATCATTCTTATGAGTGCAGAATGTATACCAAGCAATACTTGGGGAAGAAACTTATTCCACAGGGGCTACTCCAAGTTATAATCAAACAACTGAACTTGAAGATTTAATAATTTGGCCTGGTGTAACAGTCCTGCTCAGACCCAACAGTGCTATAGGGTTCAGGGTCCCTACAGTTCTGGAGATCAAACTTGAAGACTTGGACATGACCCCTAACCCAGGATCTTACCACCTGATCTTGGTCAAAAACAAGTGAGTGAAATTTGAAATGGAACTGAATTTTGGGAGTTTGGGAATGTGGGAAATTTTTAATCTCAAAGTTTAATCCTGCATGGATTTAGGGTACCAAGAATGTACTTATTACATTGGTGCTTCATTGGAGAGGAAGACCAATGAGGGTCCAGAGAGAGAGTGGAAGGCCAGAGGGGGTCTGAGAGAGAGAGAGAGAGAGAGAGAGAGAGAGAGAGAGAAAGAGAGAGAGAGAGAAAGAGAGAGAGAGAGAGCAGCTCCACCTACTAGTGTGATGCCAGGTAAATGGAGAGAATGCATTGATGCAAATGTCTCCAGGACAGACTTGTAAATAGTTAATTAACAGTAATAAGAAGCCTCAGGGTGTCCAATTTTGGCTCATGAGAAGGGAAAAATAAATTTCTGCACACTCTAAGCAGCTGAAAGATGGAATGACCTGCCTTGGGAGGTAATGAATTCACTGGAGGGGATCGATTAGAAGCTGCAGGGCACTTGGAACTTGGACATCTGGAGATAATGACTCAAAAATTCTGTGAGGTCTGAGACTATGTTACCTCCTTCCTTGTCACCCTCCAGCTCATTACATAAGGCACTCTGTGCAGTTTAATGAAACTTCTCTGGGTTCTCTCTTGTTCTGGGGATCAAACTTGAAAGACTTGGACATGACCCCTAACCCAGGACCTTACCACCTGATCTTGGTCAAAAAGAAGTGAGTGAAATTTGAAATGGAACTAAATTTTGGGAGTTTGGGAATGTGGGAAATTTTTAGTCTCAAATTTTAATCCTGCATGGATTTAGGGTGTCTCCTACTGCCATGAGACATTAGAGGGTAATCCCCAGCATCAGTGTCTAGTTCATCACCTTTTGGGAGAAATTAAAATGTCATGACATTGGCAGTGAGTCCCTCTAACCCTGGTTCGTGCTAGATTTCAAAGACGGTTCCTATATACTACCCATCTGGAACTCTCCAGAGACCATTGGTACAATTCATCCTTCCCAGATTTTAGGGGTGCTTTAAACCCAAAGGCTTATCAGCTGCCATGAACTGGAACTTCAAGGGTTTGTGAAATGTGAGAAAGACCAAAGCTTGGAAACACCTGCCACTCAAGCAACACATTTACCAAACGCTAAAAATTGATCCTGATCTTTCACAGCCACTTTCTCAAAGGAGATGCCATCACCTTTGGAAGGCCATTAAAGAGGATCCTCATGAGGATAGAATGCTGGACAGGCAAGAGGGCATGGCCCTTGAGCACTTGCTAAAGTAATAGTCCATCCTGCAGGCAACCAGGATGCCAGTTTTTAGTAGTCTTTACTATGGAGGAAGTGAGCACAGAGGAATCAGAAAGAGAGAGAACCCAGGTCTCTGAAAGATCATCTTACAAATGCTAATTTGCATATATGATCCTATTGATTATCCTAGAAACTTTGCATGAAGGCATGTGAGATCATCTTACAAATCCAAATAAAGGCATTTGTAATCTCATTGGTTATCCAACCATTACCTGCACTCCAATTTGAATACACAACCAGATTGACTATTCCTGTTGGATGACCATATAGGTCTGACCAATCAAATAGCAGAAACAGCAAAGTGGGGAAGATATGTGACATATCTAAACAAAGATCAATGTATAGAAAAGGCCCCACTGCTCCTATAACAGTAATGTGCTGTAACTGCTGGCATTGGGAGAAAGAAGAGAGGGAGACAAAAGTGGCAAACAGAGAGAAGAGGGACAGTGATCAGGCTTGGTGTCAGTGCAGAGGTACCTATTTCTAATATCTACCTATAAGAGCTGTTAAAGAGATACTGAATGAAAAATCAGTAACATGGTGAATGATGTTCTCATCTTACTTGCTATGCACAGGAACCCAGAACTGCTGTGTTTTTAGGAAGCCAAGGGTTAGGGAAAAGAGAGGATGGCTTGCAAGCTGAGAGGATGGCTTGCAAGTTCAGGCATCATGAGGATGAGGTGTGGGAAGATCAGAGGAATATGTTGATCATTCCAAAAATCCAGACGGAGAGTGCAAGGAAATTAGGCTGAAGGAGGGAAAAATGTTGAGTGGTCCTGCCAAATGGGCTGTCACAAGGGGTGGACATTCTTGTTGACATGAATCACCTCAATGATGGGCTGCCTACTTCACACTATTACAAAGAAGGGAGCCAGAATGTTCCAGAACTGAGAACTGGGAATAAGAATGAGAAAAACCACTTGGTATAAACTAGTGTTGTGTCCCAGGATCTAGGCTATAAGGGTAGATGGGAATGAGGAGAGATGAGTGAGGTCAAAATGTTCGAAGTCCAACATAATTGTTCAGAGAGATTCATCACAGGAGTTTTCCTTGTTGCCTTGATGCCTGGGGACAATTATCATTTGACTCCTATACTGTACTTACTAACCCAGTAGAAACCAGGAAGCCTTCATTCTCAAACTTCAGAATATTCTATGCTAAAGAACTGGGCTAGAGGCTGCCAGCAAGATAAAGCAACACCAGCCCAAAGGTACTATATCGTGTGGGTTTTGTCACTATCTAACTGCCTTCTCCCTGGAGCAAAGTTTTCAGGGATAAAAGGGTTTCCCCAAAGACCTATAACTCTGTTGTCCAAAATAAATTTGCTCTCTTGTTTGTGTCTGGCAACAAGATAAAGAATCACTGTGGTGATGAAAATAAAGTAAATTGCTTTTTCCAGACTTAAATCATTGTTTGCCCCTAAATGTTTGTATTCTTGTGTTTTGTATTTCTAGGTATATAATTGGAAAGCATGCAAATTAGGCAAGATAATGAGCTGTAATTTCTTGAATTCTAAGGAGCATGTTTGTAATGAAAAGGCATGAGCAAGTAGGATTTTATAAGATGCTCACTAATACAAAGGAATAGATGACTTTTCTTTTTCTTTTTTTGGAGGGGTGGAGAAATGTATTATTTGTTTCCATTAGCACCTGCGACCATGGAATTTGCCACTTCTAGGCATTCTGTACCTCTGAGACTAGCTTGGGAGTAAAACAGAATTTGCTAGCTTCTGGATGGGCAGAGAGGTGCATTTTGGGTAAGCCGTTAATGGTAAGTAAGTCTGCTAGGTGTTTCATGACACTTTCTTCAAAAAAGAAGGAAAGAGCCACGAGCTCTTCACAAGCTTCCACACATCTGTACTGTACCATGTGGGCATCTTCTGGAGAGGGGCTGGCTCACAACCTGGTATGGTTCCCAAAAACCACGGAATCACAGCAAAAATTCTGGATTCTGAGTGTCAGTTGAGGACAGCTCAAACCAGGAGGATGCTCAGGTCTGCCTGGGTCCCAGATCCTGTGGGCATGGAACAAAGTGCAGGTTGAAAGCCAGCTGGTGTTCTTACCAGCACTTTGCAAGTCTTATGGGCTTCATAACTGTGGCCTATGAATCCCCTGTGAGATGCAATGTGCCTCTAGGAGGTATGAGAGGTTGTGTGTTTCTTGGATGGAGGAAGACAAAAGGACAAGAAGGATGCTGGCTTGTCTTCTGCTGCAGAGAGGCAGGACCAGTCAAAGGGAGAGGGAGGACAGCTTAGGGAGGAGGCCTCTTCCCGGGCCCCTTTGGTCATTGTTCTTCATGGAGATGGCCTCACCTAAAACCGTGTTTCTGGCTCTTTTACAACACACAGAGCTCAGCTTGGGGCCTGGCTTGGCAGCACAGTCCTAAGGCTCTTTCCACCCCACCAGACTGACATTTCAATGCCAGAAACTAAAAATATGGCATCGTTTCAGCTCTCCAGTGATGGAAACCAGGGTTCCCCTAGCAAAGTGGCAGTCACAGGAAACACAACTAATGGTGATTAGGGGTCTTCAGGATTTTATCCAGCAGTTCTGGGTCAAATCAAAACCCTCACACACAGTCAGGTGCCCTATTCATGCAATCTCTTTGACCCTCTGTCTGTCTATTTCTCTGTTGTTAAGTAAAGACTTCTTGGATTTTTTTGATTCTGAAAGTTATGTTGAAGCCAATATCTGCTGAGTGATCAATCTTTCAGGTTTTTCTCAGTTTGATACATGTTGGCAATGGAGAAAGCCAGGCTGGGAGTGCGTGCAACTTTCTTTCAGGAATATCAAGGAAGGAAAACTTTCCATAATTGTGTATCTGTGCATTTATGTACATGGTATACATGTACATTGTGCACATATACCTGGTATTTACACATATATCATGCTTATGCACATGCTATGTCTATGACTGTGTGCATATATATGCATGTGCACATGAGTCTGTGCATGTTTGATATGTCTTTTATTGTGTAAACATTGCCTGTGCATTTATATGTGTATATGTGTCCTTGTATGTTGATGTAAGTATTAGATGTATATGAGTGTTGTGTATGCATGTGCACGAGCATGTGGAAATCTCTGAGATATAAACAAAATGAAAGCAAAAGCCCTCAGACCTTTATTCCTAAAACTATTTGTAAGGAAAATCTATTAGGATTGTAAAGTGTATCACACTTGAATTTTAGCAGTTGGAAAGGGCCTCTTGAAAGGGGGGAAGTTTGGGCCAATAGGAAAGGCTCAAGGTGGAATCAATGGCAGGAATTTCCAGTTGAGTCTCTGTGTGTGCTGCCCTCAAGTGACTTAGTTTAGCAGGTGTAGTTGACCACCTGATCTCAAACCTATTGAATCATGAAATGCAGGGAGGACGTTGGGGCCTCGCACTTTAAAAAATAACTAAACTTCTCAGACCTTCATCACTGATACCCCACTCTGAGTGTTTGAGAGTAGAGCTCTGCATAAGGGGCTGTACTGAAAATCTTTGCTAGAAGACGTTAAGGTAACCAAGAACCATCAGCCTACAATCTCCTCTTGGGGTCCCAGTTAGCTCTCCCTGGAATGAGGGTTCTGCCTGAAGGGAGCTTAGGTTCACAGTGACCTCTAATGTCAGGGTCAGAAGCTCGGTCACTAAAGCTCAACAGTGGCCCCTCGTGGCAGGTGCAGAAACGACACTATTGGTTTGACCCAAGTTTAGTTTCTTTGTGAAGTTTGGCAGTGGTGGGAGTTAAGACTTTTGGAATGGAAAGACACCTCCAGGATGGAGAATACTCAGACCATTTTCACAGAGTTTGGACTGTGGAGTCAACAATAAAAATTATTTAAGCTGAAAAAGTATGCATTGTCTTACAATTTGGTTAAACAAGTGAAGTAGTTATTTTTATCTGAAGCCAGAAAGACCATATATGTAGTAGGTCTGGCAGAAGATTTTTTATTACACATCAGATACAAAAAATAAAACATTGCTGAGATAGTTTCTAAAGCCCCCTGTCAGGGATAAACACATCACATGGCCAGAGGGATCAACACCTAATTTTCCTGGAGTCTGTGAAACATCAATTCTAAATATGTTTCTAGCAGTGGGTGGTAAGATCAAGGTGCTTAGAATGGGCAGATTCCCACGGAAAACTGCTTAAGCAGAGTGCTTTTTTCTCTTTCATTAGAAGAAAAATATTGCTTTGGGCATAGGTTGGTCTAGATTCTCACTATGATGGTTGGAATGGAGACAACCAATAGCTACTTCCCTGGGCTATCTTATTTTGTCTTCTTTGCCGAATAAAGAGGAAAATTAAATATAATAATCAGCAGATCCATATTTTGGGTATCCATAATTCTTATTAGCTGCTAACTCTCCTTTCTTCTAGGTGATAAAGATGGTAATTAAAAATTATGTAACTATGGGGCCGGGAAGGTGGCGCTAGAGGTAAGGTGTCTTCTGCCTTACAAGCGTTAGCATAGGACGGACCGCGGTTCGGTCCCCCCGCGTCCCATATGGTCTCCCCAAGCCAGGGGCGATTTCTGAGCTCATAGCCAGGAGTAACCCCTGAGCGTCAAACGGGTGTGGCCCAAAAACAAAAAAAAACAAAAAAAAAAAATTATGTAACTGTTGCTAAGTGAATTTCTCACACTAAACCAGTGTCTTATTTTTGAGAAGGAAGCTTACTGCTGAAGAAAAAAAAGCATCAATTTGACGTCTTTGTTTTTTTTTTATTATCAAGTCTCTGGATGTCAGCTGACATCACGGACAGTATCACAAGAAGCTGGTTTTAAAAGTGTGGTAGAGATCAGATTAAGAAATAGGGAAGATTCTTAGAACACTGCCCAGAATATCTTCCCATTTACAAAAAAAAAAAAAACTTTCCCTTTTTCTCTATAAAGCACCAATAAAAAAAACTATGAGGATGAATCATAGAGATGAGTAGGTGGATGGTGAAACTTTAGGAGAATAGGGAGGAAAAAGGTCAGGTGTTAATTTTTTCAGGAGGAAATTATAGAACATTGAAATGTCTAAAAATGAAACAAAAACAGTGCAGGCATTTATGCTTTTCATAATAATATCTGCATATCTTTGTCCTAAAACCCAGTTTTTCTCCAAGAAGCACAACATTCTCTCCTAAATTCTATGCACTTTCTTCAGCCAAAGGAAAAAAGATTAGTGCCCAATCAATCAGATAGCCTTCAGGCAGAAGACTGGTGCCAGTCAATAAGATCTCTTCCAAGAAGACCTGTTGCCAGCCAGTCAGATCTCCTTCAGGTAAAAGACCTGTACCCAGTCAATCAGATCTCCTCCATGAGTTCAGCCTATCAGATCTCGTTCAGGGAATAGACCTGTGCTCAGCCAATCAGATCGCTTTTAAGTTGATAAAGAAGACCTGTGCCCAGCCTATCAGATTACCTTTAGGAGGAACGTGCCCAACCAATTAGGTAGCCTTCATAGATTAGTGTGCGGAAGCTGCCTAGACTGAACATTTGTTTGTGTTTTTAAGACCTTTTTTTTTTTTTTTTTTGAACTTTAATGGGCACTGTATGAAGTTTGTGTGGTAATATAATATCCCCACTGGCTATTAGAAACTAATTATAGATTACCACGAATAAACAACTCCTTCATCTTCACCTGGGCATACATGAGGGTTCGTTTACCTAACCCTAACGTGATGGGTGGGATTTTGTTCAGATTCAGATGGTCATTTAGTAGGTCTCTGTCTAGCCTGAAATCTGTGGCTCTCAAACATTCCAAGTGGCTGAATGACCCCAGGATAGTCAGGAGAACCTGATCCTATGCTTTGCGTGGCTAGTCTATCTGGGGGTTCTGTGGTGCATTCAATTTTAGGATCTTGTGATCTTATGCCTGAATCTTAGTGGGTACCTGTCAGTTAGAGAAAGTGGAGTGTGATGTCCACCATTGTTTTCAGTTGTAATCAATGTTATCGCTCCTCATTTGTTCATGAATCCTTTCGTTCTCCCCATGAATTACCCAAGTATTTTTATTGTATTTTTTAAAATATGATTGTAGTTGGGTTTCAGTCATGCAAGGAACACCATCCTTCACCAGTGCAACATTCCCATCACCAATGTTCCAAATCTTCCTCCTCCCCACCCAACCCCCGCCTGTACTCTAGACAGGCTTTCTATTTCCCTCATACATTCTCATTATTAGGATAGTTCAAAACGTAGTTATTTCTCTAACTAAACTCATCCCTGTTTGTGGTGAGCTTCATGAGGTGAGCTGGAACTTCCAGCTCTTTTCTCTGTGTGTGAAAGTTATTATTGCAAGAATGTCTTTCATTTTTCTTAAAACCCATAGATCAGTGAGACCATTCTGCATCTCTCTCTCTCTCTCTCTCTCTCTCTCTCTCTCTCTCTCTCTGACTTATTTCACTCAGCATAATAGATTCCATGTACATCCATGTATAGGAAAATTTCATGACTTCATCTCTCCTGACAGCTGCATAATATTCCATTCTGTATATGTACCACAGTTTCTTTAGCCATTCATCTGTTGAAGGGCATCTTGGCTGTTTCCAGAGTCTGGCTATTATAAATAGCGCTGCAACAAATATAGGTGTGAGGAAAGGATTTTTGTATTGTATCTTTATGTTCCTAAGAGTGGTACAACTGGATTGTATGGGACCTCAACTTCCAATTTTTGGAGGAATCTTCATATCGCTTTCCATAAAGGTTGGACTAGACAGCATTCCCACCAGCAGTGAATAAGAGTTTCTTTCTCTCCACATCTCCGCCAGCACTGCTTATTTTCCTTTTTTGTGATGTGCGCCAATCTCTGTGGTGTGAGATGGTACTTCATAGTTGTTTTGATTTGCATCTCCCTGATGATTAATGATGTGGAGCATTTTTTCATGTGCCTTTTTGACATTTGTAGTTCTTCTTTGACAAAGTGTTCATTTCTTCTCCCCATTTTTGATGGGTTTAGATGTTTTTTTCTTGTAAAGTTCTGTCAGTGCCTTGTATATTTTGGACATTAGCCCCTTACCTGATGGGTATTGGGTGAATAGTTTCTCCCACTCAGTTGGTGGTTCTTGAATCCTGGGCACTATTTCCTTTGAAGTTCAGAAGCTTCTCAGCTTAATATAGCCCCATCTGTTTATCTCTGCTTCCACTTGTTTGGAGAGTGCTGTTTTCTCCTTAAAGATGCCTTTAGACTCAATGTCATGACGTATTTTACCTACATGTTGTTCTATATACCTTATGGTTTCAGGTCTGATATCAAGGTCTTTAATCCATTTGGATTTCACCTTTGTACAAAGCCCTGAACCACTCCATTTTTGGCTTTCTGATCCCTGAGGGAGATGGCTCAGAAAGCCCCCAGGGTCCTATATCAATTTTTACTGTATTATGTTTGGTACTGGGGTCTGTGTGCGCCCAGCAAGAGTGAGAGTTTCAACAAAACTAGCTGTGGCAGGGGTTGGCAGGGAGGAGTTAAATAGGGGGGAGGCTTGATGCTAACATATTTATTAAAGTTGTTTCCAAATAACCCATTAAGAACCTGTTTCTTCCATGCTTCCTCCCTCTTGCATAGCACACAAAGGGGGAACTTCAATTCAGAATGGGGCACTCTTTTGGAAAAGGTAAAATCTCTCCAGATAAAACCTGGAAAGGAACTTGAATTCAAAAGATCCTAAATGAATCTTCATTTCCTCAAATTTTGTTGACATCCTTGTTGTTTCTACTGGTTTTCAAAAATAACCCTGAGAGATGGGGCTGGAGCTTGCTCTTAGAGTAGTTGCCCTAGGTTCAATTTCCAGCACCAATGAAATAAACGTATAAAAATATTGTTTTTAAATAACCAAAAGAGATTCTGTGAAAACTTTATTTTGTGTTCAATTGTCTTTTTTAAAACTACCATTAAATATCACAACATTAGGCCCATGGAGATGTCAGGGTGGAACCTAATTTTGACCAGTACCATGGGCCCCATTCTCACTGGATGTAGCTAGATGCTTCCAGAGCACAGCGAGGTGTAACCCTGGATGCCCTTGGGCCTAGAATCACCACTGGGTGTTCCTTGTAGCCTCCACCACTAAAGGCTCAAATAGCACTAGATCCCCAGGTCTAAGCACTGAACATTCCACCTTAAGGATCTATTGGAGGGGCCCCTGGAGTCTCTAAGCACACAGAAGATCCCTATGTATCTCAACCAGGAACTGTGCATTGATAAAATCTCCCTAATCTGTTTCAAACTCCCCCTACTTTCCCCTGTTTGAATGTGATTTTACACAACTTTGCCACATATCTGAATGTGTCTGCCTATTACCACAGAAAAAAGGGTACTTAACAACCCATTATCCTCCCAGCCTTTTCTGTCCATTCCTGCTTCCAGGGCCATATGCTTGAACCCACACCCCACCCTGCCTTGGCAGCCACTAATTTCATTCTCCATTTTTAAAATTTATGCAAAAGTTTATATAGGAAATGACGTTGGAAGCATGATTGTACTCTACTTACATGGATTTGATGGCTTAGACACTCTGTTTTGTAGGATCTCCTTTGCCATAAATGTTACAATTGTCCCCCCAAGAAATAACAAGCACAAACTCTCTCTCTCTCTCTCTCTCTCTCTCTCTCTCTCTCTCTCTCTCTCTCTCTCTCTCTCTCTCTCTCTCTCACACACACACACACACACACACACACACACACATTTCTGATTTGCATTTAACTTAAAAAATAACCAGGTGGGTGGAGAGATAGTACAGCAGGGAAGGTGCTTGCTCTGTACTTGGCTGACTGAGATTTAAGCCCCAGCATTATCCTGAACCCACCAAGTGCAAAACCAGACTTACTCCTGAGTGCAGAACCAGGAGTAAGCCTGAGCATTGCTGGGTAAGGCCAAAAAAGCAACAAACAAAACATTTCCAGAATAGTCTAAGAAAAGTCATATGTTCTGTTTTAGGAGAAAATGCACAGAAATAAAAACACCATCCTGTTTATTCTGTTCTCTTTTTTCCTCATGCTTCTCACCCTTTTGTCCTCTTGCTTTTCAATAAATAGAAAATGCAGAAGTTCCTAAACTTCAAACCTTCCTCTTTTTTCTGAAACCAAGACTTTGCTGTGCCCCATTGTCTTCAGACTGCTATAAAGCCTTTAACCTTCTTGCAAAAGCCTGTGAAATTCTGAGTCAGGGGATCTGGACAGCATGCAAATCTTGGTTAGACTTTAATGTTTTTTTTTGTTTTTTTGGGTTTTTTTTTTTATATTGTTTCCTGCATGGTTTGTCTCCTCAGTCATGGTCCAGAGGACTCTGAGAAGTCGTAGGAATATGCAGGCGCAGACTCAAGGCCCAGCTTGATCTCCAACGGTGTGGAAAGGGACTGTACATCATTAGGCAGAGCCCTATGCTCCCCTACACCATTTGGACAGTGCCCAGGGAGAGTGACCTCCCGGGATATCCACATTGGAATAGACTTTAATGTTTTGAAAGTTACTTTTCTCTATTGGATGTTGGTTTTAGTTTTTGAGCCACACCTGGCACTGCTCAAGGTTTACTCCTGGCTATTGTCAGGAGACCATATGTTGTACTGATAATGTGTTTGCTGAGGTTGGTTGCATGCAAAATAAATGCCTACCCACTGTACTATCTTTTGACCCCTTGAGATTGTTGTGTTTGTGTGTGTTTTTAACTTCACCTGACTCCCAAGAGATTAATACAAATTGTGTGCATCTATAATCTGTACCTTTTATTACTGATTAGTATTCCAAGGTGTGACTTTTGGTTGAATCAGTCACCTGTTGAAAGATCTGAGATGCTTTTAGTTGTTTGTGCTTACAAAGTGCCATGAATATTCATGCTATGAACATTCACATAAAGGTTTTTATGTAAACACAGTTTTTATTTCTCAAAAATGGCCCAAAGTGCAGCTACTGTTTCATTTAATGCACATTTAGATGTATATATTTAAACCCTTTGTGTTCTTGCTAGCAATGTCAGAATGATCCAATTTCTTTGAGCCCTCCCTGACAATTGGTGTTAGAGTATTTAACTACAGCCATTCTAGTAGGTGTGAAGTGATATCTCATTGTGATTTTAACTTCTTCTCCCAGATTCCTAATGATTTTCAAAATGCTTTCAATTGCTTGTTTGCCAACTGTGCTTCCTCTTTTGTAAAACAGCTATATGGGTCTTTTTCCATTTTCTAGTTGGTCTGTTAAATTATTCCACTGTTGAGCTATAAAAGTTCTTTATCCTAGAAACTAGACCTCTGTTGGACATAGCTTTGCAATGAATTCTCCCAGTTTGTGGTTTGTACTTTCATCTTCTAAATGACTTTGTGAAGAGGAAAGTTTTTAAATAGGATGACGTCAAACTTATCATTTTTCCTCTTATGAATTCTGTTTTTGGCATTAAGTCTAGTATAGCTCCGCCTCATTCTGATTCTGAAGTTTTATGGTTTTAAGTTGCTTATTCATATCCAGGGTTGATTATGAGTTAGCTTTTTTTCTTTTTCTTTTTTCTTTTTTTGCTTAGGGGGTCACACTGGACAGCGCTCGGGGGTTTCTACTGGTTCTTCAGCCAGAAGTTGCTCCTGGCAGGCTCGGGGGGACCATGTTGGAGGTCAATATTTGAACCGTGGTCTGTCTCAGGTCAGCCTAGTGCAAGGCAGTCACCCTACCCATTACCCCATCATCACTCTTATGAGTTAGTTTTTATATAAGACATCATTTAGATTAAGGCTAGTTTGGGGTCTTTAAATGACCAATTTTTCCAGTACATGCATATTGGGAAGGCTATCATTTACAATTTAATTGATTTTGCAACTTTGTCAGAAACGGTTGAACTTGTCTATGTTTAGAGCTCTCTATTCTGTTCCCTTTTTCTGTATATCCACTACCACACAGACTTGATTCTGTGACTTCATATTCAGGAGAGGAATTCTTGCATTTTATTCTCCTTTGTTAAGATTGCTATAGCTTGCACCTAATAATTTATGTAAATTTTAGAATAATCTTATTTGCCCACAAAAATTGGATAGAGTTGATGAGAGTCACATTGGATCCAGAGGCCAATTTACTATGGATTGACTTATTTACTATGTTGAATCTTTCACTGTATAAACATGGCCATCAAAGTTTAGATCTAATACTTTGTTTCATGCATGTGTCAGTACTTCTTTTTTCAGAGTGATTATGGTCATTATTGTATTTTTAATTCATATTTCCATATATCCACCATTTATACACAGAAATGTGATTGCCCCCCCCTTTTTTTTGATATTTGGGCCACACCCGGCGTTGCTCAGGGGTTGCTCCTGGCTGTCTGCTCAGAAATAGCTCTTGGCAGGCACGGGGGACCATATGGGACACCGGGATTCGAACCAACCACCTTTGGTCCTGGATCGGCTGCTTGCAAGGCAAATGCCGCTGTGCTATCTCTCCGGGCCCAAATGCCCCTTTTTTAAATTGAATAACCACTATAGGATATACAATTACAAACTTGCTCATGATTGAGTTTTAGTCATACAATGTCCTTCTCCAATGCACATTTCCAGTCACCAATGTCTCTAGTTTTTCTTCCACTTTCCCTTATTCTCCCCACTGCCTACCTTTATAGCAGACACTTTTCATTTTATCTTGCTCTCTCCCTTACTCTCTCTCTCTCTCTTCTCTTTCTACTATTTTTTTCTCCTTTTCCCCTGTAGGCATTGTGTTTCAAAATACTGTTACTGAAGGGTATCATGCTTATCACTTTACCTCCTTTCAGCACTCAGTTCTTGTCCAAAATGACCATTTCCAACTATCAATGTTCTATGGTCCCTTCTTTGTCCTCACTTTCTGAAAAGTTTACTACTATGGGTTAGTCCTTCTGGCCCTTGCTTTTATTGTCTTTGGATATTGTTCTTAGTTTATTTTTTAAATGTTTTACATATAAGTGCAATCATTTTTATGTCTGTTCTCCCCCTGACTCATTTCACTCAGCATAATACTCTACATGTCTATCCATGTATAAGCAAATTTTATTATTTCATTTTTCCTAATAGCTGAGTAATATTCCATTGTATATACATACCATAGTTTCTTTATGCACTTATCTGTTCTCAGGCACTTCTGTTGTTTCTATATTCTGACTATCGTGCAAAGTGCTGCAATGATTACAGGAGTGCAGAGGCCTTTTCTGAGTTGTGTTTTTGGGCTTCTAGTGTGCTGTGAGATATTGTGTGGTGTGCCATGGGGAAAATTCCAATTTCAAGGGCTGGAAAGATAACATGGAAGTAAGGAGTTTGTCTTTCATGCAGAAGGTCATTGGTTTGAATCCCGGCTTCCCATATGGTCCCCCGAGCATGCCAGGAGCGATTTCTGAGCTTGGAGCCAGGAGTAACTTCTGAGTGCTACTGGGTGTGACCCAAAACAAAACAAAACAAAAATTTCAATTTCATCCATAACATGTGGCTTTGGCTCACAAATAAACCAAATCATTATCATTATTTATTATTTCATAATAAAGTAATTATAAAATAATTTTTGCATTTATTTGATTCCTATTAAAGAGAATTACTTAATGTAAGTCAATAGAGACACAGAGTTAAATGGTGGTGTGCCTTGTGGGTTTTTTTTTTTTTTTTTTCATGAAAAAGTGTGCCTTTGCACAAAAAGGTTGAAAAACACTGTGCTAGGATATATTCCCAAAAGTGGTGCTACTAGGTTGAATTTCTCATTTTTTGGAGGAATATCCATATTTTCCCCCAGAAAGGCTAGACAAGTCAACGTTCCCACCAGCAGTTAATGAATGTCCCTTTCTCCCCACATGCACACCAAAACTAGTTGTTCTATTTGTGTGCCAGACTCTGTGGTATGAGATAATATCTCATTGTTTGTTTGTTTGTTTGTTTGTTTGATATACATTGTGGGGAGCCTAGCTGATGAAACCTGGAACATAGGACACCTCAGTAATTCCTAATCTGGCCACCCACGTGACCGAAAGGCCCATGCCTTGAGAACAAAGGAAATAGACAAAAATAAAGTAATTCAGAGCAGCCCAATATATTCAGCCAGAAAGAAAAATATAGAGTTTGCCTTTGTGTTAGCAAACATTATTAAGAACTTTGTTTGAATCTTATGCCTTTTAGTAAAACGTGCTCAGGTCTACCTCTGCCCCTCCCTACTACCTGCCCCAATTTATGCTAATGAATGCTTGTAACTGTGATTGGTGTAAAATTTGTAACACCCCTGACGTGTTTCAGCCCTTAAAAGCTGATCCCCCAACAATAAACTTCCCTTTTTGAACAGCATGTGTTGTCTTGAAGGCTTCTTTTACTAATCTCTCTAGTTCTTCTTTACAGGTCGGTTCTGCTCGAGTGAACCCACTAATAACTAGCAACTTTCATTTCCACACCCCCGCGGGTCGGGGGACTCCCACGAAAGTTGCAGAGTGGCGCCCAACGTGGGGCTCGAATTACAGAATCTGATCGGGTGGCAGAGTGCGACGAGTCCGGAGCTGAATTACGTCAGGTAAAATAAATTAAAGCAACGTAATTTAGTTAGTCTAATGCCTAGGTGAAAAACCGCCACCCCATTACAGTCCCAGAGTAAAAATGGGGACCAGTCTGAGCAAAGGAGCAAAATTTATTAAAGGTATACTAGAAGTACTTAGAAGTAGAAATATAGTAATTGAAGAGAAAGATTTGTTGAAATTCTTAATGTTTGTTAATAAAATTTGTCCTTGGCTTGCTATTACTTGCCCAAAAATAGTTTCCAGTACTTGGGATCTAGTCGGGGCAGAACTCACTAACCATTTTAACACACATGGCAGTGAGTCTGAGAAAGAAATTATACAACAATATTGGGATCTCCTCAAAAGCATCATAGTAAAATCTGCTTTTGACCCTAAGAGCTTGCAAATTGTGAAAGATGCCCAGGAGCATTTGGAGCATGCCTCCAAACAATGCTCTCACCCCAGTTCCCGCTCCAGCTCATTTTTGCATATTGATTCCCTTTCTCCCCCCGAGGAGCCTTCTTCTCTTATGCAGAAAACTCTTTATCCCTCTCTGCGAGGGGCAGCCTCAGAGCCCCCTGAGGAGAAGCAGGACTCAGAGGAAGAAAGTGAGTTGCAGGATAAAACTGATCCCTACCATGGGAATGCAACCTCTCTTCCCTCACAGCCTCCCCTGTTTGATTTGCCCGCACCCATAAAAATGCCTCTTCCAGAACCCGATAATCCTTTATTGATAAAGATTCGGCAGCTCAGACAGCAAATTGCCCAGCTTCAAGCTACAGATCCATCATCTCCACATTTTTTGTTCCCCGTCCATGGCCCGGACGGGGAGGACTGGGAGGAGGAGGGTGAACTCCCCTCTTTACCCCTTGGCAGACCCCGCACGAGGGCGCAGGCCAGGCAAGAAGCAGCCGCAGCTGCTGCTGCTGCCACTTCAGCAGCTCCAATTCCAGCTGCCAGAGCCCCCCAACACCCAGCCCAGCCCGACAATGGCTCCCTAGACCATAGTCCCGATCAAGCAGAACCCCCTGACATTCCTGAAGTCCCTATCAGACGGCAACTGCGGCAATACAAGGCCCTCGACAGAAAAGACCTCAAAGAACTTTTTACTGCAGTCACCTCTTATGGCCTACATGCTCCATACACCTTGTCTTGCCTTGAATCCATCGGTGGCGGCGGCGCTGTTCTGCCAGCCGAGTGGCGAGATATTGTTAGAACTGCTTTGAAAAATGATGTTTATGTTTCTTGGGAAGCTGATTTCCTATTAAGATGTCAGGGTATTGCTGCAGGAAATGATGACCTTTATGCCCGCATAGCAGGAATACCCCCATATCACGTTCTTAAAGAACAGTGTAAACTCCCTAGAAGCTTGCTTGCAAACACAGCTCTCGCTGCCCTACGAGCTTGGAAGTCCCTTCCCCGGGCTGGTACCTCTACCGCCCCGCTCTCTCAAATAGTGCAGGGCCCAGACGAACCATACAATTCTTTCATTGCCCGCCTTTCAGAGGCTGTGGAGCGCGTCCTGGGCGTCACCGCCACAGACGCTGATAGTACTTTGGTGAAACAATTAGCCTTTGAAAATGCTAATGAGACCTGTAAGAGTATCCTTAGGAACAACCTGAAAGGAAAGTCCTTGCATGACATGATCAATCTCTGCCGCGAGGCGGACCCCTTTGTTCATAAGATCGCCAAAGCCCTTGTTGCCTTTCAAGGCCAAAACAAAGGAAAAACCTGCTTTCAATGTGGTGCTCCGGGCCATTTTGCCTCCCGCTGTCCTCAGCGGCAAACACCGGTGTTACAAGCAGGTAACACTAATCCCCGCCCTTCTCTTTGTCCCCGCTGCCGCCGCGGCAGGCATTGGGTTTCAGCTTGCCGCTCAGTGATTGATTTAGAAGGGAATCCACTACCACAGGTACAGGGAAACGGGCCACGGGGCCAGCCCCGGGCCCCGAAACACATTGCATTCCAGCCGGCCACGGGGATCAGCCGGCACAATCCACCGCAGCCAGCCTTCTCACAGCAGCCCCAGTTTGCGGCGCTCTCTCAGACTTCAGCTCCCGAGGTCCAACCGCTGGTGCCAAACGGTATGTTGCCCCCCCAGCAACCTCTCTTGTCAGGGCCTCCCCAGGGAGTGCCGGCCTCGATCTCAGTGCAGCAGCCCCAAAGTTATTAACCCCTGAGGATGGTGTTCAGATTATTCCAACAGGTATTTTTGGACCCCCACCTCCAAACACCTTTTTTATGATTATTGGCAGAGCCTCTGCCACAGTGAAAGGCCTCATAGTACAACCCTCTCTGGTGAACAATGACTACACTGAAGAAATTATGCTATTGGCTGTCGCCCCCTACCACCCAGTTCAAATTGTTCCTGGCCAGCGCATTGCTCAGGCCTTACCTCTCCCTATGAATGTGCAGTTTCCCGCCCTCTCCCACAGTCGCGGGTCTACCTCCCCTGGCTCCTCTGACATTTTTTGGGTGCGTGCCATGTGCCGCATTCGCCCGCCTTTAACCCTTACCATCTCGGGTAAACAATTCACAGGCCTCTTAGATACAGGTGCAGACACCACGTGCATTTCTCCCCTAGACTGGCCTCCTGAGTGGCCCACTGCTTCTACCTTTGACAGTGTTTCAGGGATAACTGGCTCCGTCAAAAGAGTTCTTGTCAGTGCCAACAAACTAGTTTGGCAGGACGAGGATGGTGACACAGGTCTCGTCCGCCCTTACATTATTCCCGACTTACCCATTAATCTTTGGGGTCGGGACATTATGGAACAAATGGGTGTTTATGTTATAAAGTGTAAAAATCCTGTTGTATTACAGCAAATGTTACAACAGGGCTACACACCCTCCAAAGGACTGGGAAAAAATTTACAAGGTATCACTCAACCCATTATCCCTTCACAAAAATTAAATAGGGCTGGATTAGGCTTTTCGCCCCCTGCTCAAAATTTTCAGTAGAGGTCACTGCCTCTCCTGCACCCCCGGCAGATAAAATAACTTGGCTTGATGATAAACCTGTCTGGGTTGGGCAGTGGCCCCTAACCAAAGAAAAATTGGCTGCGGCTCAGCAACTTGTGCAGGAGCAACTTAATGCTGGCCACATAGAACCTTCCACCTCCCCGTGGAACACCCCTATCTTTGTTATTAGAAAAAAATCAGGCAAATGGAGACTTTTACATGATCTTAGAGAAATTAATAAAACCATGGTGCCTATGGGGGCTACTCAGCCTGGACTTCCTTGCCCCTCAGCTGTACCCAAAGGAAGCTATAAAATTGTTTTGGATCTCAAAGACTGTTTTTTTTCCATCCCCCTGCACCCTGAAGACTGTAAGCGTTTTGCATTTTCGGTACCTTTAACTAATTGCGTGGGCCCCAACCCTAGATTCGAGTGGAGGGTCCTTCCACAAGGAATGACGAACAGTCCAACGCTCTGTCAAAAATATGTAGCATCCATTATAGACCCATTTCGAATCCTTTACCCCTCAGTTTATATCATTCATTTTATGAATGATATTCTGTTAGCTTGTGCTGATGACTCACTTGTCCTACACGCTGCAAAAGAACTCGTTTTTGCTCTGCAAAATCGCGGATTTAAAATTTCTGAGAACAAGGTCCAAATTCACCCCCCCCCAACTTTTTCTTGGATTTGAACTGCTTCCCAATCAGGTTCGCACCCAGAAAGTACAACTTCGTACCCACCACCTAAAAACCCTTAATGATTTCCAACGCCTCTTAGGTGACATCACATGGCTGAGACCTTACCTACAGGTCTCCACGGGTGACCTGAAGCCACTTTTTGACATCCTTCAGGGCGATTCTAATCCCACCAGCTCACGCCAACTTACCCCTGAGGCTTCAAAAGCCCTTGCCATTGTTAACACCGCCATTCAAAATCAGTTTATTACTTATTATGAGCCCTCTCAACCCCTTTTCCTCATTATTTGCCCTACTGCCATTGCACCCACAGCTGTTTTGTGGCAGTCTGCCCCACTTTACTGGATCCATTTGCCTTCCTCCCCCGATAAAGTTTTAGCCACCTACCCCCACCTAGTGGTGCGGCTTTTGATGCAAGGCTGCACAGCCTCTCTGAAACTTTTTGGCTGCCAACCCACCAAGGCAATTATTCCCTATACGAAATCTGAATTGCAATGGCTTATGGAAAATCAACAAAATTGGGTTATTTTTGTGACAGGTTTTTCAGGAACTCTAGATAATCACTATCCACCTAATAAATTGCTTCAATTTTTGCGCCTTCACCCAGTAGTTTTTCCTAAACTTACTAAATTTCAACCTATTTCTAATGCCTCACTAGTCTTTACAGACGGCAGTTCTAACACCGTGGCCGCATTTAAGGTCAATGGCACCATTCACCAGGTCCCCACCCAGTACACTTCGGCCCAGCTTGTAGAACTTGCTGCTGTCCTCAGGGTTTTTCAGGTTGTCCCAGAGCCCTTTAACTTGTACACTGATAGCTGCTATATTGCAGCCTCCCTTCCCCTGTTAGAAACAGTTCCTTATATTAAACCTTCCACCCCTGCAACTGTTCTTTTTTCTAAAATTCAAGAACTCCTTTTGCTGCGCACCAATCCATTTTTTGTTGCCCACATTAGAGCTCACACTGGCCTCCCTGGCCCTTTGGCTGAGGGCAATGACTCAGTTGACCAGGCTACCCGTCTTTTACCTGTCTTTAATCAGCCTGACTCTTTACAGTTGGCGCAACAAGCCCATAAGCTACATCACCTTAATGCGCAAACGCTTAGGTTAAAATATTTTGTCACCCGGGAACAGGCTCGAGAAATTGTTAAGTCATGTAAAGCTTGCCTTTCCCTCTTGCCTGAACCTCACACCGGAGTTAATCCTCGTGGCCTTACACCTGGAGAACTCTGGCAAATGGATGTTACTCATTATTCTGCCTTTGGCAATCTTAAGTATATTCATGTTACAGTAGATACATATAGTGGTTTTATTTGTGCCTCTCTCCAAACAGGAGAAGCCACCAAGAATGTCATTGCTCATCTTTTACATTGCTTTACTATTGTTCCTGTCCCTACGGTCATTAAGACTGATAACGGTCCAGGATATATTAGTTCCAAATTCAAGGATTTTTGTGAAAAATTTGGTATCACCCTTAAAACAGGAATTCCCCTAAACCCTCAAGGCCAAGGCATTGTTGAAAGAGCTAATCAAACTTTGAAAAATACACTTTTTAAACTCACTTCAGAAAGCGAGAATTTGTACTCTCGCAAAGGCAAACACCGCCTGCTTTTGAATCATGCACTCTTCGTGCTCAATTTTCTCTCCTTGGATTCCAGCGGCCGTTCAGCGGCTGATCGACTCTGGCACCCCTCCACTCGTGAGAATTTTCAGCAAGTGCTTTGGAAAGATGTTCGTACAGGACAATGGCTTGGCCCACACCCTGTTCTCATATGGGGCAAAGGTCATGCCTGTGTTCACAACCCAACCACCTCTGAAACGCGCTGGCTTCCTGATAGGCTGGTCAAACTCCATAACCCTCCCAGGGGTAACGCCCCTGAGGATTCTTCTGTTTCCCTTTCAGGTGCCGCTCCTGACACTTCCCCAAGGACACCGCTGGCTGACAATCCTTGCCGCAGCACCTCAAAAACTCTCCCTCTCCGCGCTTCTCTTGAATCTCCCTTGCAAGACGATGACAACACCCCTGGTTCCTTCCCCTCCCCTTTTGACTTTTAGTTCTACAATGGTGCCGGAGACATAGCCAACTCCCCTCCCACTCATCCCCTGACCCATCCTTAAGTAACCCTTTGTGCCCTCACCATGGGTGCTGAGGAACAGTGAGCCACCCCCAATCACTTTTGCCACGACCTGGCCCGTTCACCCATTCCCCAGGACACACTGGCGACAACCACCTTGACGGGAGAGCCTGCGCCCCCCGCTGTGACCTGCCTACCTTTAGAGATTTTTTTTCACTATCCCCTTTATGCTTGTCCCGGCCACCACCATGACCGCACTTCATCGCAAGTGCGGCAATCGCTCAAGTATTTTTGTTTGAAAATTTTGGAGTTGTGCAACCACTGCCAACACGAATTGGATTATAGTGTCTCATAAAATTGGATCTTACAAAAAACCTTGGGCATCCGGCGATCTTCTGGCATCCATGAATGTCAGCTCAACCTCTCCCACGCCACGAGCTCTTCAGAACTCTGCCTGCTTCCCCACCCTTCCAGCCCATGCTGTCCTCCGGACCCCCCTCCTCTTCTCAGCTCATCCTTGTCATAATCAACGCCTCCGCCCAGACGCCTTCGGTACCTGCTATTCACCCACCTCACCGGCCTAAATTGCTGCCTTGACCTGCCTTACTTCACCAATGACACCAACCTTCTGCAATGCGGTATAAAGCTTCAAAAACGTGGCTTAACTTTAAAACTAGTGGTGGGACTTGAACTTTGCCCCTTGGTACCCAATATGATTCCCCCTATTGAAAATTGTAATCAAATTCTTGTCGTTGATTTCTCCTTTCAGTTCATAATTGCCCCCAATTCAACGTTTTTTGCCTGTTTCACTGGTTTATCTCCCCCATTGTTTTACATTTGTTTCTTTAGTCCTAGAACTACTGTGTTTTGGTTGTTTTAATGCCAAAATTAACTGTTAAATCAAAAATTGCCTTATTACCTCTTAAATATAACTTTGTCTCTCTCCCGCTGCAGTATAAAAACAAACATTGCCTCCACCCCAGCCTTATTAAAAGGCCTGGGTGTTACTGGTGTAAGCACAAAAATCTATTCATTGGTTCATACTCTAAAATCTGTTAATGCCTCATAACTGTTGTTAAAAATGTTTACAAACTTAGAAAAAGTTTACACTACTTAACTGTTCAATCCCTAGCAGTATTAGAGCAGAAAAACTGCCGTGGTTTAAAATTAACCTTTTTTGAGGGAGGGGGAAATTTGTGTCATCCTTAGAATAAAATGTTGCTTTTTAAAATAAACTTGACTTAGCTAGAGATAGCATTAGACTTATGGTAGAAAGTCTAGAGGATAGAAATAAACAGGGATTAAGATGAGTCCTGATATAAAAATTGGTCCTCTACCTCATCCTGGCTGTCTAAGCTGCTACCTAATTCGGTCCTTTCATTGGCTTTTTGCTAATTTTTCCTTTGGCCCCAAGGCATTCTGTCGCCTCACAAGTTTGTTAAAAATCCGGTTACTGAAATTGCCCTAATGTTCAGTATAGGTCCAATATCAGTGGCTCTCCTAAATGCACCCCGAAGAACTTGAAGCCTTGGATATACCTCTGAGCTTTAAGGAGTTTTGAGTATCTGGCTAAACGCCCCTGCTTGCTCTGCTCCTGGCTGTGGAGATGCCCATGACGGGGAATAGTTTGGTGCCAGTGTCTGGGTGCAAACATGGCATTCCTAATATTTTGCGCGCAAAAACTTTTAATTTGGTCTCTTGTTGCCATGTCCAGAACTGGAAGCCCACCAAATAACCTAAGACAGGTGACTCCACCCACTTTGCTCTTCTTCTTTTATTATTACAGTAAAGGGGGAACTGTGGGGAGCCTAGCTGATGAAACCTGGAACATAGGACACCTCAGTAATTCCTAATCTGGCCACCCACGTGACCGAAAGGCCCATGCCTTGAGAACAAAGGAAATAGACAAAAATAAAGTAATTCAGAGCAGCCCAATATATCCAGCCAGAAAGAAAAATATAGAGTTTGCCTTTGTGTTAGCAAACATTATTAAGAACTTTGTTTGAATCTTATGCCTTTTAGTAAAACGTGCTCAGGTCTACCTCTGCCCCTCCCTACTACCTGCCCCAATTTATGCTAATGAATGCTTGTAACTGTGATTGGTGTAAAATTTGTAACACCCCTGACGTGTTTCAGCCCTTAAAAGCTGATCCCCCAACAATAAACTTCCCTTTTTGAACAGCATGTGTTGTCTTGAAGGCTTCTTTTACTAATCTCTCTAGTTCTTCTTTACAGGTCGGTTCTGCTCGAGTGAACCCACTAATAACTAGCAACTTTCATTTCCACACCCCCGCGGGTCGGGGGACTCCCACGAAAGTTGCAATACATGTGATGGTGATGGCCTTTAGTAAGCTAATTCTGTTATCTTGCCCTAGAAGTCTAGTGAATTCTTTTATGTCTTCTGGTGTTTTATAGATTAGTCAGGATTTTCTACATAATGAATGTGTCACCTGCAAACAGGAACAGACTAATTCCTTCTCTGTGGTAGATCTGCCTCTTAGTTCTTTTTCTTGCCTACTGCATTGCCTCACACTTCCAGGAGTCTATTGGATAAGAGTGATGAGAGCAGATGCCACTACTTTGTTTCTGATCTCAGAGGAAATGCTTTCCCTTTCCACCCATTTTATACTCACTGCAGAATTTAGAGCTGCTCTTTGTCAAGGCAAGCCATTCTCATCACTCCTGACCCACTAAGAGTTATAGTAATGAATAAGTTTTGCATTTTCTGAAATGCTTCCTTCTATTTCTATAGACATGTTCATAATTTTTCTTAAGTTATGTACTTTACAGTAATTGATTTTGAAGCAGTTTTGACTACGTGAAGTGAATTTCAATTGGCTATGGTACGCAATGATTAGATTTAATTTGCTAATATTTTATGTTTGGGAAGCCACGATGAAGCTTAATACTGGCTCTGTGCTCAGAGATCACTCTGACTATGCTTTGGGGCAACATATTCTATGCCTGAAATTGAACCAGGGTCAGCTTCAGGTAATGGAAATGTCTCATCTCCTTTATTGTCTCTCCAGCTCCAATTTACTAATGATTTGTTGAAGATTTTGGCATCTAAGTTCAAGTGAGATCATGGTTTCTTTGCTTGGTTTTTTTTTTTTTTTTCCTACTGTTGGATTTTGGTGTCAGGGTAATACAGCTTCACAAATAAGTTGAAGAACTTCAAAGAAAGGACAGAGAGGCATTTGCCTTGCATGTGCCAACCTCAGATCGATTCCTGGCACCCTATATGGTCCTGCAAACACCACGGGAATGGTTCATAAACACAAAGTCAGCAGTCAGCCCTGAACATAGCCAGATGTGGCCCAAACTCATCTCACCCAAATAATTAAAAAATATTTTTATCTTTCATATTTTCTGTTAAATATCTACAATTGGTGTTACTTCCTCATTAAATTCTAAGTAAACAATTCTTTAGTGATATCCGCTGGATCTGAACATGGTCTTTCAACTGATTCTTTAAAAGCTACCTTTAAAAGGGCTTTTAAATTACCATTTAATTTATTTGATGGTTATAGAACTGCTCTAATTAGAAAGTCATCTTGGTTGAAATTCAATAATGGAGTTTTTAACAAATCAGTCTATTCCTGAATTATTGAATTTTTGATCAAAATGTTAATTATGGTTTTCCCTTATTTTTCTGTTAATGATGGCAACAGATTATATCCACCTATAACCTGTGTCAAATACATCTGGTTTTAGCTACACTGAACCTTCAACTATGCAAATCAGCCAGCCTCAGATATTCTCCATTCTCTCATTTTCCATGACTGTTACATTAATTGAGGGCACAGTCCCCCACCCCCACCCAGAACTACCCATGTTCCATTTCTGGGTTGAATAACAATAAAGTCGTCTATGCACACCTTTTCCTCCAACTTCTCTGCTTTCTTCTCTTGCCTCCTTTCACTCTGAATCATGAGACAAAAATGAAAGGAAACCAAAAGAAAATAAAGGGAAAGTAATAGACTGATTTGGTGAGCTTGGTCTCTATAAAGTGAGGACGAACAGTTTGCTGTTGGAAAGTGCATATCTGTGAAGCAACATTCCAATGTTAGGTCCAGGAAGCATCATTTACTCAAGAGTTAAAAGCTAGAATATTAAAAGAGTGTAGGTGAAACTATCAGCCAGTCTACATACAAACATGAAAAGAACATGCACATTTCTTCCTAGATCAACACAGCTGGAACTGCGGGTTATGCTAATGTTCGACTTCGAAAATATTGCATTCTCTCAGGAATTATAGAGGGTCTGATGACCAGATGGAAAGCCTGTGGGATACCGCTGCCCTTCCTGTGCTGGACAGATGAGGAATACTCATTTGATACTCATTAAATACTCATTTGGACCAGTGAAACACAGTCTTCATCTTCTTCAGAAGATAAGTTTGAAAAACTCATCCTCTTGGCCTGATGTCAGGCAGGAAAGTTCAGTCTGAGGAGTGTGAGTAAGAAACAATGATTTGAGTGACCTTGAATCACAAAGGCCATTTCCATCCTGCTCCTCTGTAACCAAGAGCCTTTGCTTGATCAAACCCTGAAATTCTCAAAAAAGCTTTTTATTACAAATAGTCCTGTGAGCCAAGGAGAAGGTGGGCAAGAAAGACTGAGGAATAATGGCTCTTTCCCCATACTTAGCTTTCCAGGTTCTTCTGCCAGTGGTTACTGTGCTGAAAAGCAGAACTGGGCAATGAAATTGTGAGAAACACAGGTTGTTGGCCCTGGTCTCTGTAGTTCCTTCTAGTCTACCAGAATATTTAAAATAATTTGTACTTTTCATTCCTTAGGGTCACTGAACAATCAGCACTCACATGGCTGAAGTTTCATTTCAACAGATGTAGTGTTCTAGTAAATTGGGCCATTTCTTGACATTTTGTGTGCACTAGGATGGTCCAGTTCATTTCTGCCTCCAAATTATTTCCTTCTGCTTCAAATCAGGCCTCTTAATTTGTGTTTGGTGCATCAGGAGAGCCCTCCTGTGGCTGATCTAACCACTTCTAATTTGTTGCTCCTGGTGTTGGAACTTAACAAGGGTATCCTCATCTTGTAAGTGGGACTGGGTTGTGGGCAGGGGGAGTAACCAGGTTTGTTGCCCTGTGCAAAATGAAAGTAATTATAGGCCAGTGCTTGGCATATAAAAAGCAAGGTCACATGCAGTTCTAAGGATTTTCAGCAGGAAAGTGAGCACAGAGAGCTGCAGCTTTATTTTGATGATAGTTTACAACCTGAGAGAAATCTCATTGGAGAACTTGCTTTGTGAAATACTCCTAAAACAGACACCCTGGCATTTCAAAGAAAAAAATTTTCATTATAAACTAGAGCATACCTCTGTCAATGGGATTCATGTTAACTCACTGCACAGAGCAAGATCAAAACCTCTGCTTAAAAAAGATTTTGTTTTTGTTTTTGTTTTTACTGTTTTATTGAGGTACTGTTGCCTTACAACATGCAAATGTTTATTTTAGGGATTTAAGACTACCATACCACATCCACCACCAAAGTACCAATATCCTTCTACTGCAGTTGACTGGACACCCTGCCTTTTATTAGCCCAATTCTGCCCCTCTTTGGTGATCTCAGATCTGTAATCTGAAGCCAAGGGTTTGTTTTTGTTGACTGTTCTCTTGCTTTAGATCCTGCCATTTAGTGAGCTAAACTGTGATTTGTCTTTCTCCTGACTTCCTTTGTTTTGACTGACCCCCTCTATCCCATCCATGTTGTTGCAAAAGTCAGAATTTCATCTTGCAGTAAAGTCCTATCTGTTGTGTATATAAACCATATGTTCTTTATCCACTTGTTACTGAGCACTTGGGTTTCTTCCCAGATATTAGGTGTTCTCAACAGTACCTCAGAAAATATAGGCACACATCTATCTCGTTTTATGTTCCTTAGATAGATACCTACAAGTAGAATTATCAGATCATGCGAAAACAATTTTAATACTTTGAGAAATTTCCCAACTTTTCCTTCATGGTTCAACCAATGTACAGTCCTATCAGCAGTGTATGAAGATTCTTTTTTCTCCATACTCCTGCCAGAAATGCTTTCTGACTTTTGAAGATCAATAATTTTATTTAAATTATGGGAAGCACAACCAGTGGTGATCAGGGTTTACTCCTGGCTCTGTACTCAGGGACAGCTCTTGATTATCTCAGAAGACTATATGTGGTGCTGGGGGATCAACTGATACAAGACCTTAACCTTTGTACTATCTCTTTAGCCCCTTTTCTCCATATTCTGTCATTTATCACATCTGTTGCTCGACATCTCTCATGCAGCTACCTTGACCTGATAATTAGAATTGTAGCAACCAAATACCCAGAAACATTAATATATGACCATAAACACACACATACACACACACACACACACACACACATATGGTTATATATACTCCTAAGATTCTGATGGGGATCCCTATGTGGCTTGAGTGAAGTGAGGAGTGAAGTAAAGCAGCCTCTAGAAGGGAATCTACCCCTTTCTTTCTATCCAACTCTGCCACCCAGAAATGGCTGGGGAAATCTAGGACTGCTACAAGTCTGCTGTGAGCCTTGCTCTTTGCAGGAA
Source organism: Suncus etruscus (assembly GCF_024139225.1). Classification (NCBI taxonomy): domain Eukaryota; kingdom Metazoa; phylum Chordata; class Mammalia; order Eulipotyphla; family Soricidae; genus Suncus; species Suncus etruscus. The sequence goes on from NC_064852.1 coordinate 23,524,582, forward strand.
AGGAAAGTCAGTCCTAGACCTTATCCAGACCTTTTCTTTACAGAAAAGAATTTCAGGAGGAGATGAGCAGTGAAGTCAAAATGGGTTTTATTTATAAGTTCTAAGATGAGAGAGAGAGAGAGAGAGAGAGAGAGAGAGAGAGAGAGAGAGAGAGAGAGAAATCTACACTCAAGAGAGAAGAATTTGGGCTTCCTTAAAGTAGAATTCCCCAATATACATTCAATATATTGGAGAGAGATCCAATCTACACCCTAGCATTCAAGTATAATGGTCCAGTATGTATGTATATGCTCAGGCAGCACATGTGCATGTTTCCTTTATTCCATATTGGCTTTTATAGGGATTCTCTCAATATGTCCCCCATGGGGCTTTCCTTCTGTGTAAGAGTCTTCTGCTAGGGTGGTTGCCAAGGGGAAAAGTTGAGAGTGGTTGATGGTTGGGTTTTGTTTTGTTTTTTTACCCTCTTTTCTTGGTCTTTGCTCCTGCTGGAGTTTCTCTCAGTCAGGGAATTCAGCCTTCCCTGGGTTCAAGTTCTTATCAGGCTTTAGTTTCTGGGTTCACAAGGTAAATTATTAGTAGTTTCATGCTTAGTTGGTTTAATTACTCCCAGGAACTCATTGTCTTCAGAGGGTGGAAGTGCTATTCCTATCTTCCTGCTGCTAACTTCACTTAAAAAGATTTTATTGCACATTTATACATGAACATGACTTCATACAAACACGTGTAGAGCCTCATCTACACATTTAAGTATGAGTATGAACAAGTACATATAGCAAGTACGGCCATAAGAAGACATTGTTGAGCTGTTGTTACAATTTGCCCTCAACATTCCTTTTCCTTGTCTTTGGCATCTTTCTTGTGGATGGTCAAGGTGCTCACTACCTGTTGTTGGTCATTGCATGATAGAAAATCCATTTTCTGGGGTCAAAGCAAGAGTGCAGCAGGTAGGGCTTTGCACTCTGCTAACTTGGATTCAATCCCTGGCATCCCAGATGATTCCTTGAGCACCACCAGGAGTAATTTCTGAGCATAGAGCCAGGAGTAACCCCTAAGTGCTGCCGAATCTGGCCAAAACACTAAAATAAAGTACATTTTCTTTCTAGTAAGTTGAAATATTTGATCTCTCCCATAGGCAGTTTAGTTGTGACCCAACTGAGTGTGAAATTTGTTTGTGTTGACCCTACTTCCTCCTCCATTGTTCAATCCCTGTGAGGAATTTACTTTGTTCTTGCCTCCTGGAAATGACCCACCATCTCCTTTACCTTCCCCCTCCCTTAAGTACGCTGTGTGTGTGTGTGTGTGTGTGTGTGTGTGTGTGTGTGTGTGTGTGTGTGTGTGTGCGGGGGGGGGGTGTTCTATCTTCTGTTTCTCTTTTATTTTATTTTGATGAAGCTCTCATTGGTTCTCTCAATTCAGGTATGTTTCCTTCTTTGAGTCTCTGCTGACTCACGGACCTGCCCCAGCTGTGTTCTTCCCTGCTCCCCCAGCTCTGCAAGAGGCACCCTGTATGCTTTTTTTTATTGGTATGGGAAGCTGCCCTATTCCCATATCCTGCACACATCTATTGGACAGGGTTATTGAAGAAGCATAGGGAGATGAACCTTCACTGGTTAGGACCCTGGTAATTCTCTAGCATCTGCCTCCTAGAAGTTTGATGGGCTCAGCTGGTTTGTTGGTCTCTCTCCCCAGTTGATGGTCTCTCTCTCTCCAGTAGCTATTTCTGAAATGCAAATGTACCTGCAAAAGGTAATGATAGCCAGATGGGGCAGAGAGTGAATAAATGCACGCTTTACTCAGGCCTCCAACCATTGGGAGGTGAAGATGTGATTCTCATCAAGACTGAGCCTCACAGAGCAACAATGTAGGTGGTGATGGGCTCAGTTCTCAGGTTCTCTTTTGTAATTTAAACCCACAGTCAGGTAATCCATCACAATGGCTAGAACCCAAAACCCTGACCCTGGCAGCAGGACAATGAAAGCTCTGCCTATTGTTGCACAAAAGCTACTTTGAGAGTTTCGTTCTTTCTTGAACCTCTTGACAAACCCCAGGGCCAGAAATGGCAGAGAAGGTTCAAGCACATGGCTCATGGATATGAGGGTCCAAGTTTCCTCAATGCACATCACAGATCCTGAGCACCACAGGTATAGTACTAGAGTCCCACAAGCATTTCTGTGTATGACTTTGGAAACTCCTGAGCAGTGCTCAAGTGACCTCCATCGCCATTGAGCCAGGACAGTACTACTTGGTCAGGCCCAAGCCTTGAGCCATTTAGTCCAATTAGCCATATATCTCAGACCATGGCCTTTAGACCCCTGAGCACTGCTTGGGATGGGAAAAAATAGAAAAATTCAACATGTCCCAATTCTATAACCCAAGTCTTCTACTTCAGGGTTTTCACCAGAGAGAAGGAAAATATGAAGCCCATATACAAGCTGTACACAACTTTTGGTTTGCTTTACTTGAAGGCCATATCCGGCATTTACTCCAGGTCCTGTTCTTGGGAATTAAACTTCCTACAGGGCTTGGGAAACTCTATAAGAATTGTGGGCATTGAAAATGCCCATTGTACTACTACTTCAGTCCTATGCACAACTCTGTCGATTCCTGGAAACAATAACACAATAAGTGTCCATAAATGAGGTAGGATTAAACAGACTGTTGTCTGGTCACAAAACAGAGCACAATTCAACAGGATGGGGTGCAATCCCACCCAGTGCTCACTAAGGGCAGGTACATGGCTATCCTTCAGATCTGGGCTCTCTTTCAGCCCTTTAAAAAAAAAAACCTATTCTGCAGGAATTCTGGTAGGTGAGGTATGGTTCAAGTGCCCATATGCATGCATAATGCTGAGTCCAGCCAAGCATGTCCAAATTGTGCTATGTAGGATTCCCACCATCACCAGTTAACTTGTCACTAGTGTCAGGCATGGGAGCACTTAAACTTAAAGGGAGCACCTAAGGATAATCACCACAACTGAAAAGCTGTGTGAGTGACAAGGAAAATAGACACCTGTGTCACCCAAAAGTGAGGGAAATAGGGTGTTTCCCTGTACTCTATGCCCCCATCATGAACAGCAGAGCAGCCCAGAAAATAAGACAAATCATTACACTTGGATATGAGACACAGATGATTCTGAGATAATTCTCCATTGTGCCCTGTAACTGCAGAATGAACTCAAACTCTCATTTTCTTTTTGGTGTTTGGGTCACAGTGTTGCTCAGGACTTACTCCTGGCTCTGTGCTCAATATTCACTTTTGGGGCCAGAGTGGTGGCACAAGCGATAAGGCATCTAACCTGCGTTAGCCTAGGATGGACCACAGTTTGATCCCCCGGCATCCTATATGGTCCCCCAAGCCAGGAGCAATTTCTGAGTGCATAGTCAGGAGTAACCCCTGAGTGTACTACCAAAAAACAAACAAAAAAAAATTCACTCCTGGCAGACTTGGGGACATCATCTGGGATGCCAGGGATCAAACCCAGTTTGGCTGTGTGAAAGGCTTGCCCACTATACTATAGCTCTGGCTTCCGAATGTCCTTAAGGTGGTCCAGACTTTGCTTTGCAAAAACAACAATTTAGAAATTTTTGCTTCTGTCCTCTCCTGCTGAATGTCTAACCACCCATGAGACATTCTATAAATTGGATCTCAGGGTTCAGTATTTTTTTGGCTCACTCATTCTGCTGGGTCTGCTGGCATGATGAAAAATATTTCCTCTTCCAGAGAGCACTGCTTAGTTTTTTACTTGCAAAAAGGAACACTAAAACAGGCAGGGGTCCTCCACTAGTTCATGTGTAAGACCACAGGGACTCCAACAGCAATCCCATCAGAATGTATTCGAATACCCTAACTCATGGTGCACCCCATGAGCACCATGCCAACTAAAGGAATGTGACTCTGGCAAGTACCAGGCTAAGTGCCAGCACCCAACTAAGCATCATATCAACAGCACCAATGGGGAGAAAGAGCTGGAAAGTCATTACAAATGGAAAGAGGGGGCTGGAGAGATAGCATGGAGGTAGGGTGTTTGCTTTGCATGCAGAAGGACAGTGGTTTGAATCCCAGCATTTCATATGGTCCCCCGAGCCTGCCAGGAGTGATTTCTGAGCGTAGAACCAGGAGTAACCCCTGAGCGCTGCTTGGTGTGACCCAAAAAACAAAAAAAAAAAAAAAAAAAAAAGAAAAGAAAAAGAAAGAGAAAGAGGGGGACTGGAGAGATAGCATGGAGGTAGAACATTTGCCTTGCATGCAGAAGGTGATTTGAATCCCGGCATCCCATATGGTCCCCCGAGCCTGCCAGGAGCGATTTCTGAGTGTAGAGCCAGGGGTAACCCTTGAGTGTTGCCGGGCGTGACACCCCCCCCCGCAAAAATAGGAAAGAGGGGCCAGAGAGTTAGGACAGAGGGAAGGTGCTTGCCTTGCACATAGCCAAGTTAGGTTTGATCTCCTCTGCCCCATAGGATCCCTGAAGCTCTGCAAAAGTGATCCAGAAGAACAGGATCTGAACGGAGCCCCGAGTACCACCTGGTGTGGCCCAAAAATTAAAACACAACAAATCCAATTATTCAGTGTCAAAGATAATGCAGGAGTCAAGGAATTTGTCTTCCACAAACTCAACCCAATGTTTTTTTTTTTTTATTTAAACACCTTGATTACATACATGATTGTGTTTGGGTTTCAGTCCCTTGATTACATACATGATTGTGTTTGGGTTTCAGTCATGTAAAGAACACCACCCATCACCAGTGCAACATTCCCATCACCAATGTCCCAAGTCTCCCTCCTCCCCACCTGACCCCCGCCTGTACTCTAAACAGGCTCTCTATTTCCCTCATACTTTCTCATTATTAGGACAGTTCAAAATGTAGTTATTTCTCTAACTAAACTCATCACTCTTTGTGGTGAGCTTCCTGAGGTGAGCTGGAACTTCCAGCTCTTTTCTCTTTTGTGTCTGAAAATTATTATTGCAAGAATGTCTTTCATTTTTCTTAAAACCCATAGATGAGTGAGACCATTCTGCGTTTCTCTCTTTCTCTCTCTCTCTGACTTATTTCACTCAGCATAATAGATTCCGTGTACATCCATGTATAGGAAAATTTCATGACTTCATCTCTCCTGACAGCTGCATAATATTCCATTGTGTATATGTACCATAGTTTCTTTAGTCATTCGTCTGTTGAAGGGCATCTTGGTTGCTTCCAGAGTCTTGCTATGGTAAATAGTGCTGCAATGAATATAGGTGTAAGGAAGGAGTTTTTGTATTGTATTTTTGTGTTCCTAGGGTATATTCCTAGGAGTGGTATAGCTGGATCGTATGGGAGCTCAATTTCCAGTTTTTGGAGGAATCTCCATATTGCTTTCCATGAAGGTTGAACTAGATGGCATTCCCACCAGCAGTGGATAAGAGTTCCTTTCTCTCCACATCCCCGCCAACACTGTTTATTCTCATTCTTTGTGATGTGTGCCATTCTCTGTGGTGTGAGGTGGTATCTCATCGTTGTTTTAATTTGCATCTCCCTGATGATTAGTGATGTGGAGCATTTTCTCATGTGTCTTTTGGCCATTTGTATTTCTTCTTTGTCAAAGTGTCTGTTCATTTCTTTTCCCCATTTTTTGATGGGATTAGATGTTTTTTTTCTTGTAAAGTTCTGTCAGTGCCTTGTATATTTTGGAGATTAACCCCTTATCTAATGGGTATTGTCAACCCAATGTTGTTCCCTGGCACCATATATGGTCCCCAAAGTCACTCAGAAGTGATCCCTGAGCAAAGAACCAGGAGTGATCCCAGAGCACAGAGCAGAAGTGATCTCTGAGCACAGACAGGTTGAGCACAGACAGGCACAATCCCTGAGCACAAAATTAGGAGTGATCCCTGGGCACAGATCCAGGAGTAAGCCCTGAGCATCACTGAATGTGGGCACCCCCCCAAAAAAAAGGGGGAGCAGAAAGTCATGTTCCAAGTTCAGAAAAGCTCTGTTGGCAACTGGCACCGTGAGATGGGCTCAAGTCTAAATGAAACCCCAAATCTGTGGGTCCAGCTCCAGATCATGCCTGGGGCTCAGGACAGCTCCTTTGGAAAGGCCCATTTTCACATCCCAAGAATAGAAGTTAGTTGAGTGGGGGGAGGGGGGACTAGAAGGGTCCTTGATGGGTAGGGGCAAGACAACATATTCAGGGATTCACTAGAACATCCCACCTGGAATAAAGCCACCCAAACCTTCTTACAAGGTTGGGCTGGCTTGGAGTAGGTTTCTCATATAGGCACCCCATTTCTGGAGCGTGGTGGCACAGGACGGCAGCTATGTTGGGGTGGCCTGCAGGCTGGTCTCCCTGCCTCCTGCCCCCTGCTGAGCTATCACAGACAAGGGAACTCTGCTCATGGATCCCCTGACCTTCATGAGTGCTTGATGGTTTTGTGACCTTTGTCACCTCCCAGCTCCTGAGGCTGAGCAGCAGCTGACACTGAAGTTTCCCACTGACTCACTGTGTTGTTCTTTTTTAGCACCCCGTTTTCACGGCCTCTATTCATAGCAGCAGATTGCATGCATGACCCCTCAGCTGTGCCCCTGCCCCCTCCACCTACCCACAGAAGCCTCTGCTAATCCAGGCCAGGGGGACATAGATGGGGCTTCAAGATGTCCCCTTCCTTTCTGCCCTTCTGTCTCCAACAACATTCAGAGAATTTCCTCTTAGCCCAAAGCTGAGATTCAGAAAGTGAGTTAGGCTGGAGGGAGTGGTGAAGGGATGTGTTCCAAGAGGTCTTTGAGTCTTGATGACCCACCACCCTCTATTCCTACAGCTTTCTAGAACCTTCTTTCCACCATGCATTGTGTTGCTTAGAAACCAAATTCTTTTCACTCATGCTGGCCTGGGCCAGCCTCATGGACCACAGGGCCACTGCCAGGCTCTGCTCAGTTTCCCCAACCATGTATCATGACCCCAGTTCTGTAGATTCAGCATATCAGGGTAGCACCACTTTCCTGTCATTTATTGCTGAACTTCCAGCCAGGCCTGAGAGTGGGAGACTGATTTGCTTCCTGAACTCATTCTGTCACCCCCACACCCCAAAATCCCAACTCTGAACCTGAATCCTACACTGCACATAGAGTGTAAGAACATATCCAGATTTCACCCAAGAGAGCCTGAATCCACATGTGCTGCACTCACATGCATACGTACACACACAGAGCTTCCACTTAGAAAGTCCAAACTCACACATGCGCAAACACACCACACATATGTTGTATTAATTATTAAATATAATGTCCTTGGTGGTGAATAGAGTAGATGGGAGAGTCTTTCTCGGCCTGCCCAGCACCTGCAGCTTCTTTCGCCTGGCAGATCTGAGGGTTCAGGATAATGGTGAGGAAATTATCCACAGCAGTCAGATTTTAGGAGACATGAAGCTTTAGTATAAGCCCAAAACTATACATGTGTGGCTGATAAGCTAAACAGCCTCTTCCCTGCTCCAGCATCTATCCTGTCTCTCATCTCTCCATGCTGCCTCTTCCTTGCTGAGCCTCTCTTACCGGATTGCTCTCTCTCCCTTCCCTCCCTTCCCCACAACCCCTTAAATTACCAACCAGACCCCTCCCAGCTGTGGATTGGTCTGACCATCAGGTAAGATGAACATTTGGCTTTGGGAGGAAAAACACACATATACATAGTTCTCTCCCAGAAGAGCCTGGACTCACAAAATCACACACACACACACACACACACACACACACACACACACACACGTCCCTTCAAGGAAATACTTAAGTCACACATACTACACCCAACATAGGAGATTAAACACACACACACAGCTCCAATCTAGGAGACCTTAAAGTCACATATGCGCACACCACACAATCACTCTTAGTGAGAACAGCAGACTCTCCTCTCCACACACCATACAACACATCCTCTCCTCCTCTCTCACACATACACAGAGCACACTCACCCCTCCACAACCTGATTTCAACTCTCCCACACACCCCCAAATCCACACTCTCCCCTCCATATATACATTCCCCAAAGCACACTTGCCCCTCCACAAATCCTCATCAGCTCACACTTGCCCCACCATATGCCTGCTTTGAAAATGCCCACCCCCCCAAATTTCAGCAGGCCAAACAAGCCTCGGGGTATGGTATCCCCACTCTGGCCTTTCAGGGGCTCTTTTGATGTCCATGTGTGTTATGGATATAGTGCATGTTCATGGCCACAGGAGTAGAGAGTAATACTCTGAGGTGTGTGTGTGTGTGTGTGTGTGTGTGTGTGTGTGTGTGTGTGTGTGTAGTTTGTGGTCAGTTTTATACAAATGTGCTCTAAGCATGTCTTCTTGCATTCTGTGTGCTCATGCATGGTGGGGAGAGAACTTAAGTGTGTTCCATATACATGAGGATGAATGCATTGTGTGTATTTCCCATTGTGTGTGATTGTGCCTTTATGATTCTATAGCTGTCTCTTTCTCCCTTGTTGTCTCTATCATCTCTCTCAGTCGCACCGCCTCTTTCGTCATCTCTCCATCTCCATGTCTCTGTCAGTCTCTGTCTCGCCTTCTCCCACCTGCCCCCAATTGTCTTGTTGCCCATCCTGGTGTGGTCTGAGTGCTCCCTCTGGCGGTTGATATGATCGCCTGCAGGCTGAGAGAAGTGTAGCTTGGGCAGGGTCCCTGTCGCTGCTCTCGGTGGATCCTACTTTGTTCAGGATGGGGATGACATCTTGGTCTGTGCCCCCCCATCACACACACACACACACACACACACACACACACACAAACACACACACACACACACACACACACTTTGGAGGGCCTGTGGGACTGCAAGAGCAGGGACATGCTGGGACAGAGCCTTCTACCCCGTGCCCTGCCTCTCCCCAAGTGCACCCTTCTCTCTGTTTCCAGCTGTGCTCAGTGTCTGTGTAACACACCACTAGCCTTCTACCCCGTGCCCTGCCTCTCCCCAAGTGCACCCTTCTCTCTGTTTCCAGCTGTGCTCAGTGTCTGTGTAACACACCACTAGGTACTGTGAAACTCTAAGCCTGCTCGAGTCACTGTGTCCTCTGCTCAGCACTAAGACAGCATTTCCCTGAGTCACTTTAAGCTCAGGAAAGTGAGAACCATTTCTTTGCTCCACAAGAAGGCAAACTTGCCTTCAGAATAGTGATTTGAGTAAGGCTAAGATATTATGAGAGTTAAGTCTCTTTCTGTGCATATGTGTGTGTGATCTTGTTTTTTGCCCTGTTTGTGTGGTTTGGGTTTGTTCTGTGTATATAATATAGGTGCTTTTGTTGTTGTGTGTTGTCCTACGTGTATTTTTACTTCATGATTTTTTTCTTTGTGTGAAGGTCATACTATACTCAGGTCTTACTCCTGTGCCCAGGGGCCACTCGCAACACGCCTGAGGACCTTATGGGGTCCCAGGGAATGAATGGAACCTAGATATGTGCAAGGCAAGTGCCTTACTCACTGTAGAATTGCTCCAGCTCCTGTTTTGGTTTGGGCTCTGTGTTTTGTGTGTATAGTCTTTATTGTGTGTGTGTGTGTGTGTGTGTGTGGTTCATTTTTATTGTGAGTGGTATTATTTTCTGTGTTTGGTGTTACTTTGGCTGTGTGTTTGTGGTTTCATTTTCAATTTTGTGATGCTGTGTGTGGTACTTGTGCCTTGTGTATGCTGCTGTTGCTATGTGTGTTGGTGTTGTTGCTGTTTGTGCATATGCTGTAGCATTTTCTGTTTCTGCAGAGCCAGGGGTTGCACTGCGGGCTTCACACATCTTCTAATTTTACTTTATGGTTATTGACTGTCACTGGTGTGTGTCTGGTAAAGCTGCCTGCCCACAACACAGTAGGATCTTTCCAAAATTTAGATGCAGATAAGTAGCTTTTTTTTTTATCTCAGACACATTTCTGAAGATCCTGTCACTAGGCAGTATCTGTGGGAATATTTGTCATCTGAATTGGGGTGAGCACATCCAGCTGTGCTCAGGGGTTACTCCTTGCAGTGTTTGGGAGACCACATGGGAAGCCGAGGATGGAACATGAATTGGCCATGTACTATCACACATGCATTTTGAAACAAAAGCTTCTGTCGTGTAGAGGCCGATTCAAGAAATAATGACATCACAGTGCCTAGAGGGCTCCCAAGGCCCACCTTCTCTGTGAGCAGAGACAGAGAGCAGAGAGAGGGGATTTCTATCTGTTCTTGTCTTGACAAAAGCCTCTGCTGAAACAGGAACAGAGGCCGACGCCCTCTGCTGGCTGCTTTGGTTTGCAGGACGCCAACGCAAACATGTATTCTCCTTGAGGGGTCTCAGCTCCTCATTTTTCCCAACCGACCCAGAAGTGTGAACCCAATGTCTCCCCAGACCACCTGCTTTCTAGACACGTGTCAATAACCAAATCATGCGCTAACACGGATGTAAAATATCTTTTATCCTCCTGGCAGCTCTGGGGATGCTTGGAGCTTACAGACACGTGACCTCTCCTGCAGCACCATAATTTCCTTTGTATTTACATGCAACACACTTGAAAATATATATGTATACAACACATGGTCATGCTTGGTGCATGCTCAAAAACACAGGCACACTTCTTTGGGCATGGGCCCAATACCCTAGTACCCCTGCCCTAGTAACCCCTCATCCAGGAACTCACGGATTACTCTGTAAACAACCACCGGGCTTTCAGGAGCTTCCTCACTCCAAGGCTATTAGCATAAGATTGGATGCTGGAGGATCGAACCTTGGTTCGTCCTAGACTAGTGCTAGCAAGGCAGATGCCTTACCTCTAGCGCCACGTCTCTGGCCCCAGGGATCACTCTTAAGCACAAAGCCAAGTGTGCACTTCCAAGTGGGTCACACAAATCCAAATCCCCCAAATGCCCAGATTAATCATCAACACCACAATTCCCTTTGCATTCATACACAATGTGTGTGAACATGTGAACACACAAAGACACATGTATACATAATCATCTGTGGTCGCATGTGTGTGTACATGTATATGCATGCAGGACACATGCTTCCAGGGAGGCAGGTATCACTTAGAGTGACACTGACACAGATTTAATGTGGGGCAGCCTGTCCATCTTCCTCCTAGGCGTCCAGAATCTCTCGAGGCTGTCTGCAAAGGAATAAAGAGGATCCTTTCAACAGAATAAAGTCAGAGCTTCAGTGGAGCAAAGGTAGGTGGGGGGGGGGGGGCGGGTGAGGAGGAACAACTCAGCAGGAGAGAATGGAAGGCAACTGTATCTCCACTAGCTCTGATTTCAAACACTCTCTTTGCCCCAGTAGAAGGTGCTCCCAGAAGTCAAGAGCTTCCTCTAGTCTATGAAAACTGAGTGACTCCTTCTACAACCAGGCTCTTGTCAACAGGAAGTCCAGCTTCTGTCGTCCCAGCCAAGCCAGACCTGCTCTGATGGTTTTCCACAGTGTGAGTCCTGATTCTGCAAGCAATGGGCCCTTCACTCTGTGTGTGTGTGATGGAAACACACTGTACTAATGCATTTTAGTGTGTGATGCAGTCTGCTTTAAAGCACAGTTGGATGTATGAATCCATTCATACTCACAGATAATACTTCACCACCTGTTATGCTGATCTTACAATCGATGAGTAGTTAGGAGCAGGGGGTGACTCTATGTATGGCTCCACACAGAATAGAATAAGGGATTAAACAAGGGACTGCTGAGGCACCTCAAATTCTCGCATGCCTTCTCCTACATACCCACCTGGGGGCAGCATGGTGAAAAATAAGTGATGTGATCTCAAAAGGAATCTTGAGAAGCAAGAGATTTTGATCATTTGGGCTACAATATTGCATACCATGCCCACAAAACAGCTCTAGAGCCACCATCACATTTTCCTGCCAATTAGAAGGAGAGTGAGAAGATGGAGAGAGTATAGTTTCTCCATTCATACATCCTCCCACGCATCCTCCATTGAAACCATCTATTACACCCCCCAACCCACTCATTCATCCATCCATCATTCCATCTATCTACTCATTTAATCACTGTTCCTTGCACCCTCTGATAGATCTATTCATCTATCCACCCATTTATCATTCTATTTATCTATTTATCCATTTATCTATCTACCCATTCATTCATCATTCCATCTATCAATTTATTCATCAATCCATCCATCCAGTGCTCACTCATTCTCAGCCATGTGTACTCAATGTCAACCCACCATGTGGTCAGGACTTGAAACTCTTCTCTTCTCAGGCATACCTGGGGAGAGTTATGGTGGAAGTAGGAAAGAACCTCAGTGAGGTGAGGACAGGGTCAGTCCTTCTCAGGATGGTGAACATTGGTGGGCAGGTGTTGCTTACATTCACACAGGTTCAGCAAGCAGACCCTTACTATTTTTTTTAATGAATGGATGCCAACCTTCTTGCCTCTCAGTGGAGGAAAATGTCTCAGAGAAACCAAATTTAAGGAACATTGTTGAGAATCAATCTTTTAAAGGGGATGGCAGAGAAATTGGAGACATTTGTGGCAGGAAATCAACACTGGATGTTGGAATGGTTTGTATGAAACTCAACAGCTTTTTATTTTGTCTCTCATGATGATTCAATTACAAAATAAATTTAAATAAAGGGAAATCAGTAAGCAAAAAAACATGATGACAAGGGTGGCCTGAGGCAGCAGGAGCAGACCAGGAAGCAGTTTCAGGGCTGCAATGACGGAGACTAGAGCCTGGCAGTGAGCAGCACCCTGACTTGGTTCTGCTTCAGGGCAGGGAGCTGCAGAGCATAGTATGGGCCCTGTCAACCTGGCTTATCACATAAAAAGCAGAAAATAGCACAGAGATAGAACAGCAAAGGCAAGCAAAGGTAAAGGCTTGAGGCTCTGAGATCAGACCATGTATGCAGTGACAGCACAGCTGTGAGATGGCCAAAAGGATCAGTGAGGCTGGGGAGCTGCTCTGTTTGTGGGCTTCCTCCCACTCCAACCCAGCCTTTCTTACTGGCAAAATCTAGCAGGGTCTCAAGCTCAGCCAGCATCTTGAACTAAGGTTCCTGCATCAAGAAAAAGTGTGGAAGTGAAACAGACAGGATTGGCAGGGGTAGTGGCAGTGGGCAGGTTTTGAAATCAGAGGTGGTGGCAGTGGGCAGCTTTTGGAATCAAAAGCTCCAGTGTGAGTTAAGATTCCTGTGTCCAGGGGCTGGAGCTATGGCACAGCCGTAGGGCATTTGCCTTTCATTCAACTGATCCAGGACAGTCCTCTATTTGATCCCTGACATCCCATATGGTCCTCAACCCAGGAGCAATTTCTGAATGCGTAGCTAGGAGTAACCCCTGAGCATCACTGGGTGTGCCCCCCCCCAAAAAAAGATACGTGTGTCCAGAAAAAAAAGCATGGCAAAAGGTCATTCTAAAATCAATTTAGGAAACACAGAGAAGAGCATGGCCTCTCTGCTTCACTGCATGGCTTCACATTTCTTGTAGTTAAGGAGCCCCACTACAATAAATAGAAAACAACACTGTACTGCAAAGGTCACAATGGGAAAGTCATGCAGAACCCCACCACACTTAGTGAATAAAGATGGTGGTCTTAAAACTCAACTTACATCAGTCACTAATCTAGCCTCTCTGATAAGAATTTTAAAGAGGAAATGTTGAGGATAGTTAAAGAACTCAAAGATACTATGCAACAGATAGCCAATAAGACTCAAGAGGAAAAAAAAAAGACTCAAGAGGACATGATAGTAGAAATGAGAAAGCATCAACAAAAGTAACAGAACTGAAAAATTTGGTAGGCAAGTTGAAAAACTCACTGGACGGCCTCGCCAGCCAAATAACAGCTGCTGAGGACAGAATCAGAGTCCTCAGAATGAGCTGGAAGATGAGCTACATAACCTCATACAACAAAAGAAGTTGAGAAAGAACTTTAAAACAAATTTTAAAAACTATGGAAAAATCCTCAAAATAAATGAACAGACAACAATAAACCTTTGGAATAAATTAAAAGGAACAACGTAAGAATCATTGGGGTCCCAGAGAGCCAGGATGAAAATCCATATGAAGAAACAACAATAAAAAGCATTATTGCTGAGAAATTTCCAGAGCTGAAGAATGCTTACACCATATCCTGGATGCCTGAAGAGTATCAATTGAAAGAGACCCAAATAAAAGCACCCCAAGGCACATCCTAGTCACAATGCTAAAAACCACAGATAGAGATAGAATACTGAAAACAACAAGATCAAAAAGGTAAATTACATGCAAATAAGCATCCTTAATATTTACAACAGATTGCTAGTAAGCAACCCTCTAGGCCCAAATGCAGTGGTGGTATGTAGTGAAAAACTCAATTAAATGAATGCCTCACCACACCCAGGCAGACTTTTAATTCAGGTTTGAAGAAAGGATATACAGATTCATGGATAAACAACAGCTCAGGAACTTTACAGACTCAAAACTAACCTGAAAAGAACTGAAGGGTCTACTTTAAGGCAAGATTGACGCCCCAAACACACCAAACTTCTACAAAAAGGTAGCACAAATCCCATAATAATCATATCTCTCAGCATCAGTGAACTAAATGCACCAATTAAGAGACACAGAGTGGCAAAATAGATCAGAAAATTGAATCTGACACTTTTGGGCATTGCAAAAAACACATTTGAATATTTCAAAGTAAAAAATGGACTCAAAGTCAAAGGTTGGAAGACAATCCTTCAAGCAAGCAAACCACTTTAAAAGGCTGGAGTGGACATAAAGTCTGACAATGTAGACTTCAAGCTTAAAAAGGTTATAAGATACAGAGAGGCTTCTTCAGAGGTGGGTCAGGACGTACACACACTGATTCCTGCTGGATTCTGCCAGGAGTCAGAAGGGCACAGAACCCATCTTGGGCCATGCAGTTTCCAGCTGCCTGAAACTGGATTTCATCAGCGTTCCTGCCAGTAATCCTGCCTGCTTCAGAAGTGGGTCAGGACATATACACACTGATTCCTGCTGGTTTCTGCCAGGAGTCAGAAGGGTGCAGAAGCCATCTTGGGTCATGCTGTTTTTAGCTGCCTGAGACTAGATTTCATCAGCGTTCTTGCTGGTGATCCTGCCTGCTTCAGAGGTGGGTAGGGAGGTACACACACTGATTCCTGCTTGTTTCTGCTGGGAGCCAGTAGGGTGCAGAAGCCATCTTGGGCCATGCGGTTTCCAGATGCCTGAGACTGAATTTCATTGGCGTTCCTGCTGGTGATCCTGCCTGCTTCAGAGTGAAAGACAGAATTGAGGAACTCTGCTGGAACTCAGATGCCAGCACCCCTATCTGCCTGTCTTCTGTGCTGTGCTCCATTTTTGGCCTGACTTCATCCTGTGTGTGGCTCATCTGTGGATGGTTCGCCTTCCCTGGAGCCTTCCCTGGAGGTGAGCTTACATGCCCAGAAAGGGGAAGCCTCTGAACCCTGCTGGAACTAGGATGCCAGAACCCCTATCTGCCTGTCTTCTGTGCTGTGCTCCATTTTTGGCCTGATTTCATCCTATATGTGGCTCATCTGCAGACGGCTCACCTTCCCTGGAGATGAGTTTACAAGCCCAGAAAGGGTGGAGCCAGAGGAGCACAGCTGCTCCGCTTCGCTTCCCAGCCATGCACATCATTTAGCCAATGAATACAACCACAACACATAGAAAAACCCACAATACAAATGTGACAATGGGGAGAAAATGCAGGCCAGCGCCAGACTAGAGAATGACGATGGCAACTCTGATGACTTGAACATGACCAACCAACTAGTCAGTCTCTCAATAAGGAGTTTAGAGTCGCAATATGGAAGATGTTCAAAGGACTCAAAGAAAGTATAGAAGAGGACACTAATAAGAATCAAGAGAATATAAAGATAGAAATCAGAAAACTCCAAAATGAACTTTCAAGTCAAATAACAGGTCTGAAAAACTCAGTAGATGAATTGAAGAAAAACATGGTTGAGCTTTCCCACAGGTTAATAGCAGCTGAGGATAGAATTAGTACACTGGAAGATGAGATAAATAACAACTCCATACAGCAGAAGAAATTGGAATAAAGCCTTAAAGCAAATGATCAAACAATGGGGAAATTACTCAAAGAATGGGAACAGATGAAAATAGAAGTCTATAATAAGCTCAACAGAAACAACTTAAGAATCATTGGAGTCCCAGAGACCCAGGAAGAAAATCTCCAGGAAGAATCAATGGTCAAGAACACCATTAAAGAGAAACTACCAGAGCCAATGAATACATGTGATCAAATCCTGCATGCCCGAAGAGTACCAACTAAAAGAGACCCCAGAAAAAAACACCCCAAGACACATCCTAATCACAATGATGAATCCCACAGATAGAGACAGAATTCTGAAAGCAGCAAGATCAAAAAGAGAAATTACATTTAAGGGAACATCCTTGAGATTTACTGCAGACCTGTCACCGGGAACACTCAAGGCCAGAAGGCAGTGGTGGGACATAGTGACAAAACTCAATGAATTAAATGCTTTGCCTAGAATACTGCACCCAGCAAAACTCACTTTCAGGTTTTAAGGAATGATACATGGTTTCACAGACAAACAACAGCTCAGAAACTTTACAGATTCAAAACCATTCTTAAAAGAAAAACTGAACGGCCTACTTTAAGACAAGACTGACCAACAGACACACCAAACTTTGATATAAAGATGGCACTAACTCCCAGGACAATTCTTTCTCTCAATGTCAATGAACTAAATGCATCAATTAAGAGACACAGAGTGGCTAAATGGATCAAAAAACTCAATCCAACCTTCTGCTGCCTGCAAGAAACGCACCTGAATAGTCAGAACAAACAGACTCAAAATAAAAGGCTGGAGGAAAATTATCCAAGCAAACAACACCCATAAAAAAGCTGGAGTGGGGGGCGGGGAAAAAAAGGGGGGGCGGGGGGGAAAAAAAAAGCTGGAGTGGCCATACTAATATCAGATGATGCAAACTTTATATTAGGAAAGTTGTAAGGGACAAAGATGGACATTTTGTATTAATCTAGGGATACGTACAGCAGGAAGAAATCACTCTCCTAAACATATGTGCACGGAATGAGGGGCCAGCAAAATATTTAATAAAATTGTTGATGAATCTGAAATATAATATCAATAACAACACAATAATTGTGGGGGACCTCAACACGGCATTGTCAATACCTGACAGGTCAACCAGACTGAAACTCAACAAGAATATACTAGACCTGAAAAGAGAAATGGAAGAAAGAGGCCTAGTGGATATATATAGGACACTCCATCCCCAGAAACCTGGATACACATTCTTCTCCAATGTACATGGGACATTCTCCAGGATAGACTACATGCTGGCACATAAAACATACCTCCATAAGATCAAGAGGATAGAAATTTTGCAGAATACCTTCGCTGACCACAAGGCTCTGAAATTATTTGTGAACTCCAAAGGGACTCAGAAGAAACACTTTAACACCTGGAAGTTAAACAGCCTCATGCTCAATAACCAATGAGTTCGAGATGAAATCAAGGAGGAAATCAAAACCTTCCTAGAAACAAATGACAATGGAGACACAGACTATCAGAACCTATGGGACACAGCAAAAGCAGTACTGAGAGGAAAATTTATAGCTTTTCAAGCACACATCAGGAAAGAAGAAGGGGAATACCTGAACAGCTTAATGACGCAGCTCATAGAATTAGAAAGTACTCAACAAAAGGACCCAAAAATAGGGAGACAGAAGGAAATAACAAAGTTGAAAGCAGAAATCAATGAAGTGGAAACCCAAAAAACAATCCAAAAGATCAACGAAAGCAGAAGTTGGTTCTTTGAAAAAATAAACAAGATTGATAGACCACTGGCAAAACTAACAAAGAAAGAGAGAGAGAGAAACTTGATAACTCGTATTAGGAATAAAAAAGGAGAGATCACTACTGATATGGTAGAGATCCAAAGGGTAATCAGAAACTACTTTGAGAAACTCTATGCCACTAAAAATGAAAACCTGGAAGAAATGGATAAATTTTTGGACTCTTATAATCTTCCACAGTTGAATGAAGAGTATATAGCATATCTAAACACACCCATCACTATTGAGGAAATTAAGACAGTAATCAAATGTCTGCCCAAAAACAAAGTCCAAGCCCAAATGGATTTACTAATGAATTCTTTCAAACCTTTCAAGAGGAACTTCTACCAATCCTGGCAAGACTCTTTTATGAAATCGAAAAAACAGGAACACTTCCAAATAGCTTTTATGAAGCCAACATCACCTTGATACCTAAACCAGACAGAGATGCTACCAAAAAAGAAAATTACAGATCAATATTGCTGATGAATACAGATGCAAAGATCCTCAACAAAATGCTGGCAAATAGGATTCAATGCCTCATTAAGAAGATCATCCACTATGATCAAGTAGGTTTCATCCCAGAAATGCAAGGCTGGTTTAACATCCGTAAATCTATCAACATCATACACAACATCAACAACAAGAAAAATAGAAATCACATGATCATATCAATAGATGCAGAGAAAGTATTTGATAAGGTCCAACACCCATTCTTGACCAAAACTCTCAGCAAGATGGGAATGGAAGGAACCTTTCTCAATATAGTTTAGGCCATCTACCACAAGCCAGAGGCAAATATTGTCCTCAATGGAGAAAAACTGAAAGCCTTTCCTCTAAATTCTGGCACAAGACAAGGCTGTCCTCTCTCACCACTCCTATTCAACATAGCACTGGAAGTACTTGCTATAGTGATTAGGCAAGAAAAAGATATCAAGGGAATCCAGATAGAAAAGGAAGAAATCAAGCTCTCGCTGTTTGCAAATGACATGATACTCTACCTAGAAAACCCTAAAGTCTCTACGACAAAGCTTCTAGAAACAATAGACTCATATAACAAGGTGGCAGGCTATAAAATTAACACACAAAAATCAATGGCCTTTCTATACACCAATAGTAATAAGGAAGAAATGGACATTAAAAAAACAACCCCATTCACAATAGTGCCACACAAACTCAAATATCTTGGAATCAACTTGACTAAAAATGTGAAGGTCCTATACAAAGAAAACTATAAAACTCTGCTCCAAGGAATAAGAGAGGACACGCGGAAATGGAAACGGATACCCTGCTCATGGATTGCCAGGATTAACATAATTAAAATGGCAATACTCCCCAAAGCATTGTACAGATTTAGTGCGATCCCTCTAAAGATACCCATGACATTCTTCAAAGAAGTGGGTCAGGCACTTTTGAAATTCATTTGGAACAATAAACACCCTAGAATAGCTAAAGCAATCATTGGGAAAAAGAATATGAGAGGAATTACTTTCCCCAACTTTAAACTGTACTACAAAGCAATAGTTACCAAAACAGCATGGTATTGGAATAAATGCAGGCCCTCAGATCAGTAGAATAGGCTTGAATACTCAGAGAATGTTCCCCAGACATACAATCACCTAATTTTTAATAAAGGAGCAAGAAATCCTAAATGGAGCAAAGAAAGCCTCTTCAACAAGTGGTGTTGGCACAACTGGCTAGACACTAGCAAAAAAATTGAACTTAGACCCCCAGCTAACATCATGTATGAAGGTTAAATCCAAATGGATGAATTCGATATCAGATCTGAAACCATAAGATATATAGAACAACATGTAGGTAAAACACTCCAGGACATTGAGACTAAAGGCATCTTCTAAGAGGAAACTGCTCTCTCCAAGCAAGTGAAAGCAGAGATTAACAGATGAGAATATATTAAACTGAGAAGCTTCTGTACCTCAAAAGAAATAGTGCCCAGGATACAAGAGCCCTCCACTGAGTGGGAGAAACTATTCACCCAATACCCATCAGACAAGGGTCTAATATCCAAAACATACAAAGCACTGACAGAAATTTACAAGAAAAAAACATCTAATCCCATCAAAAAATGGGGAGAAGAAATGGACACTTTGACAAAGAAGAAATAGAAATGGCCAAAAGACACATGAAAAATGCTCCACATCACTAATCATCAGGGAGATGCAGATCAAAACAACTATGAGGTACCACCTCACACCCCAGAGATTGAAACACATCACAAAGAATGAGAAGAAGCAGTGTTGGTGGGGATGTGGAGAGAAAGGAACTCTTATCCACTACTGGTGTGAATGCCATCTAGTTCAACCTTTATGGAAAGCAATATGGAGATTCCTCCCAAAACTGGAAATGGAGCTCCCATACAACCCAGCTATACCACTCCTAGGAATATACCCTAGGAACACAAAAATACAATACAAAAACCCCTTCCTTACACCTATATTCATTGCAGAACTATTTACCATAGCAAGACTCTGGAAACAGCCAAGATACCCTTCAACAGATGAATGGCTAAAGAAACTGTGGTACTTATACACAATGGAATATTATGCAGCTGTCAGGAGAGATGAAGTCATGAAATTTTCCTATACATGGATGTACATGGAATCTATTATGCTGAGTGAAATAAGTCAGAGAGAGAGAGAGAGAGAGAGAGAGAGAGAGAGAGAGAGAGAAAGACGCAGAATGGTCTCACTCATCTATGGGTTTTAAGAAAAATGAAAGACATTCTTGCAATAATAACTTTAAGACACAAAAGAGAAAAGAGCTGAAAGTTACAGTTCACCTCATGAAGCTCACCACAAACAGGGATGAGTTTAGTTAGAGAAATAACTACGTTTTGAACTATCCAAATAATGAGAATGTACGAGAGAAATAGAAAGCCTGTCTAGGGGCCGGGCAGTGGCGCTAGAGGTAAGGTGCCTGCCTTGCCTGCACTAGCCTTGGATGGACCGCGGTTCGATCCCCCGGTGTCCCATATGGTCCCCCAAGCCAGGAGCGACTTCTGAGTGTGTAGCCAGGAATAACCCCTGAGCATCACCGGGTATGGCCCAAAAAACAAAAAACAAAAAAAAATTAAAGCCTGTCTAGAGTACAGGCAGGGGTTGAGTGGGGAGGAGGGTGATTTGGGACATTGGTGATGGGAATGTTGCACTGGTGATGGGTGGTGTTCTTTACATGACTAAAACCCAAAAACAATCATGTATGTTAAAAAAAAAGATACAGAGAGGATATTTCGTAATAATCAAGGAATATGCATATCAGGAAGAAATAATACTCCTAGACACATAACCCCAATGTGAGACTGTCAGTGGAATGGGGGGGGGGGGAGTTACCAGGGAGGAAGCAATACCTGATGCTCTAAAGGGGAACCTATATCTTCCATAAGTTAAGGCCACCTAAGTTCCCCAAGCACCTCCTGGAAGACAGAGATACATCTTAGTACAGAGATAGAAGTCAGCTCTAACCATCAGCTATATGATCCAAAATCTGCCCCCTCACCCAAAAACGTGAACTCAAAGTGGGTTAAAAACCTTGAGATTATACACAAATCCATAAAATACATTGGGGAAAATATAGACAAAATTCTCCAAGTTGAACCTTAGAGGTGACTTTAATTATTTGACATCTGAGGCAAATATAATAAAAGAAAATATAGACAAATGGGTGCACATCACAAATAAAAGCTTTTGAATAGAAAATGGAACTCTGACTAAAATAAAAAGACATGGAGCCAGAGAGATACAGAATCCTCATTTCTAACTATTGATAAGAATAGTGCTTGTCTCTAAGAAAAATAAGAATCAAATTCCTATATGACCTAGAGATTCTATTCTTTTTTTTTTTTTTTGGGTGGGGGGGTTTGGGCCACACATGGCGGTGCTCAGGGGTTACTCCTGGCTGTCTGCTCAGAAGTAGCTCCTGGCAGGCACGGTGGACCATATGGGACACCGGGATTCGAACCAACCACCTTTGGTCCTGGATCGGCTGCTTGCAAGGCAAACGCCGCTGTGCTATCTCTCCGGGCCCGAGATTCTATTCTTAAATTTATAAAGCATTAATTCAGGAGGACTTATAGATTCATATGTCTTTATATAACTTAGTAAAATGACTGGGATGTGGACATATCTCAAATGCCCAACAACACATAAAGAAGCTGTGGTATATATACATAATGAAATACTATGCAACTGTAAAAACAATGAAGTCAGGTCATTTTCAGCAACATGAAGAAAAGGAGGATATTATGTTAAGCAAAATAGGACAGAGGGAGAATAAATGCCAGATCTCTCATCTGTAGAATATTGAAAGATAAATGTCAAACTTTGACCTTAAACTGTAGAATTATATTAATTAACAAATGGAGAAAAAGTGGGGGTGGGATAAAATAACACTTGAATATGGCATAAAGGTTATAGGTACATAGGTAGTAGAAGATGCAGGGTTTTTGTACGTCAGTGCATAAACTTCAACATTATGGTAATTGCCTAAAATATAATAATAATAATAATAAAATAGAATAATAGAATGAAACCAAAAGATTTGTCTTTGTGACATTTCTAAGTTGAGGGTAAAATGCAAATGAAGCTGCTCTGAGCAGAGCTGGGGACAAATGGACTTTGCCAGAATGTGAAGCTAAGTGGAGTTCCACTATCCTACGACTTCACCTCAAAGGGCATCCCGACTGATGGATGTAGCATGACTTTGGAACCTGAAAATGTATGCTTGGAATCTGAAACCCTGTGTTTGTTGTCTGGACTCCTGAGTTTGCAGCTGCATGCTATAGATCATGAGTGTATTTCACATGATTTGCAGCTTGGATTTGTGTGTGTGCACAACAGTGATCCAGGCAGTGTCTCTGCTGCCAAGGATGTCTGTGAACACTTGTGAGGGAGTACTTGAGGATGGTGTGGCACTATGTTCCTCTCACTGTTCCTCATGAGCATGAATTTCCATTCCTGGTCTGCTGGTAGCATTGTTGAAATCCCTGAACTGTTGCATGTAAAATCCAGAACATCAACATGACCTCTGGCTCTTCTTGTGACTAGTGACTTTCTTTTCTTAAGGAAGGATGTTATATCAAAGATAGGTGAAATAGTCACAGAATAAAGCTAGACATCCTTCTTAAATAACAATCACTCATCTATCTAGATTACGGTTGAGAAACTGCAGCCTGTGGGCCAAATCCTACTTATTTTTGTTAACAAAGTTTTATTGGAACTCAGCCACACTCATCCATTCACCCATCATCACAGACAACTTTATTGTTACTGGAAGGCACTGAGACAATATGGAAGTTTACTAAAATCTTTGCTAGCATTGAGGGGAGATCCTGTGGACCATGCTCTGGAAAAGGGTAGAAAGATACTACAAAGATACAGAGTTGAGGGAGAAATGAGACATGTAATAACAGAAGCAGGGACAGAAGCCAAAGCAGGATGGGGAGAAAGCTGACTAGGCATGGAGGCCCAGGACACCTAGGCTCTAGTTCCTGACTGACAAAGTCACTCATTAGGCTGTGGGGAAGCACAGGAGGAAGAAGAGCAGGAGAGAAGACTTTCTGTCAAGTCTGTGCTTTCATTAGAGAAATTTAACCCTGCTCTGCTCTTTCAAGCAGATGGGAAGAGGGGCTCATTCAGAGA
The DNA here is from genome assembly GCF_024139225.1 of Suncus etruscus. Lineage (NCBI taxonomy): Eukaryota > Metazoa > Chordata > Mammalia > Eulipotyphla > Soricidae > Suncus > Suncus etruscus. Next base: position 23,548,039 of record NC_064852.1, read on the forward strand.
TCCAGACAGGGCACTTTGCAAATTTGTGAAGCAGCTATTCTTTGGGATGTGGTGAAAGACAGGCAGGTGTGGTAGTTTCGCTGCTTCTCAGTGTAGTTGACCCCTATGAAAGCATCAGAGACAAACGCAATTAATTGAATAGAGCTGCACTTCTGAATGTGTGTAGCCCAAAATATAAAAAGGGAGAAGAAACGTGAAGATCCACAACTCCCAGAAATTCAGCATTAAATCAATCAAAAGATGATTCCTACACTTATTGGAGGCTGCAGTATGCCACACAGGCTTTGATTTTCCTAGAGGAGCTCCAGGATACTGTTCCTCCAAATAAATTTGACTGCATATGTGTAAAGCACGTATTAATGACCACCCGTGTCATGGCTATGCTTGTTCTGCAAAATGTGTTTTAGAGGTGCTGGCCTAGATGCTTTTTGAGTAGCTCAGCAATAATATGTTTGGGTGATTGGGGGTATGGTGGGTGGGTATCTGTAAAAAGAAATTACTATTCTTTGAGCTATGCACAGTGATGAATAGGTACCCAGGCTTCCACAGAGATTCACAATTTCAATGTAATTTATGTACATGTTGATTTCTACATTTGCCAGTGGCTTCTGCTTGATTAGCAATTTAAATGGAAATGTCTGATGTGAATTGGTACCTAATTTGTATTTCTTGTCAATTATCCTTGGACCTAACTTGGAACTGTTCCAACCACAGTCACACGCAGGCAGATCAGACACTGTGTGTAACAGTGATCAATGGGCAGCTTAGTGACTCTGTACTGAAGGTCACTGGCTTCTTGGGAATAAAACAATGATAAGGCATTTTGTTGCCCTTGGCTTTCCTCCAACCTGAAGCTGTCCTTCAGATCATGGCCTCAGATCACAGCTCTGTCTGGACTAAGTGTCCCAGACGTCTGCCTGGATATGGAACATGAGTCACCATCACTGTCATCTTCAATTTCCTTCTCTAGCCCTCTGAACCACTCAGTGCTAGGCTAAAATCTTCCTTGTTTTGGTATCTAAGTTCCTTCTCCTCCCAACAACATGTAAGTAGGTCCTTCTTTTGGATATTTGTTACTTCCACTGAACAATAGAGGGCACTGGTAAGACCTCTAACATCTGGACATCTGGTATACCAGAGCTTGGCAATGCTTCTGTCATCAAGGTTTCAAAATGCAAGACTAGATCCCCAATTAAAAAGGAAGGTCACATCAAAGACTGACTATACTAGAAGGGAAACTCCTTTTTGTTTGGATTAGGGATGGGAGTAGATGAAATTAGAGATGTGGTGTGGCTCTTTCTAAGAAGAGGTGGAAGTTTTCTGTAGCAATGGCTAATGGCATCCCAGGACAAACAAGGTTTTTCTGGATATGGTAATTAAATGAGTGTAGAGAATCTCAAGGGGTATTTTCTAAAGTGACTCTAGGAATGGGGCCATCTTGCCTTATAAGAGGATTCCAGGAGAGATGGGGATACCTTTTCATACTTGTTTAACCCCTCTGTGTCCACCTGGCTGGGGTGTCTATTTATTGGAGGAAGAAGCCTTCACAAGGGGCTCTTGGGGGAATCTCTCAGCTAAAACTGACTAAAGATGAGGCATTTAGGTTGACCCAGAGACCAATCCCCTGAGTAAGGAAACCAGGCAGGAGTTGCTGAAGAAGCACCAGGTAAACAAGGCATAAGTGGATCTGGTCTTGAATAGGGGAGGTACTTGGGAGGGCTGTGCTTAACTTGTGTTTAGAAACATGCCCTTGTCAGAGAGCTTGGTGGGTGGTGTTGCATTCATGTGCTAGGAGCAGCAGGAGGAAGACTGGGTCAAAGGTTATGACAAGATGAATTCAAGAGAATAGTCATGAAGTGGTTACACTGATTCTCAAAGGAGCTCTGGTACACAAACTGGAAGAAGGACCTAAAATATACACAAGGACTCCAGTCTGGAAATAGCTGAGGACCATAGTTCAAACCAATAGTGTGAAGGAGAGTGGCTAGAGTACAGTGGAGTGAAAAAGCACAAGTCAATCATGAATGCTTTATTTTTATACTCAGGGACAGGGAACAATTTTTCTACAATTTCAAAATAGTTTGTCTTTCTAAGTGTCACTTGAATTTTCAAGGATCTGTATGAAAAAAGTGATATTTGGTTCCCATTATCATTTTTGTTTGTATTCTTCTTGGCACTGAAATCCTATCATTTCTGGAATTCGAGATCCAACCTACAAAGATCACAGGAAATGAACAGAACTGCAATAAGGCATGGGAATTTATTTACCAGCATAATGGAGTCACCCCTAATTAGGCAATGACTCCTTACTAAGTTCTCAGGCTCCTTTCATAGGGTTAGAGAGGCTTAAAACCATTACAGTTAACCTTTAAGTTGATTGGCTGTTGTCTGGGTTGTTTCCTTTTATGGCTAGATATCTAGAATGGCTTATTGTGTGGTTCATGGGGCCTTGGGGTCTACATCAGCTGAAGTAGCAGAGGGGTCACACTGGAAGCCTGTGACCTTGCCTGACTACAAGCTCCCAGGTGTTGCTAGTTTATCTAACTGTTTTGGTACATGCCATCAAAGTTCCTGGAACTGGCTGTTCTGGCCACATATCTGAGGCCTGTTGTGTGAGGCCTTTATGTCTAAAGCAAAGCCAGGGTTTACAGAAGCAAACAGCTCTTATTTCCAAACTTACATTCTCTTCTAACTTTTAACATTAAGAACCTCTGCCAATTTGTTCAGGAAGCTCTAGACCTCAACTCTAGTAACATTGACATTGCCTCCACTGAAAGAAACTGTCATTCTTTCTCTAATTCACATTACACCAAGGTCCCATGTGGCTCTGTGCATGTATAGCACTGCAGACATGGACACATAAGCCAGCTATCCAACATAAGCCAAAGCAAATAATGCTTTTTAAACCATTTCCTATCTGTAAGACATAGCATTCTCTTTATTGGACGATTTATTTTGCTTTTGGACTACTCTCTGTGGTACTCTAGGAGTTGAGCCCAAGGCTGCCTTGTGCAAAGCATGTACTTTATTTAGCCTGTAGAGCCTTCTCCCAACCCAGAATTCCAAATACTTGCATTGAGCACTTTGACATTCCAACACAATAATAGACCCACTAGTCTTCTTGGCTTGTCTATGAGCTTGCTTAGTCCTTGAGCCCTGCAAGAGACTCTAAGAGTAGTTCCACAAATTTCACTAGGTATGTGTTAAAGCATGAAAATCTAGTCTCTAAATTTGAGGATCCAGAAGTCTGAGGTCAAAGCATTCCTAAGACTGTGCTCTTTCTGAGGAGGATCCCTCTTACATTCGCCAGCTCCTGGCTTAGCTGCTCACCTTGATGTTTCTTACTTTATGACTCTTCTCTGTCTCCATTACCAAAGACCCTCAGTGTGTCTCTTTATCCACACTTCTCTTTCTCCAGTCAAATATCCTTGCTGGAAGAAGGTCCTCACTAGTCCAGTGTAGACTGGAAGAAGGAAGCTTGACCTTTGGTTCTAGAAAATGGGCCTACTGTCTCAGCAAATGCTGCTTGAGTTGACAGATGAGGTGAAGGCAACATAGTTCTGACATTCTGTGATAAAGAGGGGAGGGGGCCAGTGAGCTCCAGGGAGAGATAAGGGAGAGAATGACACAGATGGAAATTTCCAGAAGCTTCCCCTGCAGAGATGTTTATGTACAATGAATTTCCTCTCTATGTGAGAGCAAGTCGACCTGAACAAGGAGTCAGGAAGAGATGTGTAAGACTTGGAGCAAAGTCTTCCCTGAAGAGTGGGCCCAAAGGGGTTGTCAGAGCTCAAAAATTTAGAGGTTCAGCTCCTTCCCCAGCATTCTGGGTTGGGTGCTCACCTGAGACACAACACCTGAGAGGCTTCCTGGCTTGTTGATGCTGCTGTGTGCATCTATGGGTGTCGAACACAGCCTCTCTCAAAGGAGTGGCTTTACCAGCCTGTTATTGGGAAAACAGAAATGGGGTTGGCAGATCCCAGCAATGCAGAGCAGTACATAGAGAGACAGTGGGAGTGGAGGTCAGAGAGCCTAGCCCCAGCACACACATGAGGCTCTATGTGGGGGTGGGACTGAGCAGGATGGGGCGGGGTCAGGAGTTTGATGAAACTCATGAGAAGGGGTCAGAAAGGTGAGGTAGCGGGGCCGGAGAGATAGCATGGAGGTAAGGCATTTACCTTTCATGCAGAAGGTCATTGGTTTGAATCCCGGCGTCCCATATGGTCCCCCGTGCCTGCCAGGAGCAATTTCTGAGCACGGAGCCAGGAAAAACCCCTGAACACTGCCGGGTGTGACCTAAAAACCACAGAAAGAAAAGAAAGAAGGAAGGAAGGAAGGAAGGAAGGAAGGAAGGAAGGAAGGAAGGAAGGAAGGAAGGAAGGAAGGAAGGAAGGAAGGAAGGAAGGAAGGAAGGAAGGAAGGAAGGAAGGAAGGAAGGAAGGAAGGAAGGAGAGAGAGAGAGAGAGAGAAAGAGAGAGAGAAAGAGAGAAAGAAAGAAAGAAAGAAAAGAAAGAAAGAAAGAAAGAAAAGAAAGAAAGAAAGAAAGAAAAAGAAAGAAAGAAAGAAAGAAAGAAAGAAAGAAAGAAAGAAAGAAAGAAAGAAAGAAAGAAAGAAAGAAAGAAAGAAAGAAAGAAAGAAAGAAAGAAAGAAAGAAAGAAAGAAAGAAAGAAAGAAAGAAAGAAAGAAAGAAAGAAAGAAAGAAAGAAAGAAAGAAAGAAAGAAAGAGGGCCCTAGGTGGGATGGGATCAAATGAAGTGGGTGGCGTCAGACAGGTGGGAGGGGCCTACATAGCAGGGCCAGGCTGGATGGGGCTTCAGGGTTGCCAGGCAGGTTGGGGCAGGAACCTCTGTCCCATGGTGGGCACCCCACAAACAATAGGGTCTTGAGTTAGGCATTCTGTTCTGTGAGTCAGGCTTGCTGGCTCCGGAGGAAGTTAAGGGTAGGGGAACCTCTCCAAAGCATCCTAGAGCCCTCTCTCTTGGAACCTCCCAAGGGCTGTCTGGTTGGCATGACAACACTAGGTAGGAATGGGGAACAATATCCCCCAATATCCACCCCCACTAGGTGGATGAGTCTTGGAACTGCTCACAGACTTCTTTCTTCCAGGCACCAATCCAGCATAGCAGGACCCCCTACCTCATTCTAAAGATCAGCTCTTGACAGCAGCATGTCTGCCCTGTGAGTGGTTTTGCTCCTGCCTCTCTGCAGCTTCACCTTTTCCCTTCCTTCTCCTTCCCTCCGGGTTCTTTTCTTCCTTTCCTCCTTTTTCATTACCTTTCTCCTTTCTTTCATCCTTCCTTCCTTGCTTTCTTTCTTTCTTCTTTCCCTCTCTTCTTCCCTTTCTTCCTGCCCTTTCTTTTTCCCTTCCTCTTTTGCTCCTTCTTTCCCTTCCATCTTTTCTTCTTTCTCCTTTCCTTCCTTTCTTCCTTTTTTTTGTCTGGCACTCTAGGTCTCCTTTCTAGAAAGCCCCATCTCTCCACAAGGAAGCCAGGGATATGCTCTGTTATTTGTACCTAAGAGCCCCTCACTGGAACCCCAATCCCCAGGACCCCCAAGCCCCTCAATATCCTGCCAGAGGCCTTTGCACCTCTTTTGTCTGCCAACAGTTCTATTCCTTCCCTCGCCTCATCCTCCTGGCAGTATCACTATCCCTGCTCCACCTTCAGCCTGATACATAGGAATCCCTACCTGGCTGGAATCTAAGAGGTCTTCTCCTAGATATGCCCAACATAGCACCACTGAGCCTGATCTGAGCAGAGATATGGGTCTCAGCTTGTTCCTGGTCCTCCCATTCTAATTAAAATCCATCCAGATATTCCTCACAGAACTCGGGCCTGCCCTGGCCCAAGATTGTCCTCCCCATCTCCATGCTGTCCTCACCACCCTGAGGCTGTCTCTCATCCTAATGTTTTCCTTTCCATCCCTGATTCTCTCTTCAGGAGCATCCTTGGTCCTTGGGTGGAAACTGAGCTGCTGGCCAGTTGATGCCCTCCCCTCTTGGAATTTCCTTTTCCTAACTTCTAAGTGCAAGTGGAGAAACCAAAGCACTTTTTGCCAAGCTGGGAAAAGAAATACATGAAGTTTGTCTCCTCTAGCACTCATTGTACCTTCCTTCTGATTCTCAGGCTGTACCTCCTTCTTGAGAGGTTCCCCAAAGTGTGATCTTGGCTCAAGAATCTATCCACCCATCCTCAAAAAGCATTCACCTGAAATAAGAAGCAAGCATGCTATTAAGCAGTAAACAGAAGAGACAGGAAAAATATCAATAACTTCCTGACATTAGCATTTGGTAGGTTGACATCAAATATGTGAGTGGAGTATTTACCAAAAAAGATGCCAATGTTGGGGCCAGAGCAATGGTGCAGCAATAGGCTGATTGCCTTGCACACAGCTGACCCAGGACGAACTGTGGTTCAATCCCCCAGTGTCCCATATAGTCACCCAAGCCAGGACTGATTTCTGAGCACATAGCCAAGAGTAACCTCTAAGCATCACCAGTTATGCCCCCCCAAGAAAAAAAGCCAACTTTGAGACTATAGATGTAGACTAGGGAAGATTCCATTGACAATGTGAAGAAGAGCACCCAGTGGCATTTCTTCAAAAGAACAGGAAGTCAAAGGACATAGAGATGTGTCTTCATCCACCTTACAACAAATACATGTGGATTTATTTTCCCCTAGAGCCTGAGTTCAAAGACTGTGCTTTTGAAGTAAAGGTGATTTGCTTCTAGCATATGGTTCAAAAGAAAATGGCCAAGAAAGGTTAAAAGTAAAAGTGCAGCAAGGCTATTCTGGGCAATGAAAAGGAAAAAGGAAGAAAATATTTGGAAAGAATCTAAATGAATTAATTCATTATTATTCGGGGAAAAACTTCTATCAATGCTATATTCTCTCAGTAAAAGATCCCACATAAATGGAAATGTGGGAAACTCTAAAAACTCTTGTGTTTTAACAAACAATTCCTAATCCTCTTATACTAATGGTGCACTTTTTACGTAGGTTTGCCAATATTTGGCTTTAAAATATTTGGGCACCCCAGAGGCTGACAGTGGAAAGTGGGTAGGAGGGAAACTGGGGACATTAGTAGTGAGAAATGTGCACTGGTAAAGGGTGGTGTACTTTTTTTTTTTTTTTTTGTGGTTTTTGGGTCACACCCGGCAGTGCTCAGGGGTTATTCCTGGCTCCAGGCTCAGAAATTGCTCCTGGCAGGCACAGGGAACCATATGGGGCGCCAGGATTCGAACCGATGACCTCCTGCATGAAAGGCAAACGCCTTACCTCCATGCTATCACCCCAGGGTGGTGTACTTTTTATGGCTAAAACTCAACCAGGAACAATTTTGTAACCAATGTGCTTAATAAGGTAATTATATAAAAATAAAAAAATATATATTTGGGAAGGGGACCAGAGAAATAGTATTGTAAGCAGGATGCCTGTTCTTGCATGCAGCCAAGTGGATTTGATCCCAGTCACCACATATGGTCAGTCCCCCATGTCACACCAGGAGTGGTCCCTGGGCACATATCCAGGGCATGGCCCCAATGGAGCATTACTGGGTATTGCCCCCCAACAAACAAAAAGCAAAAATAACAAAAAAGAAAAACTTACCAAAAACAAGTTGAATTCAATAATACACTCCATGGTGATTTCAGATTTATGCCATTATTGTAAAACCTTTTCATGACCCAGGATTTCATGCCAGAACACTGGCTAGCCTCTAATCCATCTGGACTTTCCTATTCTATCCCTGAAATGCCTAGAAACTCCTTACATAGAGGAATAAGGTACAAACTTCACTGCTTTTCCCGAGGGTCATTTTCTCCTTTTATTCCTCTGCTCCTGGAATCTCTGCTCACTCTCGCTCTCTGTTGATTATCAATCTTCCATCTGAACACATCCCAGTTCAGAAAGCCAAGATGTGCCAAACACTAAGAGAGCTGGCCAGAAGCCAGGTTGTTAGAAGCTTTTAACACACAACCACTGCTTTTTCCAAAGCATGCGGGAGCACAGCCATAAATGTCTTGAGGATTTCAAATGTTTAAAGAACAGAAACAGAATGAACAGAGTAAGCTGACATGTCTGTATCTCCACTATTTCCTGGTCTGCTCAAGGGAGTGGATGTAAGAAGGATCTATGCCAGCTCCACCAAGGTCACCTCTGACTTCCCAGGAGCAGAGAAAGGCCCTGGGTTATGGTACTGAACTCCAGTCAATGTCTTTAGCAGGTGAAAACCAGCAGTAGATCACATGATAAAACAATTATATTAGGGCCGGTGTGGTGGTGCAAGGGGTAAGGGGCCTTGCTCACACTAGCCTAGTTTGATCCCCCAGCATCCCATATGGTCCCCCAAGCCAGGAGAGGAGTAACCCCTGAGCATCATTGGATGTGGCCCCCCAAAAAAACAAAAACAAAAACAGAAACAATGACATCAAATCGTGCTATATTTGGAAATTCCCTGAAGACCCAAAGGAGTTCAGTGACTTGTGTATGTATGTGAATGTGTGTGTATATGTCTATATATACGTGTCTGAATGTGTTTCAAGCCTGTGTATGTCTATGGGAGAATGTATATATATATATATATATATATATATATATATATATATATGTCTGTGTATGTCCGTGAATCTATCTAAGATTATGCATGTGTGTATGTGTGTATATGTGTGTGTCTGTTGAATGTGTGTGAATATGCATGTGAATTATGTGTGTGTGAATAAGTGTGGTTGTGTGTGTGTGTGTTTTCCTTAGACGTTTTAGTCATTTAACCAAATTCTGAGAAGTCATTTCAGAGTGATGATGAACACAGGTAAAAAATAGGGATGGTTCAGAGAGAGAGTACAATGGTTTCATCCACGGCACCCCATAAGGTCCCCTGAGCCCCATTAGGAGTGATCCCTCAGAACAGAGCCAGAAGAAAACCCTGAGCACCATGATGTGGCCCCAAAACAAAATGATTAGGAACAATGAATGAAAGCTTTAAATGCTCTGCTCCCTTACATGTTGCCACTCTGACTTTGATCCCTGGCACTGCACAGGGTCCCCTGAGCACTGCCAGGTACAACCCTGAAGGTATCTTGAGAATCAACAGAGTGACCTAGGTATCCCCAACATGGAAGACCAGAGCAGCATTTTAGCACCAGCATAAAGCTGAGAGGTAGTTACTCCTGAGCATCGTCAGATAAAAACCAAAAACAGAGAATTCCATTCAATTTCCTGGGACTTCAGAGCACACCTTCATCTGAACCGGAACTGAATCCCATAGCTGGGTCACTTGGGAGCACATGCTTATTCTCCTGTTTCTAGGGGCAAAAAACAGACTCTGGCTGGGACAGCAGGATCATCTCTGCTCCTCGGATCAACAGAGAGCACGGCAGTAGTGCCCAGCTCAGCTCTGTGACACTCCCACACCTTGCTTGGCTACTGCCTTTCCTCCTCACTCTGGTTATCCCTGAAACCCTGTGTACCACCATCATGGCCTGCTCTGCACCCATTTTGCTGGTCTCCATGATAGCCTCATGAGGACTCCCTTATCTCCCTGTCTTGAATTAGAGTTTGGTCCAGAATGCCCTTGGAATATCCTTGAAACCTCTCCCCCACCTGAATGACCACGGAGACCACACTTGGGCTCAAAAAAGATACCCTGGCCCCCATCAAGGCTCAGTCACACCAGAATAGACTGCAACTCTGAACTTACTGAGAGGTTGGAATCAATAGCAAAGAAGGGGCCAGAGCAACAGTCCACTAGGTGAGATGCTTGCCTTGCAAGCAGCTGACCAGGGTTTGGTCACTAGCATTCGACCTGGCTCCTTGAGCTCACCAGGAGTGATCCCTGAGTGCAGAGGCAGGAGTAAACCCTGAGCACCGCTGAATTTAGCTCCCAAACCAAAAAACCAAACAAACAAACAAACAAAAAAATAAATAAAACTAAAAACAACATGAGAGGGTCAGAGAGATAGCATGGAGGTAGGGCATTTGCCTTGCATGCAGAAGGACATTGGTTCAAATCCCGGCATCCCATATGGTCCCCCAAGCCTGCCAGGAGCAATTTCTGAGCATAGAGCCAGGAGTAACCCCTGAGCGCTACTGGGTTTGACTCCCCCAATAAACAAACAAACAAAACAAGAGAATCCCAGCTTCTATTCTGGAGCTGGGTCCGTGGAATCAAAATGTCTCATCTCTCCAAGGTGAGCAGCCTTGCTCTGGAGGGGCAAGGAGGGAACCTCAAAGAACTGGGGCCTGGGGAGACAATGCTGAGAGCCCACTGACCCCTGCTGCAAGGCCATCCTATATGCACAGGTGGCATCAGCCTTCTTTATTCCCATCCCCAACTCCCAGCAGGGCCTTCCTCATGCTTAGCAACCCCCTGGCACGGTTGCCAAGGAGCCCATTCATGGTCTGATGGGGAGATAGAACAAGTTCTTTGTCAGGAAAGTGTTTCTGCAGGATGTGCACGCTCTCCTCTCTTCCCGCCTCTTTTTCTTGCTGCATTTCTCTTCTGATTTTCTGTTCTCTCTGACCCTCTCTCCTTTCTCTGCCAGATTTGTCTAATGAGTCTTAGGAATATATGAGTGCTGGGGGGATACAAGACAGAAGCCCAGGTATTTCTTGTCATCGATTCCTCCCATTTTCAGTCTCTCATGCTCAGTCCTTCCAGGAGAATCTGCAAAACTGCTTGCTGGTCTGGAATAGGTCCAGCCTCAGTCACACATCTCTGGCTGTCATGGCAACAGAGCATCCATTGACAAGGAGAGAGATCAAGGTCCAGAAGATGGGGCTTGCCTGGGATAATTACCCAACAAATTCTTTTTTCCTTGTTCTATCTAATAGCTTGACACATTTTAAGGCCTAAACTTGTTGTTGTTTTTTTTATATCCTTGAGCTGCCCCACTTGCTTAGTTCTTCCTTTTTCACTTCCTCCCAGATCATGGCTCCTTTCCATTTTCTGGAAGTTCATAAGGGTCCCTTTAAAAATGTGAAGCCAGTTGTAGAGAGCTAGTGTTCTTGCTTTATGAACAGCCAACCCAGGTTTGATCCCCAGCACTACTTAGGATCCCCGGAACCCCTCCAGGGTGATCTCTGAGCACAGAACCAGAAATAAGCCTTGAATACCACCTTGTATGACTCAAAAACAATAATTAAGAATGTGATGACAGAGATGTGCCTTATCTCCAGGTAAATGAAACCACAAAGGTCAGGAAAATAGTACAGGGGTTAAGGCATTTGTATTGAATGTTGCCAATTAGGTTCAATCTCCTCCACCACAAATTGTCCCCAGATACCACTAGGGGTGACTCCTGAGCACAGAAATAGCCTCAGAACACCCCTGTGTATGGCCCAAATTCCCCCACACCTCCAAAAAATAAAAATGAAAATTAAATCCCCAAACTATATTTCTATGAATATTTTTCAGGTATCTGTGGAATGAGAAAGTGGCCTTGTCTTGTCACTGAGCTCCTGGACCCAATTTTCTCCAGACTGGAGAAAGGTATAAGGTCCTGGGTGAGGAATTCAAGTGATCATGAGAAAATGAATGTGTTCTGAAGGGACTGAAGACTTGGGAATTATAGTCTCAGGAGTAGAAACCAATATCCCCATCTGCTCAGTCATGCCACCAGGTAACAGGTGAGCTGGTTGCACAGTGTTGATATGCCAGACCCCCCCCCAAAAAAAAAGTCCCCGAATTCCTTCTCATTTCTTAATCCCCAAGAAGACCTTGTGTGCCTAACTTAACCAGAATCGCAAAAGGGATTGTGGGAAATGTGGTCTGACTTAGCCAAAACCTCCCATTCAATTATTCAATTGAGCTTTCTTTTTTATGTTTTCCCTCTATATAGTAGCCTTTACTCTTTAAGATGTACTTGTAAATGGTAGAAAGGAGTAGTCAACCAAGAAACTTATAGTAAAGAAGCTCAAAGCTCTTTTTATTTGGGGGTGGGGGCAAACCCAGTGATACTCAGGGATTACTCCTGGCTATGCGCTCAGAAATCACTCCTGGCTTGGGAAACCATATGGGACTCCGAAGGATCGAACCACGGTCCATCCTAGATTAGCGTGTACAAGGTAAACACCCTACTGATTGCACTACAACTCCAGTCCCAATTAATCTGATATATTATAAGATCTTCAAAGCTTATATATTTTTTATTTATATATATACAGACATATTGGTTTTTAGGGCCATAACCATTGGTGTTCAGTTCTTACTGAACCTGCATTTGGGGATCACAAGATCACCACATGCAGAGACATGTGGGCTGCTGGAGATCAAATCCAGACCAACCACATGCAAGGAAAGTGCCCTTTACTACTTCTTCAGCCCCCTTAATATATTTCAATGTAGCTTTTATTCATAAGTCGTTAGCTCTTGTACAGGAATGTACTGTTTGGACAGCTTTCTTTGGAACAGCTTCTATATTCCAGTTACAACAGCACAAAATAACACTTAGGCTCTGTGAACAAATTAAGTCTTGTTTCCATTAATGCCAAATAGTAGTACCTTCTAAGCCATGCTCGTTCTATTGCAAAGAGTGGTATTTATAGATTACAGACAGATTTTTAACTACAATGTTTAGCAACAGAGAAAACACTAAAAAGGGATTCTCAGACTTTCTTCCCCTTTTAAAGTAACTACCCTGATAGCAAAAGGAAGCAAATGTGTCTTCTAACATCAGGCACGAAGCTGGGGAAATCCTTGTTATCTTGTTTCTCCACAAAAATTAGGAGAAATATTGCATTTCCCAACATAATTCACTTATCTATAAGTTAGGTTTCTTTTCAAATAAAGATTTTTTTTTCAAATAAAGTTTTAAATAAGATTTCTATTTCATGAAGGCACGCCATATTTATTCTGACTATGCACTTCTAAAAGCAATACTTAAGTGCCTGAGTAAAAAAACCTTACATTTCTTTTCTGTATGTAAGTATTTGGGGAGGTTAGGAGGGATACAACCAGTAATTCTCAGGGACCACTCCTGGCAGTGTTTGAGGAACTCTAAGGGGTACCTGAGAATGAATTCGGGTTGACCATGTGCAAGGCAAAGTACCCTACACTACTGCTATTTCTTCAGTCCCAGGATTCCTCTGTCTTGGATGTTTTTATTAAGAGGAGGGAAAACAACTGGTCACCTCTGAGGGGTGTCTCTTCTCAGTCCTTCATTCAACACACAGTTTTTGTCAATTCCCTAGCACAAAGATGCTATATGAACCTTCATTTCTATCTAGACCTTTCCAGTGTCAGAAAGCCAGCCAACACAGGGTTACAAATCTTAAGCCTCTACTGCCTATAGAGGCACTAATTTTCCTGTTGGTGCTCATGTTCTTTAGCTAAGTGGGTGAGCTAGACTTGCCTTGTCACCCCAAAAATATTTTCACACACGTGGGCAGTAAGTCAGAATAAGAAGGAAGGTGTAGCATGCAAAATGTGTCTCCTTCCCAAATCACAAACACAGTTCTGTAGTCCAGGGACAAAATCTAGTCACTGATGTGTGCTCGGAATTTTTGTGAGCCCCTCCCTCCACCACACATATGTCTCTATCACCTTCATCTCACATGCATACACACTCCTGCAGACATGGACACATGCAGATATATGATATAGTTCTATGTGAGTGATCAGAACTGCCCGGCCACTAGCTATACACAAAGGAATATGTTCTCTATGTGATCATATTTATAAGTAATTGTTCATAGTGTCAAAACTGATTGCAACTTTATCCTCTCTTTCCCTGTGAAAATTTAGAAGGACTCTGCAGTTAGAAGTGAAAATAGGGTTGGAGGGGTAGCACAGTGATAGGGTGTTTGCCTTGCACACAGCCGACCCAGGAATGACGGTGGTTCAAATCCCAGCATCCCATATGGTCCCCTGTGCCTGCCAAGAGTCATTTCTGAGTACAGAGCCAGGAGGAGCCTCTGAACGCTGCCGGGTGAGACCCCAAAACCAAAAGAAAAAATGAAAACAAATGAACCTGAGGCTCAAATATAACTTGGAGAGTATGATCAGCCTTCTGCAAGAAGCTGCTTCATTGCATTGTCTTGGCTCTGATGGACCCAAAGTAGACTAAATGGACATTTTTGCTCTGATAAAGACCCCAGATCTGGCCAGACAGTATGAGCCAGTGAGACCACATGTTAGGACCTTCTCAACTTCTATCTTCCTTGTCCTTCATTGCTATACTACAATGATCTATTTCTTCCATTTTCTGTCCATGTAACATACGTTCATTGTTTCTCTGTTGTGTGGATTGATTGTTCTACTTCACAGACCTGCATGAGTTTCCTGAAAATCCACTGGCAGATGTCTGAGCCCCTTCATCATTCTACCTCTGTGGGGCAAAGAATCAGACCATAACTCCCTCTCTAGGAAGCTGCTTTCCAGTTGGAGATGGTGGTTCTCTTTTCATCTCCATTTTTTATGATTGCTGACAAAGCACTTCCGCTCTAGTCCTTTGTTCTGGTTCTTTTTTTAGGTGAACAATGGTGATAGAATATTTGGATATTATGCTTTTGTTGTTTGGATATTTTTGTGTTAAATCAGACCTCAAGTTCCAAAGCCAGGACACTGGAGAGATGCAGGTCTGGAAGCAAACTTCGATGTAGAAAATAATCCATGCACACACGAAAGAGTGTGAAAAGGGGTTCAGGAGTTCCAACACACAAGCTGTCTACTACTAAGAAGCAGGCAGCTGGAAGTCTGAAAAGGCAAGGGAGTGTTTTCCTGAGATCTGGGATACTTATTAGGAAGAACCAGACAACACCGTAGAGTGGAGAACAAGCACCAATCCAAGGTACTACATTCAAAGTTGTTTCAACCAATGAGTAACAAGGCATATTCTGAATGGGAATGGCATCCAGTTAATCCCACATTTTTCTTTTTTATCACTCCCTAAAGATCTTAACCAGCACACACAAGTGCATCTTACAAATTCTAATGACACTGCAGTCTAGGGCTGTTGGAACAGCTCTGAGGTAATTAATGGTCATATCCATGATAGAGGGTATTTTCATGTACACTGGCATAAGCAGCTTTTTAGGGGGATGCTTGCCCCAGGAGTCTTGGGTCCCAAGCTTCTGGAATGAACCCTCTTCCCTGAAGTTCAGGTCACATTTTCATATCTGAACTTTGACTTCACTAGCAACTAAAGCAACTAAAGCCCCAGTGTTGTTTCAACATCAAGGTTTTTCCCATTTAGCACTAGATGAAACCATAGCAAGGCTGTATGGTCCTTGTGTGCAGACTAGAAATAAAGTTAAGGCAAGATGAGTAAGTAAACTGGGTAAATAAGCCCAAATCAATATGAGAGAGACAGAGACACAGAGAAACAGAGAGATAAAGAGTAAGCTCTGTCCATCTCAGAAATCAAGTCTGTTCTCAAGGTTCTGTGTTCATTTCTTTCTTTTCCTTTCAAGTTCTTACAGGTTGCCAGAAGACTGACTCATTTTCCAGAACACCCCAATTTCATGGTCTGTTGCACCCTCAGTCACAAACCAGCAGAACCAGGTCTGTGTCCAGATTCAACAAGGTTCCACAGGTATAGGCACAAAGGCACAAGAGATGGGGAGGTAGGGTTCTGGAGGGTGAAAGGTGGTCAGAACAGCAGCCAGAGGGGTGGTACAGGAATGGGTTTTCTAGTTGGGTGTGCTGGGAGTGGAGCTATGTGGCCTTGGGTGAGCCAGGACAGCCCCTAAGAGACTCCAGCACCAGATGATAACAGGTTGTCCAACATGGGACAAGAAACTCACAAGAAAATACTGAGATCTTTGCCCCTGATATATGGGGACACCTATGCAGAAGGCCCATTTCATCCCCCAATTTTCCACGCTGAAGAATCTCATATGAGACTCTCAACTTCAGGAGAGCACTAACCTGGGTCTCTATATATTGCTCTGGAGAAATACTGCTCTAAAGATGAAGCTGTTGCCACAGGAGCCTGTCTTGCTACCACTGTCTTTCTAAGGGGGACTGAAGGAGGTACTGGATGGGCAACAGCCTTCTGTTCCCTGTGCCTGGACCCTTATATACTCCCCAAGCAAAATGTGGTCCAGTTTTTTTCTAGGAACAGTTCAAGGCATTAACTTTTTAAGACAAAAGCCAGATCTTCTGCATACCAGGGAATGGTTGGTCCTCCACCTTTTTGCCTAGAGAAGGGAACTTGGATAGGAGGATGAGGAAGAAGAGAAGCAGCGAGAAGAAGAGTAGGGGGTGATTGAGGAGGGGGCAGTAGGAGCAGGAAGAGAAAAGGTGGAGGAGGTGATGAAGGAGAAGGAGGAAGAGCAGGAGAAATAGGAGGTGGAAAAGGTAATGGAGGAGGGGGAGCAAGAGGAGTAGCAGGAAGATCAAGAGATAGAGGAGGAGTGAGAAGAGGAGATGAAGGAGGAGCAGGAAGAGAGGGAGGTGGGGAAGGGGAGCAGGAGGAAGAGTGGGAAGAAGAGCAGGAAATGGAGTAGAAAGAGAAGGTGCAGGAGGAAGAGATGAAGGAGGTAGAGGAGGAGCAAGAAAAGAAGGAGGTGGAGGACAAAGAGAGGTGGAAGAACAAGAGGAAGAGCAGAGGGGGAAGAGGAGCAGGAAGAGGAAGTGGAGGAAGGAGAACAGAATGAGGAGGAGAGGAAGCAGGAGGAAGAGTGAAAGGCAGCAGAGCAGCAGGAAGAGGTGGAGATGGTGTCTGCTTCTATGGCCTCCTGCTCCCTGAGTTTTCTCTTGCCTCTCAGGGGCCAAATGTCTTCTTCCTCTTCTAGAGGCAGAATGTTCCAGGATTGTATTGGAGTAGGAGAGCTGGATGTGAAGAGCCCAGCTCTTCACTTGTGGACCATATAGTGGTCCCATCTCTGATAGCAGGTAACCAGCCTCCTGTGTTCTGTGGAACACACCAGGCTGAGATGAAACTGTAAGTATCTGGGCCAGACTTGTTTATCTCTCATAGATTCTAGAAAGCCAATAGCACAGAGTTGCCCCAATGCAGGTGGAAAATGGGACACACAGAAACTGTCTTTATCAGCCACTCAGGACGTATAACCTAGAGAAGGAAGAGGAGGAAGATGCTGGACAAAGAGCCCCCTTCAGGTGGGCAGGAGCCTGGGTGATGTTTCACCTCAAAACTGGATCCAGTCCCCTCCACCAAATACAGAAAATATGGCAATGTCTTGGACAGACAAATCACTAGCAGGTGCCATTTTAAAACACTTGATTTCCAGAGCCATTGATAGGTCAATGCTCTTGATTATGGCTCGGTCATTGAGGGGAGTTGTAGGCAGGAAGGGAAGATGGCCTATCTGTGTGGTCTGGTGGGTATGTTCCCTCGTTGCGACATGCTGGGAGGAAAATTATTTCTGAGCTGGTCTCTGGTCTCTGTGCCTCCATTCATGTCCAGGCAAGACAGAGAGTAGCAAAGCCTGCGAGGCAGCTGAGATGAACTCTGAGAGACAGAGAGACCAGGAGGCACTAGGAGGATGGGGTGGGGGGGGGAGGAGGTGAGGTGGGGGCACCAGCATTCTGGGTGAGAGGAAGCATAGCTCAGTCCCTTTGCTAAGGTTTTAGGTGATCGATGGGCTTCTGACTCCTCTCCTCCAAGAATATCCATTCCAGACAATGAGCACCATCCATCTGCAGATGGGAAAGCAGGAGAACTAGAAGCAAGAAGGGACGTTTGGAACAGCATTGCTTTGAGCCAAGCCAGAAAGGACAAACATGAAGGATGAAGTCTCAGGTCACAAGATAACCTCCAAACCATTGGCATCTCCTCTCAGTCACCAGGAAGTTTTGCAGAGCAGATTTAGAAGACTTGGGGAGACGGCAGGAGCCTGAGGGGGGAATTTCCCTGAAGATAGAGCAGCAGGCTTGTTTGCTTTGCTCCTGAATGCCTCCCTGGGAAAAAGCCATTCTCCCGAGTGGCCAGGCCACCCATGGCGGCAGTCACAATCCCCCCGAGTGCTGCTGAGATGCGGGTGCCCCACTCACATGCTTATCCACAAGAAGCCAAAGGCATGACCCCCTGTGACCCAGCAGACAAAGGAGGAACAGAGGCTCAAACCTCCCTCCCCCGCAGACTGAAAGCCCAGAACACTGCAACCAGGCACAAAAGTGTGATTGTCTCGGTTTCTCTCTCTCTCCAGGGTCCAGCCAACTAGATTTAATTAAATGAAATTAATAGGCATCTTGCTTCACAGGGAGTGGGGGCAGGGGCCACCAGTTCACCTGGGGAGACAGGAGAGGGTAGGTAAGAGCAGGGGAGTGACCCAAGTTTCCAGGCCTCCTTGGCCCATGCTCTCTGTCCTGGCATCCAACTGTGGTTATTAATCATTCTTCATTTTATTCTCTTTCTTGGCTGTGGCTATCAGAGGAGGAATTTAATCACAGCGATGGGACGATGAAAGGATTCAGAAATAACTGCCACATACCAAGTGCTTTCCTGCTCTCCCCTTGAGACCTGTCACAGGGTCTCTCTGCCAGGTCAGTGGCCCTGAGTTTTGATTTCCATGGAGAGGATTAAGGGCTCTCATTGCCCTCCACAAAGTTCATTGGGTAAATGCAATATAGACGCGAAGTAGTCATCTTGAATCACCTTGTCTAAAACTCTTGTCTGGAAGCAGCGCTGAGACAAAAACACTGCATCCCAGGAAGGCCAGAAGCACTCACAAAGCTTTGAATGGGAAGAGTCCTATAAAAGTGTTTTTCCTTCAAAAATTATTATTATTATTATTATTATATCACAGCAACAACAATAACAAAATGCTCTTACTACTGAATCTTATCAAAAAGTGAGAGCACCTTGAAATGGAGCTCAGAAGGCTGGGGTGCAGTGTCTTTGGGGAAGCTTTGATACCCAGAATCACATGATTCCTCCAAAGCCAGCCAGGAGTGACCCTTAATACTGAGCCAGTATTCGTATACTGAACTAGGAGGAGTGCTTGGACAGTACTGCCAAGTATGGTTCCAAATTAATGAAAGATAGTCTGAATTGCTTCAGCTCTGTTGCTTCACAAGCATGGGAAACAAAGCACTTAGAACTCTGGTGTTTTCATGAAGGCCACACTCTTGAATGCAGAGTAATTTGTATGCCTGGTTTGGGGTCAGTGGGCTGAAGAAGCCAGAGGTTGCAAGCCTTAATGGGTTCTGCAGAAGAGATTTTGGGTGTATGGGTACCTTCCCACGGAGTCCATGAGAGCCCTGGTTCCCAGCTTCAGGGTCCACTTTCTTTTCCACAGACAGCTGCTGGGGCCTGCTCTGGAAGTCACTGCTAAGCTAGATTCCCCCATCTCCCAGGAAATCGGTTGGTCACCCTGGTGCTGACCTGTCTCTGCCGTGTGAATATGAGTAACTTTTCTGCAGGGCATGCTCTGCCAGCTTCCCAGTCCCCTTGGTTGGCCCAAAGTCCTCCTGTTCTGGACTAGCCTCTCAAACAAGCCTCAGACTGTGCTCCCACATTCCCAACCCCCACCCCCAAAAGAGGTATTTACTCAGTTTAACCAAAGGGTTCTAGAAGTAGTCGCCTTGGCTTTGGTCCGGAGAGGTCTCCAGCTATAACACAAATCTTTCAGTAGAGGGCGCTCCTGTATTGTAACAGCTAAGCATGGGCGACCGCGAAGCTAAACCTGGGATCCCATCCTTGCCCCTTTTTCCATGTTCACCTTTAAACATAGTCAAGGGTGAATGAGAAGCTCTCCCTACCCGTGTTTATAATGTCAGGCCCTTCTCCAACGCTAAGATAGTAAATAACAAGGTCACAGAGGATTCCACTCCCTTGCTATATTCAAATATTTTATTCACTGGGTAGCACCCTTGACATATTAGCCCAAGAAGGAACCGATTCTTTTGGCGACATCTTCGAAACCATTGTCAAGTTGTTGGATTGCGTTTCTTTGAGCAAATGGGCTTCTTTTCCGGGGCCCTGCGTCATCTTTGGATTTGCTTCTGGAAGCTAAATGCATCCTGGGAGAAGAGGAATGTGCACTGGTCTTTGAGAATGTCTTGGGATGCTTAATGAAGATGAGGAAGTCAATATTCACAGCAGTCAATATTCTCCACCCTGGGGACACTTGTCATCCAGATGGACACCACTATTCATGATTGAATCCATGCAAAGCACCTTTCTCTGCAGTTCAAGCAGCTAACAGTGATTGCACACTCTTTGGTGGGTGTGATTTTAAATTCCTGGTGTGCTGTGTATTAGAGGCATTGAGATTTGGGTGTGGTAAGCTAGGTGTGGCCACCTGGCAAGGAAACAAAGGGAACTGCTGGCACCCACTCCAGTGAATCCCTTAACTTAGGCCCCTAAGCCTGGCTTGTTGTCAGTGAGAAGCATTGCTCAGGAAGGGAGGGTGGGGACCTTTGCATGTCCAGCTCTGGGTGACATTACATTCCTGCTCATGATTCCTGGGGACTTCTCCCTCCATATCCAGAAGTGAGAGGCGTCAGCAGTTGATCCAGCTGAATGACATTTTTTATGTGTTGGAAGTTAAATTATCAACTGTAAAATCAACTTATCACCTGGTGAGTGAAATTAGACCGTAGTGCAGTTGCAATTCAATCACGGCAAGTTGCTGTTTAATGGCCCTGTTCGGGAAGGTTCTATTAATGTCTGTTAATCTGTGTTTTCTACCAGACAACAGACTGCCTTTTGCTGCTAACCCTTAATAGAGGAGCATGGTGGGGATGGGGCAGGAGGTTGGGGGGACTGTGCCCTGAAACTCAGAGACAGTTGGCTATCAATGAGTAATGGCTATCAATGAGTAATGCGGCAGATGTGTTACCAAAATATTTTATTCCCCTGACCCTTAAAATAAAAGCAAAATCTGATGGGGGGAAGGGGGGAGGGAAAGGGAGGATACCTAGGAACCATATCCAGAAGGTTCTGCTTGGCCTGATGCCTGATTGCAAGCTCAAAACCAGAGTCTTATCCCTTCCTCTGTGGCACCTAGCAGAAGGGACAACATGACACTAGAGCAAGATTGGGGAGAAATAGCTTCCAGAGTACAAATTCCCATCCCCCGCATTGTAAATCCCCCACTACCTATTGCTTTCCTTTAGGGAGCAGATTCAGTTTTGGGCCCCGGCACAAGTGTGTTGCATTCATCTAGAGGCAAATTTTAATTCAGGGCATGGAGGAGGCAAGCAGGCAACAAAGGTAAGTGCCCCTGTAGCCACTGGGAATTATGCCCCTTGTTTATACCCAGCACCTGAGGTAGAAGGGGACCCCACCCAAAAAAAAAAGAAGGGGACCCCCAATTTACCTAACCTATTATTCCATCTCAGACAAAACAGTCACTCAGGAACAAACAGGAAGCAACCCCAATTGAAGCCAGGAACTTTCACCATCCCAGCCCCCCTCAGTCCAGCACCCCCAGGGGGTGTTTGTATAAACCACTTAGGGAAACGCTACACAGAACTGAGGTGTGACTGAAGTTTATAGTAAAGGAAAAGAAGTAATAAGGGGTGGGGTGCTGGAGAGATGGTCCAACAGGAAGGGCATTTGCCTGGTATTTGTTGACCCAGTTTTGATCCCTGCCACTCCATAGGGTCCCTGAGCTCTGCCAGAAGTAAGACCTGAGCACAGAACCAGAATTAAAGCTTACACACTGTTGGGGATGATTCAAAAAGCAATAAAGGAAGCAACAGAGGAATAGAGAGGCCTACAGGTGGAGGGTTGGGGTGGCGCTCCTTTTGCACTGCTGAATTCTATTAGGTTGGAATCACATTTTAATCCATAGTGTTTCAATTCTGCCAGGCACTCTTTCCAATCCTGTGCAACTTAACTTGAGTGCAATTTCTGTCCTTTGCATTTGAATTCAGGTTGCTGGCAGCTGGATTTCCCATGAAAGTGGCTAAGCCCATGTGGACAGGCCCTTCTCCACCTTCACCCTGCTGGCCACCCAGCAGGCAGACGGCTTAGGAGCTCGATCCTTCTTGGGAGTTCTAGTGCAAGGGTGCATGGGTGTTCTCCTCTGCACCACCACCGGGATTCCAAAGAGGATTTGCCCTGCCTTGGATGGAAGGAGCTTCCTGACAGCTACAGGAATGGATAAAATCGTGCCTTTTAGTGGAGCTGGTGGAAGAAAGAAGTGGAAAGCACAGTTCAGGCATTTTAGAGCTCATTCATGAATGCTCATCACTTCACTTACATCTCCTTGAGCTCACTTTCTCCTTTTCAGAAGTTGGTACAGGAGGGACCCTTGAGGACTGGCTGTTCCTTCTCCCCGAAGCCCACCCCACCCCCAGATTTTCCCCCAGTCTTGGAACAGCAGTGGCCTTCGCTAGGTAAACCAGAATCCACTGTACTGGGGTTGTGGGGAACAGATTCCAGGCACTGATGTTTGGAAGCCAGAAAGAAGCAAGAGGCCTCGGCTCCAACTGCAAGGGAACTGCTGGCAATCAAGGGTCACCCAGAGAACCATAGGGGTGCTGGGGTTCAGGGAGAGGTCTCTGCAGGTGCCAGGGCCTGTCCAGACACCCCAGCAGTCAGGATTGGGAACAGATGGGAGCCACCAGCGAGGGCTGCATGGGAAAAGCGAGTTATTTGGGGCCGCGGTGTCCACACCCCGCTAGGAAGCCCCTGCAGCAGGCCAAGAAGCCTTGGGCTGGGAGGCGCAGGCTCCCGGGCCGCAGAGCAACCTGCAAAGCCGGGGAACCCCTAAGACACGCTTCCCGTCCAAGGCGGCTGCCCCGGGGTTCTGGGGCCAGGGCGTTCCGGAGCTATTTTGAATCAGCTGCGTCAGCGGCGGTGGAGGAAGAGGCTCTCCGGGACCATTGTCTGGGCGCGGCGGCGGCGGCGGGGCGGGCGGGGACGCGGGGCGCCTTTTGAACGCGGCCGAGCGCGCCAAGCCCGGCGGCGCGAAGGATACGGTGCACGCCTCCAGCCCGGACCCGAAGGGCAGGCGGCTTGGGGGCGTGACCTAAATGGGCGTGACCTGTTTGATGGGGCGTGGCCTATTAGGGAGGGCGGTGTCGGGGCGGAGCAATCCCTACGTTCTGGTATTTGGGGGCGTGTCCTGGGCGTGTTACGACGCATTTAGGGGCGTGGCCTGAGCGTGCTTGGTTCTTCTAGGGGCGGGACCTGGGCGGGACTGCCGTCCTCGGGGGCGTGTCCTGGCTCGTTTGAGGGCGTGACTTGAGCGTGTCTGATTCCGCTGGGGCGTGTCCTGGGCGTGGCTGGCTTCTTCGGGGGCGTGGCTTAGAGCAAGGCGGGGCCCCTCCAAGCGCCCTCCCGCCGGGGTAAGGCTGGTGGCAGCGGCGCGCGGCGCGGGGACTGCGGGGACAGCCAGGCAGGCGGCCGCGCTGCGCTGCGCTGCAGCGACGCCCCGGGGGGAAGCCCGCACCCCGCCTGCCAGGTCCGGAGAAGCGGGAGGGAGAGCGGCCCGGGCCCCGCGGCGTCGCGGCCGCCCGCCCGCCCGCCCGCTGCAGCTCCAGCGGGGTGTCACGGGCCCGCGGCGAGAGCTCGATCCGCCCATCAGCAGCTCGAACCCGGGCTGGGAGCAGACCCTCCGGGAGGGAGCCCAGCGATCTCGGAAGCTGAAGCGGCTGCGCGGGAAACAATAACCCCGGACTCCCGGAGAGCCACCGCGATCATCGCCATGGGCCGCGGCGACTGAGCCGACCCTCCCATCCCATCCCGGCCGGGCCCGGGCAGCTAGCTAGCTAGCCGGCTGACTCGCTGACTGCAAGGTGGGGGACTCCTCCCCAAGTGCTCTCCGGGGCCGCATCGGGCCCGATCGCCGCACCCGGGGAAAGGGAAAGGGAGAGGGGGGCGGCGCCCTCGCAGCCGCAGAGCCGCAGTTGCGGCCGGTGCCCGCCGCAGCACCCCGAAACCCACCCCCAGGAGCCATGGGCAACATCTCCTCCAACATCTCGGCCTTCCAGTCCTTGCACATCGTCATGCTGGGGTTGGACTCGGCGGGCAAGACCACGGTGCTCTACCGGCTCAAGTTCAACGAGTTCGTCAACACCGTGCCCACCATCGGCTTCAACACCGAGCGCATCAAGCTGAGCAACGGCACGGCCAAGGGCATCAGCTGCCACTTCTGGGACGTGGGCGGCCAGGAGAAACTGAGGCCGCTCTGGAAGTCCTACAGCCGCTGCACGGACGGCATCATCTACGTGGTGGACTCCGTGGACGTGGACCGCTTGGAAGAAGCCAAGACCGAGCTGCACAAGGTGACCAAGTTCGCCGAGAATCAGGGCACCCCGTTACTGGTCATCGCCAACAAGCAGGATCTCCCCAAGTCGCTGCCCGTGGCCGAGATCGAGAAGCAGCTGGCCTTGCACGAGCTCATCCCGGCCACCACCTACCACGTCCAGCCGGCCTGCGCCATCATCGGCGAAGGCCTCACCGAAGGCATGGACAAGCTCTATGAGATGATCCTGAAACGCAGGAAGTCTCTCAAGCAGAAGAAGAAACGGTAATGCGTGCAGGGGGGACTTGGACGGGGGTCCGTCCCCCCCAAAATCCCCACCCACCCCACCCCATCCCACCCCAACCCCAGAGCGCGCGTGAGTTTGGGGCTTTTTTTGCAAGCAGCGCGGCTGGAGCAGGGAGGGAAAAGGGAAGGTGGGGGAGAATGAATGAGCCAGAACTGAACCCGCGCCTGCCCGCGAACAAAGAAGGCGAACCAAAGCGAGGATTCGGATTTGTTTGGGTTTTTTTGTTTGGTTTTTTGAAGAAAAGAAAAAAAAAAATAAGAATCTCTTGCGCCCGGAATGCAGGACTAGTAGTGACTTAATCCTGTGCCCTGTCTGGTGGGGGCAGCCTGCCCTGGATTGAAGTGGCCATCACCTACTTACTTACCTACCTATCTACCTACCTTGCAACCCTGGGGACCTTTTGTGTGAAGAGGAGAAGCTCAGATCACTAGGGTGTGGGGCTGTCCCCACCTCTAGGGAGTGGACGTGCAAGTCTCCTTGGTCGAGCACCCCCTCCCCTCTTTCACCCTCCACACACCCCCCAAATCCCCACCCCACTCGGTCCAGGTGGAAGGTTCAGATATCAGAGACAAAAGCGATTCCTTCCTCCTTCATCTCCTCCTCCTGCAGGGCCAGAAGTTCAGGCTGCTCCGCCCTCACCTGGGGTGTGTTACCGGTGGTATGCAACCCCCCCCCAAAAAAAAACCCTAAGGGGCGCCCAGCCTCTTGGGGGACTGTTGGCCGAGGGAGGGGCCCCTGGGGGGAATCGCCTCTCTCTCAATAGCTAGATCGTTTTATGTCACAGGGCAGGCCCCTGTTGAAATCTCATTCGTCATGCTCTGGACCCCAGATCTAGATGGTGGCTGGGACCTCAGAGGGCACCCCTCGCCCCCCCCCAATGAGGACGAAGCAGCTTGGAGGTATCCGTGATGCAGCATGGGTCATGCTGGGGTTGGTGGGGGGCGGGCTGTCTCCAGAAGGCCCCTGCCCTTGGCGCTCTGTGGTGGTGGCTTCCGGAAGACCAATTTTTCAGAGAATTGCTTTCATATATCTTCCAGATGATATGATCACACAGAAAGACCAATGAAAAAAAAGAAATGTTTTCATTTAAAAAAAAAAAAAACGAAGAAGGCAACTCTTGGAGGTGGTGGCATGCGTTGCATTTATTGGTTGCAGGGTAAAGGTGTTTAAAGGGTGACACTGCAGTGAAAAATGCTGGGTGGGGTGTCCGCATGTTGGTGCAGGGACCCCCCTTGCACTCTCATGTCTGGAACCTCACAGTCTCTTCTCTACTGATTGGTTTGTGCAAGCAGTCAGCTCTAGACCGATTCTTGTGAGGCTCTCTGCTGGGTGAAAGGCTGGGGTTTTTGTTTGTTTTTCTAAGAAAAAAAAGAAGAAGGAAAACTTCCACAAAGGAATCTTCACCTTAGATGGGGCAAGAAAAAAGAGGGCCCTTTTCTGTCCCATTACACTGCAACGATGCAAGGGCAAGCTGTTTCCATTCCTAATAAGCTTCTTGTGATCACGCTGAAACCAGCGTCTCATTAATCATGGCTAGTAGAGTATTGGATGTCATGTCCAACCCCCAAAACAATTTTTTTCAAAACCCCACCTTGATGCAAAAGCTGACCTCCTTGCATGGATTTCCAAGTGGAGAAAAAGCACATGGATGAGGTCCTTCCTGGTCCTTTCTTGTGGGAACTGGCCCCCTGCGGAGCAAATGCAAACAATGAACATGGGAGCTGAGGCCGCAGACTATGACGTCATGGTCACCGCACTCAGGCACTATAAGGTTTACTTGAAAGAGGCTTTGGGAATTAGAGAAAGGGAAGGGAGAAGAAATGCTTATTTTTTAATAATGTAATTGAAAAGATCCTTTATAACCAGGACTCGAGTCTCATTTGCAGAAGCTGTTATTAACCCAAAAAGGCCAACTTAGCCATTTCTGTTTTTTTATTTTTCTCTTTGGATCCTTGTTTACAGAGAGAATTGTGTCTTTCCCCCTCCCCCCAGCCCCTCACCCCCCCCACTACCCCCCCCCAAATCCACCACCACCACCACCACCACCATGCTTCGAAATTCCAATTAAAATGGGGCCTGATCCTGCTTGAGCCTGTGAGCTGGTCAGATTCCAAACCCATAATGGACCAGTGTCTCTTGTCCAGGGCATTCAAAAACTTCATTTAAGAACCAGCCATCCAAGAACCAGGGCACTCCAAAAGTTCACTTAAGAACTAGCTGTCCAATTTAAAAACCAGCTTCCACCTTGAAACCCAATCTGTGGATGATATGTTTTTTTTTTGTTTTTTTTTTTTTGTTTTTGTTTTTGGGTCACACCCGGCAGTGCTCAGGAGTTATTCCTGGCTCCAGGCTCAGAAATTGCTCCTGGCAGGCACGGGGGACCATATGGGACGCCGGGATTTGAACCGATGACCTCCAGCATGAAAGGCAAACACCTTACCTCCATGCTATCTCTCCGGCCCGGATGATATGTTTGAAAAGGCAAATCTAACAGTCCCCTAGCGGTCTCTGCCATTGGGGTATCTGGTGACCCTCCAACGCTGGTGTTTTGGTTTTTTTTTTTTTTTTTTTTTTTTTTTTTCTGGTTAGCAGCTCAGTGGAGAAAATCCAGCGCAGCAGTGTTGACAAGGCTGCAGAGCCAGCTGTTTACATTAGTATCAACCGAATAGTTCGGAACGGGCTGGTCCCAGCTTCTGAAGACACTGTAGAGAAATCTCATAACAAGAAGAATCCATCTTCCTTTATTTTCTTCACGGGCAACCATTTCTTAAGCACTTTGACATTGTTGGTAGCTCCACACCTGTGTGGAAAACACACAGAATGATCTATGTATTCCGTGACACTGAAGATGCCAAAAACTGTCACCTTCTCATGTTTTCAGTCACTAGGTCGCCAAAGCACTGTCACCATCCCATCCTGCTTCACAAAAGAAGCGCAGGGTTGCTGTTTTCTGCTGCCCGGCGCGAATTCTTGTTGGTAAAACTCTGTGTGCTGTTTTAAAAGCCTCGGTACATTTCTAGCAGTGCAGATCAAATGCCCTTGAGGGCCCCCTGGGGAGCCCCCTTGGTGATCAGGGAAGCCTTATTCCTGCAATTGGGCTTCAGGTGAGCTTCTGGAAGGTTTTCGCTGCCCTGGAGAGGCTTGTTTTGTTGCAGACAAATATGGTGGATTCTCTGTCATGGTGTTGGGACTCTGTCTGGTGTCGTTTCTACTGCTGTAATTACCTGTCCTGACCACCTTTCCCAATTCTCCCTCCCCTTTTATAATACGTATATGATGCTGTGAACAGAAATAAATTATTTATACAATCACATGCTTTGGGCTCTACCTTTGCTGGTCTGGAGGATGATGGGGGCCATGGTCTTTTGTTTTCTTGGTTTAAGGGTACATGCTACCATGGTGGTTTGGGATCCAGCTTAGCTACCAGGATCTCTGCACCTCACTGTTCTGTTCCTGAGCCAGTCCTCAGCCTCCCATGATCAACAAGGTGGGGAGTATTCATTTCTGCTGAAATTATCAATTTGGTGACGTTGGAAGTGACTAAACGCTCCTACGTGGTGCTCTTCATCACAGGCTCAGCTCTCTGCTGCTCCCAATTAGGCCTGTTTCACTCAGACTGGCCAGGATCCCAAACAAGAATAAAAACTGCAGGTGTAGTCAGAGCAGTAGGTTCCATTTTCTAAAGGAAAAGCAAAGGCTGAGGTGCTAAGGTAAGCAGGCAGGCTTGGTACGAAACTCTTGAGGGGCACTGAACAGATCAGAGAAAAATCATGCTTGAGAATTGCCAAGATAGGGCTAGTTCTGAGGACTTCCCCACCAGGTCCCATTCAGATATTGATCAAATGCTTTAGTGAGTTGCTGAAGTTCCTCCATCTCTGAGCCTCAGTTTATCCATCAGTAGAAATGGGGACAATAGCTGTTCATAGGGGAGGAGTGACCAATGCTACCAGCTGTGATGTCCCCACTGAGGTCCTAGCACAGGACAGGTACTCTGGAATTTTGGGTGGGTTAAGTGGAGTGGTTCCTTCCATACAAAAGACCAGAGATTGTGATTTTAGTATAGATGGTTCATTTGGGCTACTACCATGTCCACGCCACTGCTACCTAATGTCCACCTGCTGCTACCACGCTGATCCCATGTGCAGAACACTTGATCTGAACTTCAGCTGCAGAATCGGCTGGGTCTCCTCCAGCTATTATCAGGCTGTATTTGGGTTCCAAGAAGGTCTCCAGGTTCTAGCATCCATGAGTGCTCCCCTCTGTACCTTCCACTAGTCAGGGAGCTTCTGAAGGGTACAAGCTGAATGCTCACTCAGTAAGCATGGGTTGACTTCATTTATAGGTGTGAGAGGTTGTTTTAGAACAAGCATGAGGGCTAGAGAGGAAAGTGGGCCAGGGCATTTGCCTTGCACACTACCAATTCTATTTTGACCTCCAGCACCACAGAGGGTCCCTAGGAGCTCCAAGAATGAGCCCTGGGCAGAGTAAGCAGAGCTGGGTGTGACCCCCAAACCAAACAGAATGCAAATGATCATTTCCTGTTAACTGTTTTTAAGGGATGAAAATAGACCTAATGTCACTCTCCTGTTGTGGCAAATTTCATTAGTGCACAGACGGATGCTGCGACTTAGCGAAGCTTTGGTACACACATGGGTCTTTACAGAGGGGAGAATTTGACCCGCTACTGCATTGGTGAGCTACATGCCACGAGGAAGAAATACATGAACCCAACTAGGTCCTGGCAACTGGCAACTGCTTGAAAACCATGTAGAGGTTACAGTGAGTGGGTGTAAAGGGCAAAGATGACCTGTTTCATGGGATAACCTTCACCTAACCTTCACTAATCTTGGGACAGGAGGCTTGAGATGGCTAGTTTGCTGCTTTCCAGAAAAAAAAAATATCTCCAGATGGTGGCAAGACTGATCTTTCACTGGCAAGGAGTCTGGTTGCAGCCCCAGTGTTGTGGGGTCCCTGCTCTGAACACCCCACAATTGCCCTTTCTCACGTCTAGGTCTAGACAGCAGGTTTGGGCAATGCCTAACCTTGGGGATGTCCTCACCGATAGTGGGGCTGCTCTGTGAAACTTCTGTGACCCCTGCACACCACAAACAGCTTGGTTTGTCCTCTATATGGTACCCCAAAGACATATGTCAAGAGCAAAGGAAAGTCCTGACTAGATCCAAGAACAGAAGGAAGAATAGAAATGCCAGAGCTCTGTCCTGTGCCAGCCCCAACCCTACTGCACCCCCACTTTCTGCCCTATGCTTTCAACCCCATTACATCTCTTCCTCCTGCACTCCACAATGCTCCCTTCCTCCTATAGCCCCACCTCTATTTCTTCCTCCTGTACCCCCAAATCTACTCTTTCCTCCTATACCCCCACATCTAGTCCCTTTCTCATGTACCTCCACTTCTATTCCTTTCTACTGTACACCATATCTACCCACTTTCTACCCAATCTACCCAATCTGCCTGCTTCCCCTCATACCCACACATATACCCCTTCTTCCTGCTCTGACTACATCTGCCTCCTTTTGTGCTCCCCACATCTATCCCTTTTCTCCCACACCTCCATGTACCCGGTTCTCTCTTGTGCACCCCCAGATACCTCTGATATCCATAGATTTTGAAAACTTACTCCCCTCTCAGCTGAGCGGAAACTTTTTTGTTCCCCAGCCAGCTCAGGCCTGGCACAGCCCCTACTCTGGAGCTTTGCTGGACTGTCCCAGGCAGCAACAGGATCTAAACACTTCACCTGCGGGTCTCTGTGAGTGAGAAGAATCTGGGGGTTTCTGAGGGTGTGAGACAGAGCACTAAGGAGCTTCCTTTCCAGGACAGGAAGATTTCAGACAAGTCATTTTTCAGAAGGGGGTTAGGGAGGTTAATACCCAGTGAAGCTGGAATCTGGGGCAAGTTCAGTGATGCTGAGCCAGGTGAGTCTGGCCTGAGGGTTGTTTTGGGGCCACCAGATGAGGAGCATGAGGTACTAGTGGTGGAGTTCCAGCCTCACACAAATTGCTCCAGTTGAGTCTTTTCCTTGGCCCCAAACCAAAGCAAGCTTTTTATTTTATTTTATTTTTAACTTTTGGGTCACACTTGGTATATATGCTCAAGAGTCACTCCTGTTTCTGCTCTCAGGGATCACTCCTGGTAGTGCATGGAGGATCATATAGGGTGTCAGGGATTGAACTTGGATCAGCCATATGCAAGGCCAGTGCCCTCCTTGCTATATTACATATCACTTGGGCCTTTGCAGGTTGCATTCTTTTTTTTTTTTTTTTTTTTTTTTTTTGTGGTTTTTGGGTCACTCCCGGCAGTGCTCAGGGGTTACTCCTGGCTCCATGCTCAGAAATTGCTCCTGGCAGGCACGGGGGACCATATGGGACGCTGGGATTCGAACCGATGACCTCTTGCATGAAAGGCAAACGCCTTACCTCCATGCTATCTCTCCAGCCCCCGCAGGTTGCATTCTTAAACTTTGTTTCTGGGATTCCTTCCAAGATGATGCTTGCATAGGGTCAGCACATGAGGGGGGAGTGATGAAGGGCAGACAGTACTTCTCTGCTTCCAATGTATGCTAAGGGGGTGTGCAAAAACCCACACTAAGGGATACTCTTAAAGGTATTATTTAATCCCCAACTTTTAACCTGATTCATGACGCCACCTGGGAAATGACCAAAACAAGCCACTATAAAAGATTTCTGAACATTCAAGTTCCCAAAAATGAAGTACAAATTAATATGGAGGGCTAGACAGATAGTACAGTGGGGAAGGTGCTTATCTTACACACAGCAGAACCAGATTCTATCCATGCCAACCATAAGGTCCTGAGAAACCTGCCAGGAGTGATGGATCCCTGATTGCACAGCCAGTACTAAGCCCTAAGCACCACCAGGTGTGACTCCAAAAGAAAGTGAATGTGGAATGCATTCTTGGTGCTCCAGCAATATTTACCTCTCTTGGTGGAGAAGAGGTCATGATGGTAGAAGGTGAAGGTGCTTTAGGCTAATCTGTCTCCACCATAAATCCTGCTGCAGCCAAAGTGAGTCCCTGTCTGCCTCCTGGGTGATTCGAGAGACATGAGAGAAGGTACCCACTAGGTCAATCACCCCCATTCAGATTATGCTGTGCTCACTCTGGGGACTCTCTCCTCAATAATACCTGCGCTTTGCAGGGACATCCTGCTCCACCTACTGTTCCAGAGTCCCATGACCCAATCTCAAATCTTTGCAAGCCTCTTGCCCATCAGGGTTTCATGATGGCGGATGTTCCATGGAGAGACATTGTTTGTCACTGCAAGAGAGCAAATCTCCTCTCTGTCCTTGCAGAATCCCCAAGTTGCCTCTAATGACCACTCACAGTTGCCATTTCTTTGAACATGGACTCCCTGTGCATTTAATTATGACTGCCGCCTTATAAAAGCTAAAATAATGTCAGTGCATAAGTTGCAAGTCACTGAGACAGGCCATGGTAATTGCAACATCTTTTTAAATAAATATGTGTCTGCATCTGTGACTCTGAGGATGGAAGAGTGATTTGGGGTGACATCTGAAGCAGACATTGCAGGTTCATCATGCCTTTATCTTCCTGTTGATCAAACCCCAATTTTGCTCAGATGTACTTTCTACCTCAATATGGGAGGGAAAATTGGCCCCAAACACTGAGGGAAGTGAGTTTGATCTGAGTCATGAACTGTTTTTCTTCTCGTAGCCAGTGGTTTGCCCATAAGGTACACAGGATTTCACCTCATCCAAGAGATAGAGTGAATGCTTCTTGGATATAAGCAAGGAAAAGGCTTTGGAATATTTTCCTTCTGTTTTAAAATCAGACCCAAGAGATGTCTAGCTATATCACTTTTTGTTGCCTCTATTTTTTAGGTAATGAAGATATGATGGCTAAGATGACTGCAGCCTACCAGGGTGGGGGTGTCTGAAGCCAACACACCCTTTTCAATCCATCCTTCCCTACCATCCTACTTGAAAATAGCCCTTTTCTTCACTATTTCTCTCCAGGACACTAACTTCCATGAACATAGTATGCAAGGTCTTTACTTATTCTTGCCTTGTCTCTTTCCAATGCTTCCCGTGGCTGATGCTCTCAAACAGACTCATTCCTTACAGTCTCAATTCCAAGTCCTCACACCCAACTCTCTGCAGGGCTTTCCTTCTGAAGCCTCCAGAAGAGAAACTTCCTGGTCTTTTAAGCTTGGAGCAACCTGCTTCCCAGGCTCACACCCCCCTCCGGCAGAAGTCTTTAGCTCTCTCTCTCTCTCTACCTCTACCTCTCTCTACCCTCCTGCCTCTCTACCACCTCCAGACCTTCAACTTAACCATACCCACCAATTCTCTGTGCCCCCAGGGTACCCTATACACAAGTGATAAGGATGTGAATGTTTGCAGGGGAAGAGGCTTGCTCTCTACCACACCCTCATTGACCTTCCACACACCAGCACAACCTCGTAGTCTTTGCATCTCTAAGCCTGTGATGGGCTATCGCCTGCCTTTTTCCATTTGGAGGCCACCCCTCATAATTATCAGGGGTATTCCCAAGAATATTCAGAGCATAGTACTGGGATTTGTTTCCTCTGGTACTGGGACTCAAACCTGAGTAACCATAAATGCCTTTGCTCAGGCCTTGAAAGACCCTCCAGATTCCCCACATCTACGTTTTGTGGGGGGCATACCCAGAAGTGCTCAGGGCTGAGTCCTGGCTCTGCACTCAGGGTCTCTTCTGGTTATGCATCAGGGACCCTCTATGATGCTGGGGATAGAAACAATTTGGCTACATGCAAGGCAAATGGTTTAACTTTTGTCCCATCACCTGTCTTACTGAGGTCTGCCTGGGACACACAGAGAAGTGTGCTGCTTCTCTATTTTTTATTTATTTATTTATTTATTTATTTATTTATTTATTTATTTATTTATTTATTTTTGGTTTTTGGGTCACACCAAAATTGCTCCCAGCAGGCTTGGGGGACCATATGGGATGCCGGATTCAAACCACCATCCTTCTGCATGCAAGGCAAACACCCTACCTCCATGCTGTCTCTCCGGCCCCTGCTACTCTTTGTCTGTGTTTATGGTCCCAGCTCACCACAGAGTTCCCTCCACCCATTACTTGTATTGACAGAGTCTGACTGGGGCATGCCCTGAGAAGGTAGCTCTATTAGGGGTGAAGAAGGAACAGTAGGACATCAGCCCTAGGGATCACAGCTATTTTCTAGATAGGGTCCTGTCATTGGATGAGGGGAGCAAGGCAGATGACCTAATCTTCCAGGAAAATTACATTTGTGCCATTTGAGACTTTGGGCCTGAAGTGGCATCTACTTTGTGGGAAAGAGGTAAGTGTCTAAGCCTTGGGGTACAAAGAGCTTTATAGAGGGTTGCTAAATGTAATCCCCCACCATATCACACTGCATCACAGCCACCAATCCCCAGGTCCCATGGTAAGGCACTTGGGGGACTGAATCTCCCCAGAGACCTGAGGGTAAATTCAACCTATGATATGCCTCTGGATCCACACACCAGTGTGGCTCGCTGGGGAATCTGGGGGGCTGCAGGACTGTGGTGAGATTCCACCCCAAACCTTCAGTCCTGACTAGGGCAGGGCAAGCTGCCTAGATGGTGTGTGTCAAGCGGCCTTGACTGATCCCAGAGTCTGGCTGCCTATATGAGGCCCAGCTGAGCCTTCCCTATGAAACAGGGAGAGAGCTAAGCACTGTCTGGAAGTGTCCATGGAAGCTCAAATCAATTCTAAGGCTGTCCTGGAAGCTGACCCAGTATCCACCAGCACCAATCACAGATGCACAGTGGCCAGCCGCTTGAGGCATTGAGAGGAGCTGACCTCAACCAGCAAGGCCTGGGCTAGGGGCCAGAGTCCTCCTCACAGACACATTTATTGCCCTCTTCTCTTTGGTGCCGGAAGTTGCCAAACACTCTATTTAATTCCCTTTCATCCACCAGTGGGCTGGAGCCTGTTAGTCAGAGAGAGTCAGTTCCCAGAAACCTACGAGATCAAGTTTCAAGTGGGGGGTGGGGGGCAGGATCTGAGACAGAAAAGAAGGTGGGTGAGAACCCCAGGAACAGGTGTCCATGATTTCTTCACCACTCCGTGCCCAATCTGCTCCCCAAGTGCCAATTCTCTTCTCCTGGGCAGCAAGAAGATCTACCCACCCCCCAATCTTCTATGGCTACCCACAGAGATGCAGTTCTATGCTTGTATGTGAGGTTCAGCGTCCATCTCAGGGTTTTTTTTTCTAGAATATGGGAACCCCTTCAGTGAAAGTGAAACCTATCCATACAAGGAAGGGCCAAAGTGGTAAAGGGCTCTTGCCTTGCATGTAGTTGTTAGATCTCTGGCAACCAATATGGCGCCATGAGCCCTAGGAGTGATCCCTGAATGAAGAGCCAAAAGTAAGCCCTGAAAACTGCTAGGTGTGGCCCCCAACATCACTCCCCCTCAAAAACAAAAAGAGAGATGTCTCTTTCAAGGTTTGTGGAGCAGGTTAGAGGCGCCTTCCTCATGGACAGAGTGGCCTGTATGTGGGGTACACAGTGGCTCCTCTGGGTCTGAACCCACATGCATTTAGCTCTAGAACTTCACTAAGCTTCATAGGTGGAAGTAAAACCATCATGAGATCAGCTTTCTTGGAGTCCTGGACCTCAATCCAGTGGCCCAAATCCCCACTTTCACAGATCTCAACTCCATAGCCTGGCCATTTGAGACATTCCTTAGGCAGCACTTATGGCTACCTAAGGGACTCCAAGCATGGTCACACAGCATGGCTCTGAGGTTCCAGCACAAAAGCAGCACTGATGTGCCATGTCACCAGCACACACTTGAATGTGGTGACCTAGAAAGAGAGGCCAACACAGGACCTCAGGTGTTGGGTATGGACATCCAGCAATGGCCGAGTGGAGCAAAGATCCTGTCTCCAACAAGCATCTGGGAGTCTCTGGCTGTGCTGGGGCACTGTCCAGTACCCAGATTCCAGAAAATTTTTCAGCAACAATGGGGAATATCTCCAGGAATGCAGTTGTCCACACAGGAAGGCAGGAGTACTGTGGAAGTAACCCCAAGAACCTTCTAAAAGAGGGATGGGACTGAGTTCTAGGCAAGCTTGGGGTTGCTCAGTGCCAAAGTGAGTGGGTCAGACACACCCCAGAACTTGTCTCACTGGGGTTCAGGAGGCCAGCATGGCCTTTAGGTGATTCCAAGAGAACTCATTTGCCTGGGCAAGGCAGAGTAAACAGAGACCAAAAGGAGAGAGAGGTGAGAGAGGGTCTGTCTTAGAGAACCCCACTCTGCAAATACTGAGGGTGTTCTCAAAACTGGGTCCTGGCTCCAGGTTTGCTTTGTTGCTTAGTCCACAAAATAGTCCCCATGTTAGAGTCTAAGTCTCAACCTCTAGGCTCAGCCTTTAATGGACGGTGATCCAGGCATTGCTCCGGGTAAAGGGAACCAGGAGTTCCTAGTGAGGTTTAGGGTTGGGGATGCAGGGGAGAATCCAGAGTGCGTTCTAGGCTAGAACCTCTGACATAGTTCCTTCCTACTGCTCTGGAAAGGAATCCAAGGACACTGTTCAAGGGGGGCAGTCTGTGTAGACAGATAGATCACAAATAATGTCCCCCTTGACTCCCACGATAGCTACATCTAAGTCCTAGTCTCTGGGAGCTGCAAATGCACAAATAAGGTCTCAGCAGAGCAAGTGCAAGACTCCAGACTTATGGGGTCCAAGTGATAGGACAGTAGGGAGGGTGCTCCTACATGTGGTTGACCTGGGTTTGGTCTCTGGCATCCCATATGGTCCCATGAGCACCACCAGGAGTGATTCCTAAGTGCAGTCAGGAGTAACCCATCTCCAGGTGTGACCCCAAAACAAAACAAAAACAAAAAGACTCCAAATTGAGTTTGGTGACTGCTGGGCACAGCCCAGTGATCCACAGGAAAGGGCCGGGCTACATGCATCAGCCAGGATACAGGGTGTCTGCAGCGGCCACTATTGCACCAGGACCCCTGCTCCCAAAAGTCCCAGGAGAATCAGCCCTATTCTGACTGCACCCTGATGTCAAAATGGCCTCCCAGGCTGAGTCCATGTCTGTTAATTCAGGAACTTTGTTTGGGCTAGCTTTCTCTTTCCTAGCAAGTTTAGAGAACACTACAGGGACCGTGACCTGCTCAATGCCCTGCTCAATAACAGTCCCTCTTGCTAGGAAGTCCTCAGGCTGACCTAGCTCAGGGCTGAGGGATCTGAGCTTTGCTCTCCCTAGAAAGTGATGCCCCAAATATCCAGCAGTATCTCTACTGGCAAGCGATGGCCACCGTGCCCAGATGAACTTGTCCAAAGCCCATGTCTGTGTGTGCATTTGAGAGGACAAAGTCCAT
This sequence comes from Suncus etruscus, assembly GCF_024139225.1. Taxonomy (NCBI): domain Eukaryota; kingdom Metazoa; phylum Chordata; class Mammalia; order Eulipotyphla; family Soricidae; genus Suncus; species Suncus etruscus. Next base: position 23,584,831 of record NC_064852.1, read on the forward strand.
TCTGAGGACAAGCATCCTTCAGCATTCACAGAGCATCTCAGAGGGGCCACGGGGTGTCTAGGAGGAGACTCATGTCTCCTTCTTCCACCTCTGGGAAAAGAGCTTTGTTTTCTGCCCTGCATCCCAACTGGTATACCCAGGGCTGGTGGAGAGACCTGGAGACCTCCCACATTGCTACTGCCAAATGCTGAGTTATCTGTGTCTCAGAGCCATGTGGTTTCTTTCTGGGAAGCCCAAGAAGTGAATCCTGAGGAAGCGTTTCCTCACTTACTTCTTACATCAAAGGTGCAAATGAGTCATTTCTATTCTGTGAAAGCTCGAGAAAGAGGGAACTTCATGAAAGAGAGAGAGAGAGAGATCTACTCCAGAGATAAAAATCCCTGAGACAGAGACACAGAAGGAGAAAGAGAGACAGAGAGAGACAAATCCACTCCAGTGGAAGGAATCCACTTCAGGAGAGACAGACAGACAGAGAGAGAGAGAGAGAGAGAGAGAGAGAGAGAGAGAGAGAGAGAAATCTACTCCAGTGGAAGGACTTCACGAGAGAGAAATCCATTAGAGAAGTCCATGAGAGATATGAGAAATTGACTCCAGAAAGAGAAATCTGAGAGAGAGAGAAAGAGATAGAGAGAGAGAGAGAGGGAGGGAGGGAGAGAGAAATATACCCCTCAGAGTTAGTTTGAGGAACCCTCTGTTCCCTTGCTTCTGAGCATGAGGGCTCAGTTTGATTTTTGCCCCTCGGTGGACAAGAGCTGTGGCTTCTGAGAAGAGATTGGCTTGTCCTTCTCCCTCATTTGATGGCCTGTCATCACAGGGATCAGCTGTGTGGCCCCTCAGAGGGGCCCCTCTAAGGGGAAGGGTGCCAGCTGCCTCAGCATGTGGCATACATGAGCAGTACTATTGTGCAGATCCATGCCCAATGGGTTCTCTCAGCCATGAGATGGACTGAGCTTAGACATGCAGAGCACGTCTCTCTGCTTCTGTGAAGACTTTGTGCCAGGGGCCCCCATGGAAAGACATTCTTGAGAGACCTTAGGCAAAAGAGAGTGAGAGGATGAGAAATTGTCCCAAACCCTCAGCAAACAGCCAGTCAGAAAAGTGCCTGCACTTCAGGGAGGTGACACCCTGGTCATGGTAGGGTACATGGTGATACCACCATGGAAGCAGGAAAGGGTGTCTTTGATGGTTACTGCTCTGTACCCAGCAGTGGATTTCTCTGTGGACTGTTTTCTGAAGGCAGGCAGGGTCCCCAATAAACAGTGTCTTCTTTATATGTTTTTGTTTTGTTTTTATTTGGGCCACACCTGGTAGCATTCAGGGATTACTCTTGGCTCTACACTCAGAAATCACTCCTGGCAGGCCCAGGGAATCATGTGGAATGCCAAGTATTGAATCTGGGTGGGCCACGTGCAATGCCCAACCCACTGTGCTATCACTCTGACCTGTTTTCTTAGATGTTTGGGGCTCCTCCCTGCTCCGGGGTCCATCTCCAACCACAACTGGAAATGTCCTAAATGGATACCTGTGAGTTGGATTTCAATCATCAACACTTATTTGCTCAAGTGGTGACCAGCAGGGCAGTGATGGCATCAGAGTCTAGAGGCCCAACTTGACTCTGAAACAAGCATAGTGGCCATGCCTACTGTCAGCCAGGAGTTTTCACTCTGTGTGCCTCTCTTCTTTTCTATCTAGAAACCAGGCATTCTGCATCCAAGACTCCAAGACTCCAGCCCAGACCTTAATCAATACTTATGTATGAGGGCAAGTAAGTGCCTGCCTGCAACTAACTGAGTCCAGCCCGTCAAATGTGAAGGACCCGACAAACTTGTTCTGCTCTTCTCTGGTATCTACAACTCCAGCCAAGGAGATGCTCAACAGACACGTTTTAAGTATAACTTGCAGAATCTTTGTTCCAAGAAGTCTAAGAGTGTCCAAAACCCAGGAGTCAAAGCTCACTCCCTCCTAACCCCAACTTCTCATTCATTGTCAAGTGTCTCAACCAAGTGTTGTGATAGATGTGAAATGGCTTCGCCATCCACCCTATGAGCTGAAGCCCAGATGATAGATGGTCTGTGCCATCCAGAAAATCATCATCTTAGGGACCCCCACACTCAGAGTCCCCCATTATGCCCTCTCCTTGGAGCCCCATCCACATTCCTCAACATTCTCTTCCTCTTAAGCTGGTAACTCTTCATCATCTTTTTTCTTGCTATCTTCCTTCTTCAGTATTTGGTGAAATGTCAGCACTCTGCTGTGATTTTAGGCACTCAGGTGAATTTCAGTATCATGGAATGTGAGTAGAGACATTATTACCCCAAAAGTGGACGATCCCCATCTCCTCTGACACCAGTAACTGCTCTATTCCTGGCTCTGGGCCGGCACCATTCTACTTATACATCAGCATCTGTCTCAGCACGTTTGGTCTTGCTGTTCTGAGCCAGTCTCTCCCAGAGCTCCCAGGATAAGGGATGAAATCTGGTTCCCTGGGAAGGTGCAGGCCCCAGAACATGCTTGGAGCAGCTACAATCACTTTGCAGGAGCAGAGCAGACCCAAAGGTTTAGGTAGGTCGATTGAAGAGAAACCAGACTGGACTACCACTGCCACTACCACCGGTGGGGTCCCAAGCATGCTGAGGACTATGAGCATTAGAAGTGGATGATTCCTCCTGGGGACACCCCAGGGACTTTGGTGCAGATGACCTCTGGAAAAATGTGAGGCCCACGCTCCAAAATACTTGAGGAGAGACAGAATTCTAGGGAAGATGCAAGTTGTAAAAATAAATATTTTTGGTTGTTTCTGATACTCAGAACTTACTCCCAGCTTTTCCTCCCCCCACCCCAGAATCATTCTTGGAGGGGCTCAGGGGATTTTATACAATATTGGGGATTAAACCTGGGATTGGCTTCATTCAAGGCAAGTGCCCTAGCCATTGTACTATCTCTTTGGCACTGACAAAAGTGTTTTGATGCTATTTTTGAGAGAGTTTCTTAGGGATTTTTAGAAGCTATGAGAACACTCTGGCCCAAGGGGTCTGGGGTCCTCTCATGAAGGTTGGAGGGATCATAGTACAATAGTGACATCTCAGCAGTGAGGCAGAAAGGGAGAACAGAGACTGAAACCCATTTTCCTGTCACTCACCTGTCCCTGCTCCTTTTTAGGGGTATCTTGGCAAAGTATAATAAAGGGTCACAGACCCAGTGGCACGAAGCCCCTCATGTGTCAGTGAGGTATGAGTTCTCTCACCACATTTTGCTCCCTTATTGGCCTGCGGGTAATCACAGCCCAGTGTTGGGCACAGGGCATATTGTTTGAGTTCTGCACAGTCTCCCCTTCACTGTCTCTAGCACTTGTGGGCAACATCCAGCCTGGGATCAGCTCTTAACTGTTCATTCCCAGCAGATGCACATTAGGCACAGATGTGTGTAAGTCCAGGTGAGTATCTGCTTTTCCTGCTTAGAGAGCCTGGAAGATCCAAGGAGAAGGTGCTGATGGTGCAAGTATCAGAGAGGGTCTGCGTCCAGACTTGTCTCTGGCTCCTTTCCCACTATATCCTCGTGTGTGTGTATGTGTGTGTGGGGGGGGGGGGGGTGGAGCTGGAAGAAGAGGGAAAGAAAGCACATTCTGTAGTCTGTCCTTTTGCTTTTTGGTTTCTGTTTTTGCTTTTTGGGGTCACATCTGGTAATACTCAGGGGTAACTCCTGACTCTGAGTTCAGGAATCATTCCTGCTAGTGCTCAGGGGACCATATGCGATGCCAGGGATCAAACCTGGATAGGCTACATACAAAACAAACACCCTCTCTGATCCCCTGCCCTCTCCCCTTAAAGGTACTTCCTTCAGTGTTCATCTGAATCAAAAATCTGCCAAAGGTCCCATATCAAAATGCCACCACCCAGGAACTACACCACCCAGGAACTACAGGACATAACGCAATCCACAACCAGAGCTGGTTTAGAATAGAAATATATGCATGCCCTGTTCCTGTCAGCTAGAGCTTCAGGCTTGTTCGGAATAATCCACATTCTGGGCGAGGTAAAGGAGGGAATTTTGGAATCACATTGGCATGGTATTTAGTGACCTGGGCGCTAGCCTCCTGATTGGTTTAGGGATTGGCACTTTCCATCCTGTATTGGTTCTCTGGGGGAAGAATTGCAAAAAGAACTTGGTCACCAGTAGTCAATGATTTCCCCCACTGTGCCTCTGCAGTGAAGCCTCAGTCAGAGCAGGGGAGAATGTGGAAGTCTGAGGGATGGCACCCCTGTTGAGGGAACCCACTCTTTCTTTGAAATGCTACATTTTTATCCACACCCCCACTGCATCACTGTAAAATAGTCTTACAACCCATTCACACTGCATCCTTCACACCACCCAGAGCTGTGTAAAGAAGGCTGGGAATTGTCAGAGACCTCACTCCACACCAAGGACCTGAGAGAAGAGTCAGGGTGCATACAATGATATTCATGGAGTCATGTACTGGCCTGAAGTGGACCTTCCAGATGTTTTACTGACAGCATGGAACTCTAGAACCTGCCAGAAGGTTCTAGAAATTCCAAGAAGCAGTTATTTTGGCCTTGCTCTGGGTTCTTGGCTCCTGGGAAGCACTTCCTTTTTGCCATGGCAGAAGGGTCCTGCTGGCAAGAGCAGTGCACCAGCCCAGTCCCCAAGGAACAAAGGCTTATGCAGCCTGACCACCAGTTCCAGCACTGTGAGACACAGCTTGGACATTCCTTCCTGTGATGACTGGCTTCTTACCTATGGAATCTTCTCTGATCAGTAAAATCGTGGCCCCCAGAGTTTCTTTTTTTTTTTAATTATCTTTATTTAAAACACCGTGATTACAAATATGATTGTAGTTGTATGGTTACAGTCATGTAAAGAACACCCTCCTTCACCAGTGCAACATTCCCACTACCAATTGCCCAGATCTCCCTCCTCCCCACCCCACCCACACCTGTACTCGAGACAGGTTTTCTACTTCCCTCATTCATTCATATTATTATGATAGTTTTCAGTGTAGTTATTTCTCTAACTGAACTCATCACTCTATGTGGTGAGCTTCATGTCATGAGCTGCACCTACCAGCCCTCATCTCTCTTGTCTCTGAGATACTGTTAAAAAATGTCTTTCATTTTTCTTAAAGCCCATAGATGAGTGAAACCATTCTGTGTCTTTCTCTCTCCCTCTGACTTACTTCACTCAGCATAATAGATTCCATGTACATCCATGTATAGGAAAATTTCATGACTTCATCTCTCCTGACGGCTGCATAGTATTCCATTGTGTATATGTACCACTGTTTCTTTAGCCACTCATCTGTTGAAGGGCATCTTGGTTGTTTCCAGAGTCTGGCTATTGTAAATAGCAGTGCAATGAATATAGGTGTAAGGAAGGGATTTTTGTATTGTATTTTTGTGTTCCTCGGGTATATTCCTAGGAGTGGTATAGCTGGATCATATGGGAGCTCAGAGTTTCTAAAGAAGAGTTTCTAAAGAGCCCCCAAGAGTTTCTAAACTCACAGCCTGCTGTGCTGAGGGAAAAGGTGGAAGTAAAATTCTGCATCCAGGGGCTGGAGAGATAGCACAGCAGTAGGGCATTTGCCTTGCATGCTGCTAACCTGGGACAGACCCAGTTTCGATCCCCAGAATTCCATATGATCCCCCGAGCCTGGCAGGAGTGATTTCTGAGTGTAGAGCCAGGAGTAATCCCTGAGTGCAGCTGGGTGTGCCCCCCCCCCAAAAAAAGTTCTGCATCTACTTCTTGGTAAATTTGGAGGTGAGTTGGATTATTGGGTGGGGTGCATGTCATTGCCGGATTCCTTCAGTGGAAGGGAGAGGCAGGCCAGTGTGGTCAGGGTCATGTGTGATGGTAAAGGCAACGCCCCATGAGTTCAGTGATCAGTGGCATAACAGACAGAGAGTGGGTGGCCACAGGGCTGAAGAAAGTGGGTGTCTGCAGAACTGAAGGGGATGGCAAAAATCCTCCTCTACAAGCTTCAGGGACAACAGACAGTTCTCTCCTGCCACCACGATCCCCTCCTGAGGTCTCAGAACTACAAGAACTACAAGAAGGCAGAGAAGTTGTATGGTTTAAGCCACAGACGCTCGCACACGTTTTACTCTGGCAATAACAGGAAGAAGGCACACCCGCCCTCAGCTGTGGTTGAGAAACTTGTTATGATCCTAACTTAAAGACCACAGCAGGTCTGGAAGGTAGGACTATGGCCGTGGCCTGTCTCCTTTTGTTCTGAAGACAGACAGACACCCTGTGATCACAGCAGGGGCAGCCTCAGAGGAAAGCTGTGGGCTGTTTTCTACCTGGGGCTCAATTAATAGATTAAATAAAACTAGATGGGAAGTAGGGTTTGAGTGATAGCACAGCAGGTAAGGCAGTCACCATACCTGTGTACAACCTGAAGCTCACTGTATGAATATACCCATTATCTCCTAGCATTGTAAGCAATAAATCCCTGAGCACTGCTGAGTGTGACCCCCAAAAATAAAAACACAGATAAACAGACAATGATGATTTAGTGACTGGACAGATAGTACAGCAAGGAAGCCACACGTCTTTCACATAGCTGACCTGAGTTCAATCTCAAATACCCTTAGGGTATTCTAAGTCCCACCAAGTGTGATCTCTGAGTACTACATCTCTGAGTGTAAGCCCTGAGTATTGCCAGATGCGGCCTCAAAACAAAAGAAAACAAAAAAACTGGATGAGAATTTAAGGGTTTAGATTTTAATGTGTTGGCATTGAGGTCATACCCAGCTCAAGGCTTAGTGCTCCCAGCAGTATTCAGGGAAGCATTTTATGCTGGGAAATCTAACCTAAGGTTTATGTATGCCAAGCACATATTCTACTCTATGAACTCTCCCCAGCTAGAATCCAAGATTCTAAACAAGTGGCAAGTTTGTCTGGAAGCAGAAAAAAGAAAACTCGTGTGTGTGTGTGTGTGTGTGTGTGTGTGTGTGTGTGTATTTGCACTCTAAAGAATATATATAAGGGCCCGGAGAGATAGCACAGCAGTGTTTGCCTTGCAAGCAGCTGATCCAGGACCAAAGGTGGTTGGTTCGAATCCCGGTGTCCCATATGGTCCCCTGTGCCTGCCAGAAGCTATTTCTGAGCAGACAGCCAGGAGTAACCCCTGAGCACCACCAGGTGTGGCCCAAACACCAAAAAAAAAAAAAAAAAAAAAAAAAAAAAAAAAAAAAAAAGAATATTTATAAATATTTATAAGTGGCAAAGACATCATACTCAGAGTCAGTGCTTGCAGTGTTCTTATAAGAATCTCATTTGAGGGGCCGGAGAGATAGCATGGAGGTAAGGTGTTTGCCTTTCATGGCGGAGGTCATCGGTTCAAATCCCGGCGCCCCATGTGGTCCCCTGTGCCTGCCAGGAGCAATTTCTGAGCCTGGAGCCAGAAATAACCCCTGAGCACTGCCGGGTGTGACCCAAAACACCACAAAAAAAAAAAAAAAAAAAAAAAAAAGAATCTCATTTGAACTTTTCAAGGACTGAGTTCTTTTTTATAAAAGCAAACTTTTTGGAAATTGAAATGAATATATCCCCCCCCCCATACCTATTCCCTGGTATTTGGATTCTGATGGGAATTTAAGCCAATCTTGCAGACTAAAATAATTTAAATAGGTATGAGGAAGGACCTAAATTTGGAGACAGCCTACCAGTATTTGGACTCAGATCACCTGCCCTCGTTCCTTCAAAAGGTCAAGTAGGCTCTGAAAGTATCCTCCTGGGTGGCAGACCAGGCAGCCCGACTGGCTCATTGGCGCCATTGTAAGGCAACGTCTGATTCTCCTCTAATAAAACCTTGAGTGGCCTGCAAGGGTGCAGGTTTAATGGAAGGCAAAGCTGCCAGACGGGCCAGTCTGGACAAACCTGCTGAGAACTCAGGCCGTGAAAGGAAAGAAGAAGGCCTCAATGTGGAGGATGCTCTTTGCAGAGAAACTAGTGAGGCAAGTTTCTGTGTCTCTGGTGACCTTTTGCACTGCCTGAAATAGAGGAGCAAAGGATCTCTGAGGAAAATAGAGTCCACAGTTCCTCGCTCCTCTGTCCTGTAAGGGCTCTCTTAGCCAAGAAAGGGTGCACAGAGAAGTGGACCACATGTCCAGGGGGGACTGTGTGGTCTGCAGAATAGATAAGGCAAGGATGCAATCGTGTGTAAATGACCAAAGAGACTGGGGAGTCTTAGTTCTACAAATTGCTAAAAATTAGCCTTGCAAAGTGATGAAAGTGACATTGGTTATGCAAGTGATCGTAAGATGGCCATAGGCTAGGAAAGTCTACGACTGCTTAAAACCAGACTGAAAAAAGGCACCCTGATGCCCATTGTGTGCTACATGCATGTAATCTCATGGTGGGACACAGAATTTTGGATTTGGTCTGGAATCCTCCCATGTGATTTCCCAGAAGCCCTTTCATGAGTATTCACGATAGGGATCTTCTCTTGACAACACAGCATGAGGAGGGAGACAGAGATAGAGGCAGAGAGATGGAGACAGGGACAAAAACTGAGACGGGGGAAGGGAAAGAGGAGAGCCTATAGCTAGAAACCACAACTTTCTTACAATATAACCTTGGATACGCTATTACTCAACCGCCTGTGTAACTCATTTACTAGAAACAAGTCATCAACCCAGCATCTTACAGAGAAAGGAGACTGAACACAGACGAGTGAGTTTCAGAAGCTGAGACAATTTAGGGTTCTCTTAAAGTTTGTCACCCCAGTATTGAATTGTTTCAGTACTTAAATGTGCCAACTTGTTAAACCATTCTCTCTTCTCCACTTGTCTAGTACATTTACTAACAGTCCCTCCAAGGCATGAAATGGAATATAAAATGGAAAAGACACTCCCACTGTACCCTAGTCTTGAATGAGATTTGTCTAAATGTATTTCATTGACCCTCCATCTTTCCTTAGTCCTTAGACATCCATTGCTTATGAGCTTCTGTTGTAGCTCAGGATGAGTCAGCTGTCTTCTCCTGCTGCTTGACCCAAATATTGTGTTTGAAGGTTGTTTCTCTGCTGTTGGCACTCAGCAGTTTATAATCAAAAATTTATTTTTATTTATGCTGATTAGGATGTGTCACACATTTTTACTTTGAGGAGAGATGTCAGATAAAATACAGGAAGCTCAATTACTATATTTCACTGTATAATTACCACAGATTTTATGTCTTTTTTTTTTTTTTTTTGCCAAAAAGATGCATTCAGTCATCATGTGATATTTTTGTGTGAGGGGCATTACACAGCTTTGTTCAGGGATCACTCATGGAGGACTTGGGACCATCTGAAGTACTGGGGATCAAACCCAGGTTGGACATGTGCAAGGCAAGTGCTTTAAACCTATGTCATCTCTCTATCTCCCATATAAAAAATTTTAAAAACATAATTATGCTGATATTGGTGAAAATATCAGGGTGTGATGGCTAGGTGATAGAATATGGTAAATTTTAATTTCAGGTAAAGTATGACCTAAATATTGCAAAGAACATATTCGACTAAACACATAAATATTGCATGTCTATGTAAATTTGGCTTATCTAAAGTTCAAATTTAAATGGAAATCTTGTGCTTTTATTTGCAAACTATGGGTAGCCTGAAACTTGGAGATTCTTGTCTGTTGTCTAATCTGAAAAGTTCTCAGTCAGACACTGGCAAATAGTTCCTTTGCTCTTCACTCGCTCTTCTCTCTCTCTCTCTCTCTCTGAATGCCTAGACACATAACTGAATTTCTTGGGCTACCATAGTCTAGTGGCTCTCACTGTTGGTTGAGAAATACAGTTCTGTAGGAGAGAAGCCTGACCTGATATGCCTGGGGCTGGAGGTGGCTTCTGCCCCTGCCTTCCGTGGCTCCAGAAAAGTTCTTTTCAGGTTCTCCCATCACCAGGTAAGTCTTCCCTTATGGATCTTCACATGTTATTTTCAGAAAGAAATTTACTATGATGTGAGGGGTGTGACCCCATTCACAATTGCAAGAGCCCATTTCCAGAAAAGGTCACATTCAGAGGTTCTAGGTAGACATGAATTAGATTGTGGGGAACATTATTTAACCCAGTGTCATGTTGGATGATATAATAATTTTAATGGTAATTTTAATGAGTTTCATGACATAAGTTTCATGACATAAAGTCAGTATTTTCTTCAATTTATCCTTAATTTTTCTTGTTCTTCTTTCTTTTATCAATTGTTTTGTTCTATGTGCATTGTGAATTGTTCTGAAGTTTTATACTCCTTCTTTAAAAGAGCTTCCATTTCATTTGTTATTTGCTCTCTTCAAATCTTTACCCTTCCATTTCAAGATCTTGAATTGCTATAGGGATATGAGTTTATGTGTTACAAGCTTGTTTAATTGTTTATGCTCTGAATTGAAGGGATTGCTAGGTTACCCAAATAAGATGCATTCTGCTTTATTTTTCCTTTTCAGATCACTGAACAGAAGCACATGATTGGTGTGCATCTGGTGTCCATTGCTGTCCACCTGTTTGGTGGACTTTGTAGTGTCTTCTTCATTGAGCATGCACTAAGTTAAAAAAAATCTCAGCTCTATACTCTGGAGTCTTTTCAGAGTGGGGACGGGCAGCGGGCAGCCTCTCCCTTCCTATACTATCAAAAGCCCCAGAAACCACACCCACATCCCAATATTCCTGTAAGTAATGGCCCAGTTTCACAGCCTCACAGCTAATCTCAGAAGAAATACAAGCCAACTGAAGAGTACACTGATCTTTGAGCTGAAAACTCTGGAGTTTTCTCGGAAGGGGAGTGGACTGTCTCTCCACGTTGCCATATCCACACACCCAGCAGCCACATCCACACACCACAGCTGCCACCATGCTAACATCCCTATTTCACTGCTTCATGACTAATCTCTGCAGAGATGCCAAGGTGAAGAAAAAATGCCAGCCACGCCATTTTGAGGCTAAAAACTCTGGGGTCTTCTCGGAGTGGGGCTGGGAAGCCTCCCTCTTGCTTCCTCCTCCTGGTACTGCGGAAAACCCCAGCAGCCACAACCACATTCCTCTGCTGCCAACATGTAAGTAACAGCTTCACAGCTTCTCTATTAACCTCAGAAGAGATGCAAACCAAAGCCAAGCCACTGGAAATTTATTGGCCTGGTTCTATAGATGCAGAACTTTCTGGAGCATGGAGTCACAGACGTAGCCCCAAGACACCTCCAAATTTCCCAATACTGACAGCCTAGTTGAACACACCAAATTAGATGAGAAAGTAACATGTAAGTCAGCTAAGCTCAATAAACAAAAACAACACAGAAGACTCATGGAACAACAAACAACTTAGTAAACTCTCAAGGACTTTAATGACCTCATGGTAAGATAGAACAATTTGAACAATTTTTATTTTACCAAATTTTTTCAATCATTGCTCTAGCCATTTTGTTGTAATTAAGCAATATAGAAAATTTATTTTGTGCCTGCTAAGGGGAAAAACTTGAGGGATCGGTGGGAAACTTGGGACAATGGTAGAAGAATCACACTGGTGGTAAAATTGGTGTTGGAACATTGAATGCCAAAAACAACTGTACTGTGAACAATTTTGCAAACCATCATGTTTAAATGAAATTTAAAAATGTTAAAAGAATTTCAACTCAGGGGGTGGAGAGATAGCATGGAAGTAGGGCATTTTCCTTGCATGCAGAAGGATGGTGGTTCAAATCCTGGCATTCCATATGATCCTCAAAAAAAAAAAAAAAGAAAAAAGAAAAAAAGAAAAAGAAAATGAGGGGGCTGGTCAGGTGGCGCTAGAGGTAAGGTGTCTGCCTTGCAAGCATTAGCCAAGGAAGGACCACGGTTCGATCCCCCGGCATCCCATATGGTCCCCTCAAGCCAGGGGCAATTTCTGAGCGTTTAGCCAGGAGTAACCCCTGAGCATCAAACAGGTGTGGCCCAAACAAACAAACAAACAAAAAAACTTCATTTGGGGCCGGGCGGTGGCGCTAGAGGTTAGGTGCCTGCCTTGCCTGAGCTAGCCTTGGACGGACCACTGTTCGATCCCCCGGCGTCCCATATGGTCCCCCAAGCCAGGGCAACTTCTGAGCGCATAGCCAGGAGTAACCCCTGAGCGTTACTGGGTGTGGCCCAAAAACAAAAAAAAAAAAAAAAAAATGAAAATGAATCTCAGCTCAGGATGAGCTCCTGAATATCAGGAGCAATGACACAGGATAGGGCATTTGCCTTACACAGGCCCACCCAGATTCAATACCTGGCATCCCGTATGGTCCCTCCAAGCCTGACAGGAATGATTTCTGAACACAGAGCCAGAGGTAACCAATGAGTGCCTATGGGGTATGGCCCAAAAAATGAAACAAATAAACAAAGAGAATTTCAGTTCTATGCAGAAGCCTCAGTTGCAACTCTATCTCAAATATTATCTCCTATACTCACATTTTTTTGGTGGGAGGGCATAGCTTGTAAGTACTCAGAGCTTATTCCTGGCTCTGCACTTCACTTTAGGCAGAATTTGGGACCATATATAATTCCAGGAATTGAACCTGGCTCAGCCACATATAAGGCAAGGGACTAACCTGCTGCATCATCTCTGAACCCTATCCTCACGTGTTGCCAACAAGTTTCTCTTCATAAGGTTCATTTTTGTCTATTTTCAGGTCAGGAGACTTCTGGCCATCACCCTAGAAGACTCAAACCCAAATATTATTCTATATTTTGGTTCCCTCTTGGCTTTTAGCATCTGGGAGTCTCTTGTTAGTTAATTCCACTTCATATTTTAAATCAGCATTGTCATTATTATAGTAATATTTAACTTCTTACAGCTAAGGATGCTTTCCATTGGTTGGTTCTACCCAGAATAATGCTGGTCTTGAGTATTTATGAAACTAGAAAGACCATCTCCCTTGATATGTACTGATTGTCAAAGCTGTCTCTGGGACCAAAGAGAGAAAGGACAAGGGTTATGGCGCTTGCATTGCTTGTGCCAACCCTAGTTTGATTACTGCACTGCATAAGGGTACCCTGAGCACTGAAGTAATCTCTAAGGCAATGGTCCTCAAACTATGGCCCGCGGGCCACATATTGTATTTGTATCTGTTTTGTTTCTTCATTGCAAAATAAGATATATGCAGTGTGCATAAAAATTCGTTCATAAGTTTTGTTTTTACTATAGTCAGACCCTCCAATGGTCTGAGGGACAGTGAACTGGCCCCCTGTTTAAAAAGTTTGAGGACCCCTGCGAGTCTAAGCATATAGCCAAGATAAACCCAAAACACCTCCAAAGCACCTCCAGATGTGGCCCCAAAACCAAACAAAATAAAATTAAAAAAAAAAAAAACCTGCCTTCAAGGTTAATTCTGCAGAAAAATTCCATTTTTTAAACATTTGTGCAATGAGAGTCTATGAGTAGTTGGGTGAATCCCTGCAATCACAGTTCCAATGTTGAAATAATTGCACATCATTCATTCTGTTTCTACTATTTCCTTCCTTCGGGGACTGTTGGCAAACAGAGAGGCATGAATTCAATAGACAACTGACAGATGTTTGGCATGTCCAGACTGTGGGTTTTATTTTTCATTTAAAGTATGAAAAACACAAAAAATGAAGAGGACATTTGCTGAAAAGTGGGGGGTTAGGGAGTTATATTGTAAAGAACCTCACCTCTGTCACCACTGGGCACACTTCCTGTCTCATTGCTCTTCATCTGCAAAATGAGAACATTGGGCGAATGCCCAACTGAGTTTGACTCGGGTGTGATTTATAAAGGTCTGAGTAGGAAGTGAGCAGGGATCAGAAACATGTCCCTAGATGCTGAGGGGCAGTGGTTCTGATAGATTAAGTAAAGGAGAAGCAGAGACCGGGCTCATGCTTACTCATGATGTGTGCCTCTTTCAGGCCTCGGTCCTGGCCTCTCTCCTTAGAAACTCTTTGAGATACCTTTCTCTTTCCCTCTCTGTGTAATGTGAATCTTCCCTCTATTTGTCATCCAGAGCTGCCTGCTGCACTGCTTCTGGAAGCTTACACTCTATTGGCAGATCAGTAATAGATGTGCAAAGATTTCCTTACACTTTTAAAGAAAATCTCCCTCCTGGTCTAGAGTGATCTCCCAGACTAAGTGAGTCCTTCCATGAACACCATCTCTTCATTTTTTGAGTCCTGGCCATTTGCCTTATGAGTTGCTTTCTCCACACTTTTATATGTTTTTCCATCAGCCTTTCTGATTGAAGCCAAGCTACCTATTGGACTTAAGGATAAAGCAGAGAAGAGGGGGTCAAGGACCCTAAAGTTTAAGGTGAGAAGGAGGCTGGTAAACAAGAACATTTGGGACTTGTGCTGTATAATCCTGCTCAAGGTGAACATAGGGAGCAAGAGATGAAGTGAAGATGGAGTAAGGGGATTGGGGGTTTAGAGGTCACTCTGCCAAGAATTGAGCTCCAGGGAAGGAGGAGATTGATCTAGTAAGAACCCATGCCAGTATCTTGGAGTAGGGGGTGAGGAAAGGAAGGCAGACAGAAAGTTAGAGACAAAGATAGAGACAGACACACATAGAGACAGTATGGTAAAGGAAGTTGTAGCTGGACAACCCCTCCCCCATGACTGTAGTCATTGTCACCTTAGTATCTCATCAGAATCTATTCTAGAACCATCCAATGATGACTATCTCTGATCTTGACCTTGGTCCATCTCCACTTCTATCCCACAGTTCTGTCTATCCTCTGTAAAACCGCTTATCCTGATCCTTTTCCCTTCAAGGTATTTTTCATTTGTTCATTCTTCCAACTGCCTGAATTTTGCCTCCAGTAAAATGATAAGGAGTTTTAGAGTCAGCCAGCATATCCCACCTCAAATTGCCTGCTGGCACACCAGCCCCAGTACCAATCTTTTAGACACCAGCACTCCTTTTCCAGGCCAAATGTTGACCATCCACACAGGGAGAGAAGATTTCACAATTCAGTAAAAAGAAACAGCATCCGCAGCTCCATAGATGTGTCTCACAAAGATGATGTTCAGGGAAAGAAAACACACAAAATTATAGACAATATGATTTTATTTCTATAAAATGCTCCCAAAAAAGATGATCTCTGGGGATGAAACCAGCTCAGTGATGAAATAGGGGAAGGCAGGAGAATGAAAGACCTGGGTGGGGCCTGAGAGGTAGCATGGAGGTGAGGTGTTTGCCTTGCATGCAGAAGGTCGGTGGTTCAAATCCCAGCATCCCATGTGGTCCCCTGAGCCTGCCAGGAGCGATTTCTGAGCATAGAATCAGAAGTAACCCCTGAGTGCTGCAGGGTGTGACCCAAAAACAAACAAACAAAAATGCCTGGGCAAGTCTGAGGGCTTTAAATGATGGACACTCTAAAATTGGACACTACTGATGTTAACAATTGGACAAATTTGCCAAGATCACCACACTTTCTAATACCTGTAACTTATATTCTTGCATACGGGGGAAAAGAAGAAATTATTTTAGTTATTATTATCTTAAATATTAAAGCAGCAAGCTGTGACTTTGAAAGTAAAATGGAGCCACCAAGAACACAGCCCTGGTTTGGGGGTGGGTAGCCTGTGGCAAGAGGAGAAGGAAGAAGCCACATGACAGGGGTGTGTGTGACCTCATGTGGATTGTGGCTGTAACTGGTGGGGGATTCAGAGAAAGATAAGTCTGTGCTCAGGCGACAGTTTTCACTCTGTTCTTTCAGGTCACAGTGAAGGCATAAGAGCTGCTGGGTTTGGGAAGGAATAAAGATTAAGAAGAGGCAAGTGGGGGCCGGAGAGATAGCATGGAGGTAAGGCATTTACCTTTCATGCAGAAGGTCATCGGTTCGAATCCTGGCATCCCATATGGTCCCCCGTGCATGCCAGGAGCAATTTCTGAGCCTGGAGCCAGGAAAAAACCCTGAGCACTGCCGGGTGTGACCCAAAAACCACAAAAAAAAAAAAAAAAAAAAAAAGAAGGGGCAAGTGAGAGTTTCCAATGCTGGGGCCTCCATGTTCTTAACATGAGCCCACTCCCCTCCCTCCCCCAGTAGCAGTGGGATAGCATCTCTAAGTCCACAGTGACACCATAGGTCAGACACCAAGGGATCACTTCCTAGCAGTGGCAGTTCTGGGCACTGGAGAAAAAGCCCATGTGACCTTTTGAGGAAAACAAATCCCAGAGGGTGGTGATGTAGCTTACATTAGAGGCAGGCAAGTACTCGTGGGTCTTGCCTGGATGCATCTCTTGAGTGATTTGTTCCAAATTAGCCCTTTTGTCACTGCCATGATGGATGATGTTTTTTAAGCTGGTGTCAGGAGATCTCCGTGGACTTTCCATCTCACACACCTGTTCCCACGCCTCCAGCTGGTTTGGGGGCCAGATTCCCCCTCCCCATCTCCTTACGTGGGTCCCACTTTAAAAGTAGGAGCTTCAACAGAGGAACTCCACCTGAGAACTGAAGAATCTCCTATTATGTGGGAGTCAGCTGGTCCCTGCTGCAGGGAAGAGGCTCTGTGAACAATTTTAATGTTCCTAACACCGCCATTTTCTTCTTTTCATTACCTAATTAGCAGGGCACTGGGCCATGTGGCACAGTAAAGGAACTTTGGAAAGTTTTCATTTCCTAATCCATACTTAAGTCTTGAAAACCAAAATGTATTGCTATTTATTTTGGTTTTGTTTTTATTTAGGCAGTCTTGGGGGGGAACTGGGAAGATTCCTCAAAGGACTCCTATGCAGGCAGGAAGCTGAGATTCAATTCCAGGCACCACCAGGAATCAATTCCTGGGTGGAATTGCTGGGAGTAGCCCCTGAACACAGCTGGGTGTATCCCCAAACAAATTCAACCCCACTAATGCCCTTTCTTGCCTTTCTTTGCTGTTGTTGAGCTACTTAGAGGTCACTCACTCAGGAGTATTGGAGGATTTGAAACTGGGCCAAGGATCAATATAACTCAGAGTGGGTTTTCCTGGCTTCTTACCCTCCCTCCCAAGGCTTCACCCTTTACAATGAGCTGTAAGGAGCTAGCCCCAGGGGATTTCATTGTTGCTTCTGGTACCCATTGGCCTATACCCCCTCCTTCTCTCCTGTCTGCACTTGTCTTATAAAAACCTCTCCCTGGGCCCTCTGCACACATAGAAAAGGTCTTTGGGGGAGAGGGGTATATACAGTGATTCTTAGCAATTATTCCTGACTCTGCATTCAGGAATCACTTCTAGTGGTGCTCAGGGGACCATATGGGATACCAGAAATTGAACCTAGGTTGACCTGTGCAAGGCAAGTTCTCTTATCAATGTATTATCATTCCAGCCCCCACAGGATGGGCCTTGAGGACATGCTATCCATCACACTTCAAGCTGCTCACAGCGGAATCAGCTCTTTCTACCTGCATTAACCCTTGTCTCTCCATCGACTGACCTTTGAGCACCAAACACATTAATTGGGGCTCACACAGTCTTTGGGGATCACATACCTGAAGTGAAACCGTGTTGCTCCTCAGGGGTTACTAATGGGAGCTGAAAAGTATATGAGGTCTAGCCAGTTACTTAATACTTCAATGGGAATTCACCATTTTGTTGCCTTGCCCAAAACAGGGTTCCAAAGATTAACCTTTCCATGACCTGGAGCCCCCTAGCTTTGCTTTTTTTCCTGGGGTATAAATATCTGTACCCTTCTTTTTTGGGTCTGATCCCAGACAGGAATCAGACATACCAAAAACACATCTCAGGGCCTGAGCCCCACACACAAGTTAGTGAGGGTGACTATGGAGAGAGGGTGGACACAAAGCTCAGAGACCTTTGCATGAAGCGGGGAATGGGCTGAGGCACTGCTCAGATTCTACCTAAAATCCTTATTCCCAAAATGAGTTACAGGTGAAGCATATTAACCCTACTGGCCTCAAAAGAACGTTGGAAAGGTTGTTTGAGGTCAGAAAACAATTTGGGTTCTGGGTCTCTTCCCCCATTGGAGAGTCTTGGGAAGAAATGCATGCAATGGGTGCTGTTAGCTGCAGGAATGTAAGAGGAAACAAAAGAAAAGGAAAACCAACTATGTGCATTGAATTTGAAAAGCTCATCTTGGGCGTGCACTCAAGTGTGTGGAGGAAGGGCTTCTTTCTAATGAAGAAAAGTCCATCCTTGATCATTATAAGCAGTGACAGCTTACATGGTGAGCAGTGACACGTCTCAGTGGCCAGAAATAGTTTTCAGGAGATGTGTCCTGAAAATGCAGCCATGGGCTTTGATGCATCTAAGAAAAACAGGGTTGGGGCTTGGCTCTAGCAGGGGAGGGGCGTGGGCTGACATTATAGTGAAACTCAATGCCACTTGGCCCTGCTGGGGGCTTGGGAAAAGGCTCAGGACCCTTCTAGACAGTGGGGACAAGGAGAACAAACCAACAGACCCCACAAATGCCTCTTCTTTAGACAGATGAGTTAGGAGGGCAGGGGTGGGCCTCCCCTTGGCTCCCACAGGCTCCTGGGTGACTCTTTAGCTTAGCAAGTGAACACCAGGCATCCTGGAAATGGAACTTTCCAGTGGTCACTCCAATTTTCTTTGGCTTCACTGTTGGCAGGTTGGATGGAGATAGGCTCCATGATCCTGGACATCCAATTGGGGAATGGGTCTTATTAGGCAGCTATAAGACCAGCCATCTAGACAGGTGAACTCTGTGACAGTGGCCCTTGGGGCTCAGATCAGGGACCAGCAACGGTCCTTTTATGGGAGGATTTAGCTGTGACCTTAAGGCATAGTAAGCGGAGGTGAGGGTAAATGCTCAGTGCTCATGGAGTCTTTATGAAACACAGCCCAGCCTTGGGGTCTCCCTAGTTTCAAGGTTGAAGACATATCACCCCAGTCTCTACATGGTCACTGCATTGTCCTGAGTTTCCCTATGACTCCAGGTGGCTCCTTAGAAGCTCAGCAATCACTGCCATGTTTGGTGGATGCACCTGACTTAACCTCCCAAAGTCTGTGGATGTGGCTTGCTTCCTTCCTTCTCTGACCTTGAAAATTTTCTCCAGTTTCTGAGACAGTGTTGTATAGACCAAACAAAGCTCTGCTAAAGTCCCCAGCCACTTCTACATGCTGCCCTGGACTCGGCACATCCAGGAGTGAGGAGCACTTGATGGAGATGGAGATGGAGATGGGTAGACGAAAGGGGGCAAGAGGAGGAAGAAGGGAAGTAAAGAGGGAGGAGAAAAAGGTGGGGCTAGGGAGAAGGGGTAGAGGGGAAAGTTGGCATGAAGAGAGAGGAGGGGGAGGGAGAGGAAGAGAGGAAGGAAAGGAGGAATAGAGAAGAAGTGGAAGGAGGAGGAAGGGTAGAGGAGGGAGAGAGGGGAGGTGGGAAGAGGTGGGAAAGAGAGGAAGAGGAAGTGGAAAGTAGGGAGGAGGAGGGAAGAGGGTCAGGAGGGAGAAGGAAGAGGAGAAAGAGGTGGATGAAAGTGGGAAGGACAAGATGGGGGAAAAGAGGAGGTAGAGGCAGAGGAGTCAATGGGAGAAAGGGAGGGATGTGGGTTGAAAGACTGGATAGAGAACGAAGAAGTAAGAAGTGGTGGAGGGGATTGTTGAACAGAGGACACCCAGTTGACCCCGCTCTGGGTCTTCTGACTCCTGCTCTGCACTGGCACTGCAGGAAACCCCTGCCTGGAAACATCTGGAAGCATCTGGAAGCCTCAGTCAGGAGGAGGCGAGGGCTGCTGTCCCCTGAGGGTGCCTATAGCTCACTGGCCAGCTCTGGGTCAAATCAGATCACTGCCTTGGATCAGCCAGAACGCTTCCTCGTACTCCGACCCCGGGACCCCACTTTCTATGGAAAGCCCCACTGGAGGCCCTTTGGTCACGAAGGCAGGAAATTTGAGGACTGAGGGCTGCTTCCTCCTGCTCCTGGCACCCGGTTCAAAACCAAGGCCTAGCCCTGGAGAATCAAGAACTTTATTCAACCCGAGGCTAAGAGGGAAAGTCCAGTTTGTGGGCGGCAGACAGGCTGCCTGGGGTGACTCACCCATCCTGGGTGCAGGCTGGGGTGTTAGTTGGCTGGCTGGGGTGTTAGCTGAGAGGCGGGCCAGTGGTTCTAAGGGTGATAAGCCCAGTCACAGCTGAGGCATGAAGGATCTTTTCTTCACAGCACTTGGCCTGGTGCTAACTGATCTGTTCTGTGTTTGTTGGCAGGCAGAGGAGAAAGGAAATCAGGACAGACACATAGATTAAGGAGGGAGCAAGATGTCAAGGTCTGTCTGCTAAGGTTCTACTCCAACCCCCTAGGGAAGTGAGAGGGAGACCAGACCTACAGTGGGGCAGAAATCCCCAGTGAAAGAATGAACAATAGTGCAATTAGTGTACTAATGAATGGAAAATAGATAGTACAGCAGCAGGGCATTTGCCTTGTACGCAGCTATTCCAGGACAGATGGTGGTTCGAATCTCGGCATCCCATATGATCCCCCGAGCCTGCCAGGAGCGATTTCTGAGCACACAGCCAGGAATAATCCTTAAGTGCCACCGGGTGCGACCCAAAAGTCAGAAAAAGAAAAAATGTATGTATAAACTTATAAGTAAGCGAATGAATAAATGAATGAATTCACACATGGATAAACAAACACATGACTGCATGACTCAAGAGCATTTATTACAACCTTCCAGAGTTTTAAGTTCCCTTTCAAGGTATGGGGACATCTGATGAGGGACAACAGAGCTTTGAGAACTCCCCAAATGTCTTGGATCTGTGTTCCCAGGACCCCCAAGTTCAGTATGGAAATGGTCTGTCTACGTGGGGGAAAAATGGAAGAGGAAGACAGGAGAGAGGAGGGAGGAGGCTGCACTGCCTTGGAGGAGTACTTGCCTGACTTCCCTGAAGATGGAAGTAGAAGTAAGGGCTTCTCCATCCGTGCCTAATGCCAAAAGCACCCTGGATAGACAGAGGTGAAGGTACTGCTGAGGGCTCTTTGTGCAGCACAGACTCCTGACACCACCCCAAGTATCTGACCTCAAAAGATTGACTGGCAGCGACATGAGAGATTGTCCACAGGGGTATCCCAATTGTTGGCCTGAAGAGTATGAAGTCCTCTCTCTGGCTTGGCCTGGAGGATCACTGTCAATCTTCAGACTGATTACTTTCTTGCTGCTGGCAGGCCCACATCATGGCCCCAAGTCTACAAGAAGTGATCCCTGATCACAGACCAGGATTGATTCCAGAGCATAGACCAGGAATGAGCTCTGAGTACTGATCAAGAATGATCCCTGAGCACTGGCCAACAGTGAGCCATGAGCATTGCTGGTATGACCCTCAAACCTAAACCCAGAAATCCCAAAGCAGCAGAAACATTTTCAGGTCTCTGGAACCAAAAGCACAGAATCAACCTTTCTAGGCAAGGAGGAGGCAGCAGTGCAGTGCTTCCTCAGAGTTCTGGGTGCCCCTCCTTCCCAGCTTCAACCTCTGGATGCTGACACTTTTTTTTTTTCATTTTATTTCCACATTTCTCTCCTCCATTCCCAATCCCACCCAGTGCTCACAGGCCAGTCCCTCCTCTCAGCAAGAACAACCTCTCTTTCAACCTCTTGAGGACTCTGGGGCTCACATGATCAGTTCCCCCAAACCCCATGACCCAAATGTCTCATCTTGAGATCCTTAACTGTCACTTACAAAAGATTCATGTGATGGTTACTTCTGCAGCTGAGATGACATGCACAACATATGGTGGACTCTGTTATCTCTCTGAGCTCAACTTCAGTTCACTACCTTGAGTCTCTGGGATTTGCTTTCTTCCATCTAGATAGGGTAAATTTTTTGTTTTTTTTTGTTTTTGTTTTTGGGCCATACCCAGCAGTGCTCAGGGGTTACTCCTGGCTATCTGCTCAGAAATAGCTCCTGGCAGGCACGGGGAACCATATGGGACACCGGGATTCGAACCAACCACCTTAGGTCCTGGATCGGCTGCTTGCAAGGCAAACACCGCTGTGCTATCTCTCTGGGCCCTAGATATGGTAAATTTTAATGTTTATGCTTAAAGTGTTCCTTGCATAGATCTCGCGAGACTTACATGCCCATCCACCATCACCTCTGGACAGTAAGCAAATGACCCATCTCCAGAACATGGAGGTAGAAGGAGCTGCTCACCACCCACCACACCCACCTTGCTTTGTACATATACCTCTTAGGAACTGCAATGAAAGACATAGCAACTTGCACACACTTAATCAAAGTTTTTGGCTTTCTAGGAGGAAACATTTCCACACAAATGGCGTTTTCTCCATAGTTCAAACACAGTGTAAGAGACACAGTGTAAGGGTGATAGTACAGTAGCATTGCTTAGCTTGCTCATAGCCAACCCAGGTTCAATCTTTGGCATCGCATATGGCCCACCAGGGGTGATTCCCAAGTATTGAGACAGGGTAACCACTGAGCATTGTAAGTTGTGGCCTCAAAACAAACATAAACGAACCCCCCAAAAAATACCAAAAAAAAAAAAAAAGTAAGAAACAGAGTAGCATGCCTTTCCTATCAAAAACTCTTTTTTTGAGCTTTGTTTGCATCCCAAATCTTTTTTTTTTTTTTTTTTTTTTTTTTTGCTGTTGTTTGGTTTGGTTTGAGTCACACCCATGGTGTTCAGGGCTTACTCCTGGATCTGTGCTGACAGGGTTCCAGGGACCATATGTAATGCTGGAATCAACTCCAGGTCAGTCAAATGCAAGGCAAGGGTCCTACCAACTGTACTATCTCTCCTGTTCTTTTCATTTCCTTTTGTCCATTCACCGATACAACATCCTTATAGTGTATGCATGAATGAAACCATCCAATGTACATCTTTCTCCTCTCTTTATTCACTTCGCACCATCCTCTGGAGTTCTTTTCAGTTTGTTTTGAGTAGCAAATTTTCCTCTTTGTCACAGATGACTGACTAGTATACCTTTGTAGAAATGAGGTCCCTTATCCAAACATGTCAATGGGTACCATGCTGCTATGTTTAATATTATTTTTTACTACAAGATGTTACACAATATACTCAGTAATCAAGCAGATTTTTTCCCATAAAGTCTGAGACAGTGGCCCCAAATTGAAAAGATTCATTCATCCATACATGTATTCCTTTATTCATTTATGTATTCAATTATTCACTTATGTATTCATTCATTTGTTCCTATTTTTATTCAGTCATGTTTCATTCATTTGCTATGTATTCATTTATTATTGCATTTATTGGTTCATTTGTTCATATTCTCATTCAAATGAGATCCTTTTTTTTTTTCCTTAATAAATCTTTAAGCACCATCAAATGATCCTTAATGAACTCCTACATCATAGCAGTTACTATAGTAAAATAGTGAGCAAATCACCAACCACCACAAACTGCCTTTAAGGTTGCTTGTTGTGAGATGTCCCAGTAGTGGAGACCCCAGGATTCTTCTCGGTCTTCTAATATGACCCTCAGAACCAAGAGCTTTTCAGAAAGGGTAAGGTGGAGGAGTTATCTTATTTAATTTGCATCTGAAATGATCACAGGCTAGAAGCCCATCTACTGTGTGTGGAAGGGAATCCGAAAAGAAAGGAAGAGACCTGAGGCAGGGCTGGTAGTACAGGAAACTGGGAGTGTCATTGAGAGCTGTTATAAAGGACTGGATCCAGGCTGTAAGGTCTTTGATTCAAGGCCAGGATATCATAGTGATCATGAATGTTGCCTCCTTCCATAGTGATTTAGATGGAATCCTCCTGCAGGGCAGTGTTTGGGGGTGTTTGGCGGCCAACACAGTAGCAGATGGCTGCACCCCACCAGGCATGTCTATAATGGAATTCCACTGGGCACTTTGTAGATACTTTGCAGTTATTGGTTCTTGGTCTGCTCCAGGCAGCATGCTTCCCACCAGTATCAAAAGGACAGAGACAGTCACCGCCTGTGGGTGTCCTGCTGCCTGCCTCCTAATCATGCCAGAAGCAAGTTGATCTCTGTGCACCACATTCTTCCTACCATGTAGGTTTACAGATGACCTCCCCCCACCACCACATCCCTGAGTGAATTTAAGCTAACAAAATGCTAATGTGGTGCAAATGAGATGTCAACGAGCATTCATTCAGTGGGGAGAAGAGGAAGTCAGTCCATGGCACACAGTCCACACAGAGCTGCAGATACAAGATACTAGAGGAAAAGGCAAAGAAAAAGCTATGCGTGCTCCCTTGCTTCACATTCCAGAAATTTCTCTGACTCCCTGCTTGGACCCTATCTCCCTCCTTGCAGACAACTTACCTCCAGTCATTACTGCAGCTCCCAGCTCTGCAAGAAGTTTAGCTCAACCCCTGTTCCCTGATTTACTTCCCAAAGTTTTCTCATCTTTCCTGGTCCTCTCTTCTCATTGGAGTCATCTCAGTGCTTCAGGCTTGGCTCCCATGGAGTCCAGGACTTCTCTTCTCATAGGAGGGGCACTTCTAAACCCTTCCATTGCTTCATTCAGCCAAGCTATTTTTCCCTATGCCCTGCTTACTAAGGAACTTTGCTTTAACTTTCTTACATTTTCTTTGGTTGTTTTAAGTTTTCTTTTTTTTTTTTTTTTTTCGGGTCATACCCATTTGATGCTCAGGGGTTACCCCTGACTAAGCACTCAGAAATTGCCCCTGGATTGGGTGGACCATATGGGATGCCAGGGTATCGAAAACAGACACCTTACCTCTAGCGCCACCTTGCCAGCCCCTGGTTGTTTTTGTTTTTTAAGCAGTGAAGCAATACTTTTTTTATTTTATTTTTTTATTTAACCAACTTTATTACTTACATGATTGTATTTGGGTTTTAGTCATGTAAAGAACACCACCCATCACCAGTGCAACATTCCCATCACCAATGTCCCAAATCTCCCGCCTCCCCACCCAACCCCCACCTGTACTCTAGACAGGCTTTCTATTTCCCTCGTACATTCTCATTATTAGGATAGTTCAAAACATAGTTATTTCTCTAACTAAACTCATCCCTATTTGCGGTGAGCTTCATGAGGTGAGCTGTAACTTCCAGCTTTTTTCTCTTTTGAGCCTGAAAATTATTATTGCAAGAATGTCTTTCATTTTTCTTAAAACCCATAGATGAGTGAGATCATTCTGCATCTTTCTCTCTCTCTCTGACTTATTTCACTCAGCATAATAAATTCCATGTACATCCATGTATAGGAAAATTTCATGACTTCATCTCTCCTGACAGCTGCATAATATTCCATTGTGTATAAGTACCACAGTTTCTTTAGCCATTCGTCTGTTGAAGGGTATCTTGGCTGTTTCTAGAGTCTTGCTATGGTAAATAGTGCTGCAATGAATATAAGTGTAAGGAAGGGATTTTTGTATTGCATTTTTGTGTTCCTAGGGTATATTCCTAGGAGTGGTATAGCTGGATCATATGGGAGCTCAATTTCCAGTTTTTGGAGGAATCTCCATATCGCTTTCCATAAAGGTTGAACTAGACGGCATTCCCACCAGCAGTGGATAAGAGTTCCTTTCTCTCCACATCCCTGCCAACACTGCTTGTTCTCATTCTTTGTGATGTGTGTCAATCTCTGGGGTGTGAGGTGGTACCTCATAGTTGAAGCAATATTTTTTTATAGAAGTCTTTCACCTCTCTTTTTTTTTTTTTTTGGGGGGGGGGCCACACCTGGCGGTGCTCAGGGTTACTCCTGGCTGTCTGCTCAGAAATAGCTCCTGGCAGGCACGGGGGACCATATGGGACACCGAGATTCGAACCAACCACCTTTGGTCTTGGATCGGCTGCTTGCAAGGCAAACGCCACTGTGCTATCTCTCCGGGCCCAAGTCTTTCACCTCTCTAACTAAGCTGATTCCCAGGTATTTGATTCCTTCCACCCTTGCATAAAAACCATTCATGGGATCACATTCACTTCTGGTCAAATATTTCTTAGATTATTATCATTTTAATTAGGCATATGGTATATATACACCTATTTATCTATATCTATCTATCTTTATGTGTCATGATTTCCAAAAAGAGTTAAGTGTTTTCACTCATCTGCCTTTTCCTTCCCAGGCGGCTTCATCAGGAGAGCAAGATGCCCATGTGATCTGCCTTTTTTCCCGATGTTATTTAATCTTCTTTGCATGTACATTTAGAATCATCAACATCTGGTATCATTTTGACAATTGTTCCTGAAGGCGCCTTTGATAAACCTAATCAAACTGGAACATATAAATCAGTATATTCTGTGGCAATAAGAGACTGTCTAACAAGATAGCCACATTCTAGCTAAAATGGGAATTTGAGTGCAAAAGTGGCTTTCCAGCCACTGCATCTCCTAGACTATGTATCATCCTTGTAGTCTTGCTCCACCAACCTGTCTCTAGGGTTCCATCCACCGGCTCCCAGATATCCTCACTGAAGCCCACTTCTGAGCAGAAGAGAGGGTTCCAAGAAAAACCTCCTCCAACACATACACACACACACACACACACACACACACACACACACACACACACACACACACACACTTAGAATTCCTGTTTTGGGTTTATTGGTTTATTTTTTATTTTTTTACTTTGGGGTCATACTCAGCAGCACTCAGGGGTTACTTCTGGCTCTGCACTCAGAAATCGCTCCTGGCAGGCTTGGGGACTATATGGGATGCCGGGATTTGAACCACTGTCCTTCTGCATGCAAGGCAAACACCATACCTCCATGCTATCTCTCCGGTCCCATGGGATAGACTACATTTTAATTTATTTGGTGTTTTGGGCCCCAGCCAGTGTTGCTTAGGACTAACTCTTGACTTCACTCAGGGATCATTCCTGGCAGTATTCTGAGAACTCTATATAATACCCTGGATCAAATCCAGATTGGTCATGTGCAAGACGAGTGATGCTTTCCCTGCCTTCCCTGCCTTCCCTATCTCTCTGGCCTCAGAGCTAATTTCTTGATTTGAAAGATAAAGCTTATTCCTGACTTTGTTTTTGTTTGGGAGGAGAAGAGCCACACCCAGTAATGTTCTGTGTTCAGGGATCACTTCTGGTGATTTAGAGAACCCAGTGCATGCCTGGAATCAAACCTGGCTTGGCCACATGCAAAGCATGAGCCCTGCCCTTGTACGATATTTCTGTACATACACACACACAACCATAATTTTTAATTTTTAAAAACAAGTTCTGCAAGGTTGGAGAAATACACTGACCTCTCATTGGATTGATCCCATTTCCATCCCCTGAGCATCTTCATGAGCAGCCTCCAAGCAAACAGCTGGAGTAGACCCTGAGCAATGCCAGGTGTGGACCCGATGCCTCCAAAACAAACAAAATAAAACAAAACACAAGAGCCATGAAAAGTGTGCTTTCCCCTAGTCTCAAATCCCTCCAGCTGGAGTTACTTCCATCCATCCCCTCCACATCCATGTGACATCCAGGGAGACCCTGAATAAGCTACCTCAGAGGTTCCGGAGGGAACCTCTTTACTGTAGGTGTTAGAGACAATACTGGGCTCTGGATACGGGTCACCATGGAGCAGCCAAGAGAGGGGTCAGCACCCTGCCGCCAGCTACCACAAGGGGACTCCAGGTTGTGTATGAG
This sequence comes from Suncus etruscus, assembly GCF_024139225.1. NCBI lineage: Eukaryota > Metazoa > Chordata > Mammalia > Eulipotyphla > Soricidae > Suncus > Suncus etruscus. The sequence goes on from NC_064852.1 coordinate 23,612,325, forward strand.
CTGGCACAGGACTGGGATGTTGACTGCAGGAGAGAAGGGTGAGGATTCTGGGGTTCATGCTGGCACTGTCTCTGGGTGCGGCCACTGAGGATGTGGGAGAGGATGTCGGTTCTGCTCCCCTCTGCTTTGTCCAGAAATAGGCCCGGAAGCGCTTTCTTCCATGTGGCACAGTGCCCAGAAATGCAGGTGCCCAGAGCAGCCGGCCACATGCAGCCCGGTCTGGCCTCACGGGGTGCATGCGAGCAGCCTCATCACAAGCAGAACAGCCTAGGATGTGCCCTGAGAGCTGTAGGAGGGTTCAGACGTGGGGTGTTGACTAGGTAAAGCCATGTAGGAAAGCATGAGGGTTCCAGGATGGAGATGGGGTTCACAGACTCCTCCTAGACTCCATCCAGTCCACACATACTCATGCTGAGAAGTGAGGATCTGAGTTGTGTTGGGTCCCCCATTTGCAGACCAGGATTACTTAATATATGATCTGAGTCTCAGCCAGCAAGGGCAGCACAAAAGCCAAAGCAGAGAGAGAGGGTGTGTGCAAGAGATGGTCCCCTGGGGGGCGGGGGGGAACTGGACCCCTGGAGAAAGACTGTCCAGATGTGGGAAATCTCTTCTCTCCCTGGCCTCTCTGCACAGATTTGCCTGGCACTGACTGTGCTTGCCTGTATCTCCCAGAGTTCTTCAAATGTCCACAGCTCATATTATGCCCTCACAGCAACCCCCTCCTGCCAAACTCCCAGAGATCTTCCCACAAGATCTCACTGACCCCACCCCTCCCCATCACCCACATAATCCGCAGTAGCATTTCCCACATCACCTCCTAGGAGAGGACAGCAATCACCAGGCAGGGTTCTCACTACCTCTGCTGTGGGCCTTCCCAGGCTATGATGCTCTCTGTCCCACCTGCTTTCTGCAGCCATGGAAGAGCTTGTGGGATCCACCTTATCACCATCAGTTACCCAATACAGATGCCCTAATCCCCATTCCAAGGAGGAGGTGAGGAAAGTAGGTGAGGATATACCTGGCTATGAGCCAAGGAGTAGAAAACAGGAAGTGGAAATGAGCCTGAAACTGCTAAGGGCAGCTCAGAGAGGGGGTCAAGGAAGGGAGTCCATGGGGGAAATACAGCCAGGAGAGCAGAACACCCCAACAGAGCCCCTTAAAACTGGCATAGGAAATCCTTCAGCCCCATCCTCCTGGCTGCATGCACCCACTGCCAGCTTAGCTTCTTCTTTGTTACAAATCCTCTGGTTTAACTCCACCAAAAAACAAATAAGGAAAAATTGAAACTGGGCAGTTTTAACTACCAGGTACTGAGGGAAGCTGCCTATGAGCAGCACAGTTTGGTCTGCACAGCAGAGAAGCAGGCGACTCATCTGCAGTAGGGCCAGTGGGGGAAACCTGTAAACACCGTCACAGTCTATGGTGACTGTGACAAAATCGGTCAAGGAATGGGACCGGAAAGGATTACTGATGTCAGGCTGGGGATCTGAGCTGTGAGATCAGACAAGTCTATTCCTCTACTGGAGTCCGGGGATCTTCAGTAAAGGCTGCAGTGAAACCAATCCTTTTGCTTACTTTAATACAAAAGAACCTTTTTCCAAAAAGGATGACCAAGGTATCCTCCAGCTTCCAGCTATCTGCAAAATCATCATGTTTCCATATCTGGATTCCAGGAGTTCTCCATTTTTTTTTCTGGTCTTGATTGCCTTTTAATTAATTTAAAACAATAGAAACAGCATTGCTCATTTTTAAAAAATGGAAATGAGGGGCCGGTGAGGTGGCGCTAAAGGTAAGGTGTCTGCCTTGCAAGTGCTAGCCAAGGAAGAACCGCGGTTCCATCCCCCGGCGTCCCATATGGTTCCCCCAAGCCAGGGGCAATTTCTGAGTGCTTAGCCAGGAGTAATCCCTGAGCATCAAATTGGTGTGGCCCAAAAAACAAAAAAACCCTAAAAAAAATGGGAATGAGACAACTATGAAGGAGAAGAAGGGGTGCATCTTTGCACACCCCTTGTGTTGGAGCATAGCACACATCCCTGTGCTTCCATTTTCTTCTTCGTCTGTTTTCCAAAGTACAGTCCCAACACTGCACAGTCTGGGATAGCGCTTTATTGAAAATCGTTCCCATTTTTACATCTTAGCAAAAAAGGTTGCATACCCAACAGTTCAAATAGCTTTTAGCAACACTATTCATTCGTCTATTAGATGAGTCCCTCTCCTATGCAGCATTCCCTTGGTGGGTTATTGCACTGGGCTGCCATGTTTGCACGTGACAGACAAGGCACTGGGCTTGTGCCAAACAGAATAAACTTGTCTAGTGCTCTTGATACATACCAGTTGTCGGATTTTTTCCCAGAAAAGTGGATCACTCCACCCTGACATCAGCACTTTCGGATTCCAGAAAGCCTTGCCAAATAGCTTATTATGCTCTTGGCCCTTTTATTTAGCATTTCTTCTCTATTCTTGCCTAGCCAGTATTGATTCTTTATTAATTACAGGTATTAACCCCTCATCTTTCATAGTGACCACTTGAACATTCTTATGCAGATATACTTTTATTGTAGAGACATTGCCCAATGTATTGATTTTCTATTTAAGCTAGAATGGGATTATTAACTTAAATTATTTTTTTTTATTTTTTAATGTATTTAAGACTTACTTTTCATATCATTTGATGTGAGGATGGAATAACCCCTCCTAAATAGCCAATGACCATACTGCATTTATAGAACAGCACATCTCCTATGGACATGCAAAAAAAACTATCAGAATTGATCAACCCAGAGTCAGCTGCAGAAAAATGCTTTGACCCCTGTGCTCTCTCTCCAGCCACATCGCTTTTTTTTTTTTTTTTTTCCAAATTGCTTCTTGTCTCTTTCAATATCTGTTTTGATTTTTTTTTCCCAACACGGTCTCAATTTTGCTCTTAGCTACATAAATCAGTGCAATTGAAAATAGGCTTGCCCTACACTCACTTAACTTTCATTAGTCTTGCTGCTTAAATGCAAAATTCAAGGCTTATGATGGGGTGACCACCTATTTATCAACTCATTAATTCTAAACAGCTTCCAGCTAGGCCTGAAATTTCAGATACATATTCTATATGAATGCAAACGATGACTATTTTGCATCTTTAGTTCGAGCAGTTATTTGTTAGTATGTGTCTTTCCATGTACTTCTATTGCCTATAGCATTCTGAGCGATTTCAAATAATGATATTTGTAGACAAAAAACAAAGAGAGATTGAGGTATTTCTTACCTTTCTTAAATTTCATTTTTGCTAGTACTGCTGCTTGTTGATTTTGTTTATGGGTCATACTCAGCTGTTTTCAGGGCTTTCTTCTGGCTCTGTGCCAAGAAACATTCTTTTTTTTTTTTTTTTTTTTTTTTTTTTGGTTTTTGGGCCACACCCGTTGACGCTCAGGGGTTACTCCTGGCTATGCGCTCAGAAGTTGCTCCTGGCTTGGGGGACCATATGGGACGCCGGGGGGATCGAACCGCGGTCCGTCCAAGGCTAGCGCAGGCAAGGCAGGCACCTTACCTCTAGCGCCACCGCCCGGCCCCAAATTCTTCTTTTTTTTTTTTTTTTTTTTTTTTTTGGTTTTTGGGCCACACCCATTTGACGCTCAGGGGTTACTCCTGGCTATGCGATCAGAAATCGCCCCTGGCTTGGAGGGACCATATGGGACACCGGGGGATCGAACCGCGGTCCTTCCTTGGCTAGCGCTTGCAAGGCAGACACCTTACCTCCAGCGCCACCTACCCGGCCCCAAGAAACATTCTTGATGGGGATGGGGATGCGGGGGAACCATCTGTAGTGAGTCAAGGCAAATACCCTCTCTACCCACTATACTATCACTTCGACCCCAATACTGCTGCTTTTTTGGGGGATTACAGCCGGCGGCATTCAGGGGTTACTCCTGGCGATCTGCTCAGAAATGGCTCCTGGTGGACAAGGGGGACCATATGGGACGTCGGGATTCGAACCAACCACCTTAGGCTCTGGGTCAGCTGCTTGCAAGGCAAACGCCACTGTGCTATCTCTCTGGCCCCCTACTGCTGCTTTTTTAAATCACTTGGCTTAATAATTTTTCAACATTCATCCACAGGTTTTGGAGGTCATGTAAAGTTATTAGGAGATATACTCATCTCCTACTATGAAATTATTCTTGCTCATCTGAAGTCAATAAAGTTCACTTTGTTTTTCAAAATAAAGTTACTGAATAAATTAGCCAGCAAGCATTGATTACTCTTATTGTTGTTGCTTTAGTCAAAAGTTTAAACATCTGTAATTTACTTCTAGTATGATCTTTATTCAAGTTTGATTGTTAGAGCAAACAAGTTTAAACTGATGAATTAGCTATAGTGTTTTCTATGTTCTGGGTAGGTTACATACTTGGAAAAGGTCTTTAAAGGCTTAAAAAATTCATTTTGGGTACTGAAAAAATAGTATAATACATGCCTTGCAAGTGGCTGATTTGAGTTTGATCCTTGGTACCACACATGGTCCCAGGGTCCCACCAGGGGTGATCCCTAAGTACAGAACCAGGAATAAGCACTGAGCACTGGGTTGTAGCAATAAAATAAAATAAAATCCAAGAGCAAGTTCAATGAAGGGGAATTGAGGAATACAGGGAGGGTGGTAGGCCTTTTGTCTCAATCTACTCCTCAATTTGTTCCCATGCTTTACTCTTTAAATTCTAGAGTACTAACCAGAGATCAATCATTGCATATACCTAAAGACACAAATAGGTGGGAACCACAAGTGTGAATCTGACATCCCTGCATATAAAAGTGAGTCCTACCACACCCTCCTGGATCAATCCTGATCAGAATGTTCTGTGTACTCAGGCTGTTTTGTTTTAGTAAAGCAGAATCTGCTGTGGCTAAGCAAATGAGAAATGGCACCTACTTTGGAGAGATTGGAAAGGTAGGGTAGGGTCAGATTATGGTCATGTAGAATAAGGAGGACAGTATCTTAGTAGGCAGGCAGGCAGACATTGGAGCATGTCTCTTGGTTTGAGGTCTTTTAGTCTGAGTCAAATTTTCAAGAATCCTTTTTTGAGGACTAGGAGATGCCTTATCAACTCTGTCCCTGCCTCTCAAGACCATGAGTCCCATCCTATAGTCAGACTCTTCTAGATCAATGCAGGGACACCGCTACATGCACCAGGCTGGATTCGGACTGCTTCATGGCTTGTTTTGCACCTCTGGTGTCTGATTTCTGAAGCAACCATCGCTTTTCAGCTGTTGTACAAACCCCAGATAGCATGTGTATATATGAGCACCTCAGGAAAATAGGCAAGACCATCAGACCCAGTTCTGGCAATGACAACTTCAATGGGGAGGAATGGGGGAAAGGAATAAAAATGTAAAAGGAAACTTCTTCCCAATAAGGGCATAGCCTGGAGCTGTTTCAGGGTTAGAACAGCTCCAAGATCCTTCCAATGGAGCAGACACAATTAGGTGGGGAGCTACCCCAGAGCACATCCCCCTCACTTCTCTCATAACTAGAACAAGGAAAACAAAGTGGACCCAGGTGATATCCAGGACAGGCTTCAGAAGGGCACTATTTGAGGGAAATGGAGAAGTATACTCACAAATTGAGCAGTTGGTATTTCCTATTCATGGTGTCAAGGACAATAGAGATGAGGAAGCAGGCATGGGATCCCTAGTTCACCTGAGATTATCAATACTAAGTCAAGTCCTCAAGTTTCCACAGTTTGTTAATAGGCAGAATTAGGACTGAATCCAGGGTGCCAATTAATCAGGATGCATGAAGTTCCCCTCCTAAGGGGAATTGGGTCATTGCATTTTCCTTTAGTCAAGTACAGTACAATGAGTCAGGCTAATGGACATAAACTAGGACAGGCCATCCTCCAATATGTACCCCTGGGAAGCCTGGAGAAGGAGCAGGAGGCAACCAGGACCACTGGGCGCTTGGAGAACAGAGGTGATGAATCCTCACTTCCTTAAAAGCCAAGACTTATGTGGAAGGAAGTAGGGTCCTCTTAAAGTGCAGCAGGCTGATTTGTGTGGTGATAACTTTCTCTCCAAGGTCCACAATATCCCCACATTATTATATTATTAAATGAAATAAATATTATTTTATTTATATATTACATAATATAATATATCAATAATATAGTATATCATTATGTTATATGTAATAACCATGTTATATTTTATACAATATTAATTATATAATATAGTAAATATATTATATTGTAATATATTATGTCACATTATATCATATTATATCATGTTGTGCTATGCCATATATTAAATAGTATCAAATATTATATCGCTAAATTAGTGTTATAACCCACAAGGGTTTTCTTTTAGCTTGGATAAGCTCAAAGCAGATGACTGTGCTAAGTCCATTTAGGCAAAGACCAAGTTGGGGCTAAACTGGAGGAGTGACATTTCTTCTGGCCTCTCCATGGACCTATCCCTCTGCCTTCCCACCTCACAACCTCCCTCACCCACCATCAAGCATCTTGGCACAGCTTCCTAAAAACTATCTCCAAACAACCCTACATGTTCTTTCTCGAACTTTCCTTCCAGACTTTGGGGTCTTTCTTCCTAGGTATGAGGAAGTTTCAGGGTGAGTTCTCCTCTGTGGCTCCAGGAAGGAGGGGCTGGGAAACTCTTTGTTGGTTTGAAGCAGAGCTAGGATCTACCTTGGCCAGCTTCTGAAAATCTCCATCCAGCCTGAAAGGGCTGATTAATATTTAATCTCATCATTGTCTTCCCTTGAGAAAGTCTGGTCATGGCAAACACCATGCCTGAGTGCCTGAATGACTCTAGGGAATCATTTACTTGCAAGTGAGATTGGGCCTTTCTGAGGAGCTGGTTTGTGGGGGGGGGGGGTGCATGGTGGAAACTTCTCACGGGTGAACAGTAGAAGATGGGAGCAGGTGGGGTCTTCATGACCATCTCAGGACAACTATTTGTTTTCACAGAATTCCCTTAGCTGATGACAAAGAGGTTGCTTTAAACTCTGTCACTATTTTGGGGCTGGAGAAATAGCACAGCGGTCGGCATCTGCCTTGCACACAGCTGATCCAGGATGAACGGTGACATCCCATATGGTCCTCCGAGCCTGCCAGGAGCGATTTCTGAGTGCAGAGCCATGAGTAATCCCTGAGTGTTGCAGGGTGTGACCCAAACACACACACAGAGAGAGAGAGAGAGAGAGAGAGAGAGAGAGAGAGAGAGAGAGAGAGAGAGAGAGAGAGAGAGAGAGAGAGAGAGAGGAGAGATAAAAACAAATAAAATAAATTAACTTTGTCACTATTCTAAGCTTGGATAACATGACAGTGTCTCCAACTGTGCAAAATGGTTCAAAAGACAGTTCCCAGTGTTGGGTCACTTGTGATCACTGACTTGCTTTATAGGGGACTAACCCAGGTTCAGTCCCATGCAGCAAATAAGATCCCTCGTGCCCTCCAGGAAGGATCCAAGAACACAGAGCCAAGTATTCCCCCCAACATAAAAATAAAAATTAGCTATTGGTATCATCAGAATCCCTTTGCTCTCCACTGCACCAAGTCAGCATTGGAGCTCACACACTTTCTGATCGAGTGGTAGATTGCCTCTGTGTCCTGTGGCTGGAATTGAGGTGACCTTTATAGCAGAAGAAGACTACAGGGGAGACTTCCTCTTATCCTGCTTTGTAAGTCATTGCATCCTTCTTTAAAGTGAGGAACAGTGGGAGAGTCCTTCTCAAACCTATTCTGCCTTTCTTTCTCCTCTGCCACTCTGCCTCTGTGAGGAGCTTGTGACCCCTCAGACATATGTGAATAATCCTAGAAACCCTCATTGAGCCTCTGTAATATCACACATGGTCCCCCAAGCACTGCCAAGAACAATTCCTGAACACAGAGCTAGGAGTAAGCCCTGAGTACCGCCAGGTATGTCCTCAAAACTAGACAAAAACAAACCAAAGGAATTCTCTCTAATGCGATTTCCCTGCAGCTTCTGACTTGTAGACAGCCATACTAGGTTTTGTCTGTAGATCCCAGGGAAGTTTCTATAATTGGATAGAGATTCTTCTGTGGCCACACAGCACAGTTAGTATCGATGGATGTGCCAACTTCTTGGCTTGGCCTCCCCAGACAGCCACAGATACTCACACCTTCTGATGAAAGCTCCTATTGTGTATCTCTGTCCTTTCAACATAAGACTTTATTTTCACCTCTTCAATGGACTTGCTTTCTTCCTCATTGCTGTAAGGTTTCTAACCATATTTCTGAGTTCTGAAATGTCTAACCCTCCTCAACTCCTTTGTAAACTTGATGGAACTTTTACACTTGGAATAAGCGAACAGTTTCCACCGTGCCAGTGAAACTCTCCCAATGAATAGACACAGAGATAATTATCAGTCAGAAATATTTTCATGTGTGAGGGCAAACTCAAAATTGGTGACATGCTTGGAACATCAGGGGCTAGAATTCCTAAGCTCATCATCTGCCTTTCACAATTGTGGCACTTCAGCTGTGCTCAGTTTCTGCCGTAGGATGGGTGTGACTGACATAGCCAGATCTTGTTCACTCAATCACTGAAAAACCATACTCAAACCAACTCGAGTAAGCATTTTTTAATGGTGTTTATGTAATAGGCAAAAGCTTTTGCTTCCTGACATCAGGCATCTTATGTTTTAAGAGTAGCAAGCACGTGAAGAGCACACCCAACTGAGGCTTGGGGAAATAGAGTTCCTTGGGCCGGGCGGTGGCGCTAAAGGTAAGGTGCCTGCCTTACCTGCGCTACCCTAGGACGGACCACGGTTCGATCCCCCGGCGTCCCATATGGTCCCCCAAGCCAGGAGCGACTTCTGAGCGCATAGCCAGGAGTAACCCCTGAGCGTCACCGGGTGTGGCCCAAAAACCAAAAAAAAAAAAAATAAAAAATAAAAAAAAAAAAAAAAAAAAAAAAGAAATAGAGTTCCTTACTCATTCATCCCCTCCACAGACAACAATGGCCACCACTGGTATGTTTACATGTTAATGTCAAAACCATATATTGGCTGCTGACTAGGTTCCCTATATTGTCCAGGAGCAGAGACAAATCAGAACTAGGTGAATGGCATTGGGCTTACCTGAATGACTTTAGGTAGAGGGGCCCAGAAGTAATAGATTCTGTTCCCAGTAGAAATCCATCAGGCCTGTATCAATTGAATGTCAGGTCAATGTAAAATTGGCTCTTCAAACTTGAAGCACTTCAAATCTTGAAGCACTATGCAAGTCTATATCTTGACATCTTATCCCCACCTTCTCTGAAAACCTTACATACTAAACATCGACTTCATAAATCCCATTCACTGCTCTCCTCCCTTGCTCTCTCTACTTTTGCCAATAATCGTTGAATAGGTCCCAACGTTTTGAATTAAAATGATCCAGTAGAAAGATCTGAGTGGTGGCCGGAGAGATAGCATGGAGATAAGGCATTTGCCTTTCAAGCAGAAGGACGGTGGTTTGAATCCGGTATCCCATATGGTCCCCCGAGCCTGCCAGGAGCGATTTCTGCGTGGAACCAGGAGTGACCCCTGAGCACTGCTGGGTGTGATCCAAAACCAAAAAAAAAGAAAAAGAAAAAGAAAGATCTGGGGCCAGAGAGATAGCATGGAGGTAAGGCGTTTGCCTTTCATGCAGAAGGTCATCGGTTCGAATCCCGGCGTCCCATATGGTCCCCCGTGCCTGCCAGGAGCAATTTCTGAGCATGGAGCCTGAGCACTGCCGGGTGTGACCCAAAAAACAAAAAAACAAAACAAACAAAAAAAAAAAAAAGAAAGATCTGAGTGGTTCTACAGTGTGTTCTATGTGCTTCTTGCTAGGATAGCCATATAGGCTACTGGATTGGAGATACTGCAAGAGCCTTCTAGAGCCTTCTGGAGACTTCTGGTCTACTCTCACAGTGGACTTCACCTTATAAGAGAGAATTCATTTCTTTAAGTCCTTTTAAGCTGGAGCCCACTGTAATTTGTAATATAACTCATGCTTCTCACATAAGTTTCTCAAATCCTTTCCTTATAAGACCCCTATGAGTCTAAGGAGTTCTGTGGTGATGGTGTAAAATGTAGAGAGGAATCATGCAATTTGAAACTGACCTGAAGACTTGCATGTTGGATAATAATGCAAGGTAAGCCAATTATTCTACTCAAGCATTCACAGGAGAGGTGTTCAGGAACACTGAAGTGAACAACTTTTTATGAAGTGACTCATGGGACACCTCTTACAGGAAGGACCCCCATTGAACCTTTCTCTGCATGTACTTACTTCAGCTGAAGAATTTGCATATTCTGAATTTACACTTTCATCAGTTCAGATCAGGTTCTGGTCTTTTACCAATGGAAAACAAAAGGACTCTCTAAGGGACTAGAGAGATAGCTCAGGAATTAAAGAACTTGCCTTGCATACTGCTGACCCGTGTTTGATCTGTAACATCACACCTGGTCCCTCAAACACTGCCAAGAACAATTCCTGAACATAGAGCTATTGTTAGCCCTAAGAACTGCCAGGTGTGACTCCAAAAGCAGACAGAACAAACTGAAAGAATTCTCTCTAATGTGATTTCAGTGCAGCTTCTGACTTGAAGACAATCATCCCAGGTTATGTCTGTAGTTCCCAGAGAAGTTTCCATAGCAGCAGGCATAAAGCTCAAAAGATTCCAGAGCTGTTGTTGCAACTACCTTTCATCTGGGAGACAAAGGAAGGGAGTGCCCATCTATATTAGGATTGTTTCAATACTAAAGGGACAGGGGTTAGGAGCTTGTCTTGCATGCAGCCAACCCAGGTTTGATCCTTAATGGCTCCAAGTATCACTTGGTGTGTCCCCTCCAAAAAAATATGTAAAACCATTTTACATATTTTATATTAATACATATATTTTAGATACTGCTTATAAATATATATTCAACCCAAACTATATTTGTTTATTCATTACTTGTTTTTTCATGTGTGTCAATTATTCAAGGTTCCTCTTTAGATACTCACTTTTGGTCAGATAGTGCATGCCAGTGATGAAAATATGAGTTATGAGTGAGGTGCCTGCCATGGGAACTCATAGCTGGCAGGAAACAGGAAATGCAACCACACATGGCTCCATGTGCCATTGAGACTCTGGGGTGAGAAAGGGGAGCAGAGGAGTGCTTTGAGCTGAAAAATGATCCAGGAAGTTTCCTTGAAAGAGTCTAAATTTAGGAGGGTCCTGACCTCACTGAAGACTGGTCTGGCGGGTTTGGTCAATATGGCAGTGCAGCAGGCTGGCTGGGAGATGGAAGAGGAGGAGTAGAGGAAGGAGAAAGAGGAGGAGGACGAAGAGGAGGAGGAGAAGGAGGAGGAGGAGGAGGAGAAGGAGGAGGAGGAAGAGGAGGGGGAAAGAAGAACAAGAAGAAAAGGAGGATGAAGTAAAGGAGGAGAATAAAGAGAAGTAAGAAGAGGAAAAGGAGGAGGAGAAAGTTGGGGTACATAGCTCTGAGACTTCACTTTCTGAAATTCGACTGTTTTTCCACCTGCAACAGAAAAGCCTTGTAGGTAAGCCATATTCTCTCATTTATTTTGTCAAATCTAGTTCACTGTCGGAATTTTAGAAAACACAGAACAAGGTTAAGAAAGTTCATTTTCCATGCCCTTTCATGCCCATGCAGAGACCTTCTTGACAAATTGGTAAGTTTACCATAGCTTTAATGCCATTGATTTTATTTGCTTCTATTTTTTAATTTTAATATTATTTTGGGGGAGGGTTGAGGCCATACCCTATAATGCTAATGGCTTACTCCTGGCTTTGTGCTCAGGGATCACTCCTGGCTTTTGCTCAGAAGACCCTATGTGGTACTGGGATAGAAACAGTTTGGCAGCATATTAGGCAAGAGTCAACCCTTGTATTATCTCTGTGACTTCTTGCTTGTTTGTCTTAATTCACTAGTAACTATATGGTTACTGATGAGAGCTTTCCCATAACCTTATCAACAAAATCCCTTCTCTTGCTTAATAGTCCATCATTTATTCTCCAGATTTTTTTTATTTGGCTTTGTCATGATTAATGATGGTAGGAAGGCCTCCAGGAAAGCAAGGCTACTATGTTTTTATTAGCTGTGTTATAATCCCTGGGAGCTCAGCTTGACGCCATTCTACACACAAAATAATCTATGTGGTATGAAATGTGTCAGTGGGTTAGACTTCTGATTTAAGTCCAAGTCTTATTTCTTAAAGTTCTTTGCATATAGTCTCTGCAAAATTCCCTCAAGACATTTTTATATGATCAGGAACATGGTTGCCTGGTGACATTCCTTTACTATCACCAGTTTTTGAAGTTTGCAAAAGACACCAGCATTTTCCACTGAAGAAAGAGATACTGATGAAGTTTACTGAAGAAGCCTATATTACCCTCTTCATGACGTTATCCCTCGCTTTCCCATCAAATGATTTCATTTGGGAAGAAATAGCTGTATTATTTGGCTATGCCTGATAGAAACCAGTGAACTCAATAGGAGTTGCTACTGCAGCTGTGGCTGCTGTTGATGGAATAATCAAGGAAGATGAAGATAATAGGGGACCCCTGTGGGGTTGGCTCTCTAGCTGAAGCCTGGCTGTTTCTCCAGCCTGTCACTAACTTTTTACATACCAGCTGATGTTCACACACGGACCAAATATCCTGGTTCTACCCAGAATATTTCTTTTTTTTTTTTAGTTTTTGGGTCACACCTGGCAGTGCTCAGGGGTTACTCCTGGCTCTAGGCTCAGAAATCACCCCTGGCAGCACAGGGGATGCCGGAATTCGAACCACCGTCCTTCTGCATGAAAGGCAAATGCCTTACCTCCATGCTATCTCTCCGGCCCCCCAAAATATTTCTAATTGCCTATCCACATGTGTGGATCAATCACAGTGAGCAGATTGTATCAAGTAGAAGCAATTTATAAACCTGTGAGTAATTAGAACCTTGATTTTAAGATTCCTTCCTAAGCTGAAGAGATAGTACAGTGGGTAGGACTTTTTCGTACTCCCCAGCACCCCATATAGCACCCTGAGCACCATCTGGAGTTAAACCCTGAGCTCCTCTGGATGTGCCCCTCCTTCAACTCTCTCTAAAAAAAAAAAATTCTTCTTGTGTGTTACTTCTGTAGAGAAAAAAAAGCAAAAAAAAAAAAAAGCAGATTATAATCCCAGACCTTTTCCAATTTTTTTTTTTTTTGGGTTTTTGGGTCACACCAGCAGCGCTCAGGGGCTGCTCCTGGCTCTACACTCAGAAATCACTCTTGGCAGGCTTGGGGGACCATATGGGATGCTGGGATTTGAACCACCGTCCTTCTGCATGCAAGGCAAACACCTTACCACTGTGCTATCTCTCTGGTCCCAGACCTTTTCTATTTCTTTTTTTTTTTTTTTTTTTTTTTTTGGTTTTTGGGCCACACCCGGCAGTGCTCAGGGGTTACTCCCTGGCTGTCTGCTCAGAAATAGCTCCTGGCAGGCACGGGGGACCATATGGGACACCGGGATTCAAACCAACCACCTTTGGTCCTGGATCGGCTGCTTGCAAGGCAAACGCCACTGTGCTATCTCTCGGGGCCCAAGGATGTACTTTTCGCATTTAGAGTACTAGTTCTGTTTTTCCAAATCCTCCATTAATAAATATCATGCATGACAGTGATCAAGGGATCATATATGGTACAGGGGATCAAACAGGAGAGGGCTGTGTGCAAGGAAGTACTTTACTACATACTATCTCTTTGGTCCCAGGGTGTCAGCATGTTATAAAAAATAGTTTGGAGCTTTCTCAAGAACTTAAAATAGAGCTGCCAGATGATCCAGTGATGCCACTTCTGGGAATCAATCTGTAAAAACATGAAATCTCTCCAAAAGTCATCTTTAGCCCAGTGTTAATTGCTGTTATTTATACTAGCTGCTCTATGGAAATGATCAAAGTGCCCACTGACAGATGAGGAGATCTGGAAGAGGTGTCTATACGCACAATTGACTGCTGCTCAGCTCTTAAACAACAAAAGATGAGACTTTCCCATTTGAAGCAAAAAGAAAAGAATTTAAAGAGATTGATGCAAAGCAAAACAAGTGAGGAGAAAAACCAACTTTAGATGATCTCATCTATGTGTGTAATCTAAGTATATAAAACAAATGGACAAATAAAATCAAAACAAACCTGAGGACATTGATAATCCATGTCAAAGAAGGTCAGGAGGCGAGAAAGGAAAGCAGAATGACAGGAAAATGGAGGAAGGGACTCTAAGAGTTTTGTCTTTGGGAGAACAATAAAAACAAATAAAACCCAAAGCCAATGCCTTAAAAGTAATGACAAAATAAATGAATTATTGGGAGACACGGCCTGCTGTTTCACTGTCCCCTGATATGCTCGTGTGGGTGTGGCAGCCCTTTGTCATGCCTCCTTCACTAAATGGACATCTGGGACACTGCAAAGAGTAGCTGTTTCTTTTGTGGGTTTGGACATAGCCAAGGAGCAATTTTTAGTTCCAACTGCTAAAAGTGGCTCTAAAAGCCAGAGAACTTCAGAAGGCTGAGGTTGATCACCGGATGAAGAATTCTTGGTTACAACAATTTTCATGGATAGCATCACCACAAGCAGTTCTGAGTATTTCCCCACACACTTTATGTACTCAGTTGCATCCCTTTGGGTGTCCTTTTTCCACCATCACTGCATACTTTACCATGACATTCTTCAATGATGTGGAAAGGCTACATGCTTTATTCAGTTCTCCAGAAATGGGCAAAGACTTGTAAAGCCATTCTGGATCCCATACATTGTTCCTAATCTAAGTCAGGAGGACAGTGAGCATTGAAACTCTATGGATATTGGACTATAAATTGCTCTTCAGCCTATTTGTTGAAGTCTGGGATTATAATCTGATTTTACATTTGTCTTCATGGATCTCATGTGTCAGTCTTTTTCTTTCTTTAATTTTCTTTTTGTTTTTTTTTTGGGGGGGGGCCACACCCAGTGACACTCAGGGATTTCTCCCAGCTATGTGCTCAGAAATTGCTCCTGGCTTGGGGGACTGTTGTATTAATTATTAACTATAAAGTAATAGCAGTGCATGAAGTGGATGGTGAGGCCTTTCTCAGCCCGGCGCCTGCAGCCCCTATGGCCTAGTGGGTCTGTAGGTATCAGGGTAACGTCGAGGAAATGACCCACAGCAGTCATGAAGTTTTTGGAGTGATCCAACTTTATTATAAGGCCCTAACCACCATGTGTGGCTTCTAAACAGCCTCTCGGCACCCAATCTGTCTCTCATCTCTACCTGTTGCGTCTCTCTACTCCGTCTTCTCTGCTGAGTCTCCCTCTCTCACCCCTAAGGTAACCCCTTTAGTACCAACCACAGACCCCTCCCATCCAGGTAAGATAGACAGGAAGTTGGGAGGGGGTAACAGGGGATCATATGAGGCCCCGGGGATCGAACCAAGGTCCAACCTGGGTCAGCTGCATGCAAGGCAAATGCCCTACCACTGCTGCTCTATCGTTCTGGCTCCCTTTCTTTAAATTTTTTAACTCTTTCTTTTAATAATTTTAATTCCTTTCTTTTAATACTTTAAATTCCCCTTTTGTGTGTGTGTGTGTGTGTGTGGTTTTTGGGTCACACCTGGCAGTGCTCAGGGGTTTTTCTGGCTCCGTGCTCAGAAATTGCTCCTGGCAGGCATGAGGGACCATATCGGATGCCAATGCCGGGATTCGAACTGATGACCTCCTGCATGAAAGGTAAATGCCTTACCTCCATGCTATCTCTCCGGCCCCAAATTCCTTTTTTTTTAAATTCATTACAGGAGTCACACCCTGTGATGTTCAGGATGTATTTCTGTCTCTGAGCTCAGGAATCACTACTGGCTGTTATCAGAATGTTATGTGATACCAAGGACAGAACCCAGGTTGGCCATGTGAAAGACCTTCTGTATTTATTATCTCTCCAATCAGATCAAGCCTTTTTAGTATACATCTTCAACCTATCATCCTAGATCATTTTACTCAGCAGTTTCTCTAGAGCATTTATTCTTGAAGTCCTTATACACCACTTGTAGTTTCAGCCACAGAAAACAACTTGATCGTTGCAAAACCAATCATATTGTAACTTTGGGTTCATCATTTCAAGAAAGCCTACATTTGTGACTCTTTGAAGGGGTTCTCTTTTCTTTTTTTATTCTGGTTTCAAACTGCATAATTGCAAGCATCTACGGACATGGCTAGAACACACTTGTGGTGTAAACCCCAGCTGGGATGTTCAAGGCACTTTGTGCACCACTTATCCAGTTAACTGTGCCATATTGCAGAAGGTCTTGGCGAAGGTCCATCTGACTAGAGTCCAAGGCACAATAAGCACGTGCCCATGGCCGATGCTGATTATTTACCATCTGTCTCCTTAGCTGGCACCCTTTCTCGGAGACAGTCAACCCTGCCAAAGGGTTGGCTTACAGCTTTCTCCATCTCCATTTATTTTTAGACTTGTGGTTTTGACCTGTGGCTTTGGGTGTGCCTCTGGCAGCCTGTAGACAAACGGAATTGCCCTCTGTGATCCAATGCTCCCCACCATTTCTCATATTTCTCTTACAAGCAAGCATGGGATGCCAGAACAATTGTGTAGGGGCCATCCTTGGTGTGTCTTTCTGGAACAGGGGGACAGCAGCTTAGCCATTTACACTAGTCATTTCCCTGGCAGCACCTGGGATCTGCAATAGCTTCCTTTCCAGGAGATCCATCAGATTTTTCATAAACAAGCTCCTTTCCCACTGTTTTCTGGGATGTGCCCCTGCCTCATCCACCTTGGAAAACAAAAGTTTTATTGGTTTGGTTTTGGTTTACCACATCTGGAGATTTTCAGAGCTTACTTCTGGCTCTGCACTCAGGGGTCATTCCTGGTGAGATTCAGGAGACCTTATGTAGTGTTGGGAATTGAACCTGAATGAGCTATGTCCAAGGCAAGTGCCTAATTTTCTGTACTATCTCTTCTGCTTCGTATATTTTTAAATGTACTTTTCATCTAGGCTTTTCCTTCTTTTTTCTTTTTTTTTTTTTGGGGGGGGGGTCCTACCCGACAGTGCTCAGGGGTTCTCCTGGCTCTACATTCAGAAATCGATCCTGGCAGGCTCGGGGGGACCATATGGGATGCCAGGATTCTAACCACTATACTTCTACAAACTCACTACCACCATGCTATCTCTCTGGCCCCTTCCTTCTTTTTTTAAAACAAATTGGGAGGGTGGACCACACCTGGCTTTGCTCAGGGCTTATTCCTGGCTCTGTGCTCAGTTATAATTTCTGGCAGTGTTCAGGAGACCATATGAAGTTGTAGGTATCGAACCTGGGTTGACCACATATATTATCACTCTAGCCCTTTGGCTTTTCTTTCTTAGTATGAAAATATTTGGTGCTAAATCCTTCCATTTCCTCCCCCTGCTGAGCAGGTGACAATGGAAAAAGTGTCTCCAGCTTTATTTAGGGACAATCACCTGGAGATAAACTTACACACACCCTTGTCCTCACACCTACAATGCACAGCCGTTTGTTCCAGCAGAGGAAGAACTGAATAACATCCCAGCTGAACCATAACAACCAAGTTTGACTAGTTTCCTCTTAGCTTTGTTATTGCCCATCCATCCGCATAGACTCTTAATTGGTTCCAGCATGATTGATCAGATATTATAGCTCCAGGTTCTCTCAAACCCATGGATTGTCCTGAGTAATAATCACTTCGGAAAGTTTTCCAGGTATCTTGAATATTGATCACATTGGGGAACCCCAAAATAGTTTTCTCTCTTAGATTTACTTTTTTGATGGGAGGGCCTCCCAAGCAAATGCTTAGGTGGTCCCAGAGACCACTGCTAGTGAAACTGGAACCATTAGACCATCAGACCGTTTTCATGGTACTCTAGGGATATAGGACCATGCCTGGCAATGCTCAAGGACCTTTATCAATGCTCAGGAAATCACATGTTTCCAGAAATCAAACTCATGTTAACTTCCTATAAAGAAGGAGTCCTAATCTCTTGACCTTTGTGATCACTCTCTGAGATCTGTTAATGTCTTAGGGATCATCTAGTTCAGGGGGTCTCAAACTCGCGGCCCGCAGGCCCTTTGCAGCCCTCCGTACAACATTTTGTGGCCCGCGGCCGGCCTTCAAATATCGCAGTATTCGCGATTATTCACTTACCGAATAATCGCAATAAAAGTCGCATTAGTAAGAAAAAAAATCGCATTAAACATTCTCATACCCAGAGCAGTTCCGTTCGGGGTATGCAAATGTTTAATGCGATTTTTTGCGACTTTTTGTTTTTACTAATGCGATTTTTTTATTGTGAATATTTGGTAAGAGAAATCCATTATGCGGCCCTGCCTCACCCCGACTTTGCCTCCTGCGGCCTCCAGGTAATTTGAGTTTGAGACCCCTGATCTAGTTCAAGTCTCCAAGAGCACAAAGTCAACAGCTTTGCTCAAACTTACAGTGAGCAGAGTAAGTTGGTCCCATTGGAGAAAGAACATTTCTGGTGTATCCTGGGAAACGTGCATCTGTTGACATACAACTTGTTTTGCCCAAAACAAAGACCTTGTCTGGCTTCCTTGCCCCTCCTCCTGCCAGACCTCTTCCTTTACATGTCAAATATCTACTCTACATAGGCAGAACTAGCTCAAGATAAGCCTTTTGTCTGATACTCTCTTCTCTCCCCCACCAACACTCAGTTGTGGTTTGAAGCACTTAATAAAAGACAGATGGTTTTGGCCAGCAGCTCTATTGCTCCATGAGGTTGAAAGCTCCCCCAACCACACATGTTTCACCCTCTCAGGCTTGGCCTGGTTTGTTTCCTGTGGTGACCCCTCCTCTAGACCTATATCCCCAGGTTTGGGTTACAGTGTGTGGAGCCCCACGTGTATCTATGTGGCTTCAGTGTTCTAACCACTGCACTAAAAAAGTTAAACCCCCAGCCAGGACAATGCAGTTCATCAAGGGATAAGAGCCTAGGAACTCTTGGGGCCAGAGGCAAAGCACAGCAGTAAGGCATTTGCCTTGCACACACCAGCACAGGACAGACAGCGGTTCGCAGCCATATAAGCCATATAAGCCTGCCAGAGCCAGGAATAATCCCTGAGAGCTGCCGAGTATGACCCAAAAACCAAAGAAAAAAAACAACTTAGGAACTCCAAGAAGCATGGGTCTCTGGATGAGGAAGCACACTGTTGCAATCAATTAATTGATCTCCTACCCTTCCTGGGAAATGACTTCATCATTACTTACACCACAGCTTTAGAACTTGGATTTATTCAGAGGAGTCCCATAAAGTTTATTTGGAACACAAAACACATTCCAAGGAGAAGATGATTTAATGAGCAGAATTCACTCATATTCACATGCATCAGATGCTGGCTGTATGTTCTTAAGCAAACTGGTCAGTCATTTCAACAAGATGAGAATGTGTCACTAGCCTGGTTAATTGACTATCTTGGGTGATGGTTTTATTCTACCTTTATGGTAGGGACATTTTTAGACTGATGTGTTTTTTTTGGGGGGGGGTTGGGTTTTTCTTTTTCATTTTGTTTTTGGGACAGATCCAGTGCAGAATTCATTCCTGACAGGCTTGGGAGGAACATATGGAATGCCGGGAATTGAATCCGGGTCTGTCCCGGGTCAGTAGCGTGTAAGGCAAATTCCCTACTGCTGTGCTATCACTCCGACCCCTAGACTGACTTTTGTTTGTTTGTTTGTTTGTTTTTGTTTTTGGGTCACACCTGGCAGTACTCAGGAGTTGCTCCTGTCAGGCACAAGGGACCATATGAGATGCTGGGATTCGAACAGGAGTCCATCCTGTATTGGCCGCATGCAAGGTAAACGCCTTACTGCTGTGCTATCACTCTAGCCCCTGATTTATTTATTGATTTATTTAATTTTTTTTTTGGTGAGGGGGTCACATCGGCAGCACTCAGGGGTTACTCCTGGCTCTATGCTCAGAAATCATTCCTGGCAGACTCAGAGGACCATATGGGATGCCAGGATTCAAACTACCATCCTTCTACATTCAAGGCAAATGCCCTACCTCCCTGCTATCTCTCTGACCCCTATTTATTTACTCTTTTACCAACACTTGTGAAGTGTGTATTTTTTGTTTTACTCCTTTGTCTGTTTTGTTTGGGAATCACACCTGATAGTGCTCAGGGCCTCCTCCTGGCTCTGTGATTAGAAGTCAAATCTGGTGGGCTTGGGGAAGCCTCTGAGGTACCTGTAATCAAACCTAGTTCAGCTGCTTGCAAGGCAATTGTCTTACCACTGTACTATCTCTCTGGCCCCCATTTGTTCACCTTCATAAGCATTTTTGAAGCTGTCATGAGCCATACGCAGAAAACATCAATGTCAGAGTTGGGTTAACCATGACAAAATAAATCCATCTTGGGGAGAAAGTAAGAAGTCAATATTTAGAGTGAATCTGAGACTATGCAATTTGCTTTCTTGTTTTCACTGCAGCCCTTGACACACAAAGCCAAAGTTTTGAAAATCTAGTTGTGCGCTGACAGGGTTGTCTCTGTCATGGCAATCTCTGTCTTCTGAGAGGAAGAATGTAAACTATGCAATGGGCAGGCTGGAATGTCTCCTCACCTCTTAGCCCTGACCTTCCCTGGCAGTGAAGCTTTGAAGGTAGAAGATGAGCTTGATGGATAGCAGGACCTCAAAAGAGCCATTTTCAGCAACAACCCCAGCAGCCGGCCGTGCCAGGCCGTGCGTCCCCCAGGAGAGGGGCTCTGCTTCTTGGCCGAGCCCCCACCTTCCTGGACACTCACATCCATCACTCCAGTATTCCCAGTGTGACACAGAGCAGCACCCCACCCCCAGAGAACAGGGCTGATGCTTTTTAGGGTTGATGCCTCTCTTACTCCCTGTAGCATTTCAAGCGCTCAGAAAGGACTTCTTCCACTTTTTCTTCTGTGCTCTGACAGGGACTGGGAGAAGACTGGAAAGATCCATTGCCCTGTTTTATGATGAGGATAGCAAAGAGAGCAGGGCTTGCTTTCTAGAGAATGTAAGTTGTCCATGGGAATCTTCATGGAGGTCAGGCAGGTGGGGGAGACAGCTGGTGAGGAAGGCATTGGGATCCACTCAGCTGCTGGGGTCACTGCAGGCAAAGGGCAGAAATCATTTTGAGAGCTCACACTGGCCCTCAGGCGCCCCTATAGCCTTTATCTTGCTCTGCTGGGCTGGCCTGTTACAGTTCATGAAGGCTCCAGGCTCTGTTTGCCACCTCTGACCTCTCCACATTCCCCTGGGATGTGTGCCTGCCTTCTGACTCCAGAAGAAATGTCCCTCTCCATTTCTGAGGGTCCAGTTCAGAGCCCATTCCAGCACCTCTAGAAGGCACAGGCTCTCCATGCTTCAGGAGATTTTGTGAAGGCCATAGAGGAGTCTGTTGATTTGGGTCATTGTTTTTTGTTTTGCTCTGCTTTGTTGGAACTTGGTTTTGTTTCGCTTTGCTTTGCTTGGAGGGATTTTTGGGTCACACCTGGAGGAACTCAGGGGCCTACTCCCAGCTCTGTGCTCAGGTTGCTCTCAGCAGTGCTCAAAGGACCATATAGTGCTGGGGATCAAACTTGGGTCACCAGCATATAAGGCAGGTACAGTTTATAACCCCTGAAGCTGTCTCTTCAGTGCTTGATCATTGTTTATATCAAAGCACAGGTGGTAGATTGTCAACAGGTAGAAACATCCTAGAGTTGTTGGTTGTGGCCTTGAACCCTGACTCTTATCCTTCAAAATGTCTCAACTCTTTGGCAAATTACTGTGTTCTCTGCTCCTCTCCCTGCCCTGCACCCCACCTACAAGGGTGCTCTGAGCAGCAAAGCTTCTTTTCACCTCTGCCAAAAGGGATGCAAGAGATAGTACATGGACCACCTACATTTAATCCCTGACACCCCATATGGTCCCCTGATCCTTGAATACAAACACAACAGTAAGCCCTGAACCCTATTGGGTATGCGCTTTCCCCAAGAAAAACACAACAATGAAGAAACAAACAAAATAATATGCCAGGGGCCAGAGTGATGCTATCAGGTAGGGCATTTGCCTTGCACATGGCCAACCTGGGTTTGATTCCGTTATCCCATATAATTCTCCAATTATGCCAGAAGTAATTTCTGAATGCAGAACCAGAAGTAATGCAGAACATGAGTACTGCTGAATGTGGCCCAGAAACCAAAATATATATGACAACAATAATAATAATAATATGCCAATGAAAAGACTGCCAAAAGATATCTCATATGATTGCAATTTGTATTTCTCTGAGGCTTAATAATAGTGTGTTTTCATATATTTGTTTTCTAGTTATGCATTCTCCTTCTGTGCCATCTGGCAGGGATTTTTCCCATGTAATATGTGTAATATATGTCTAGAGACATGCATACATCAGTCAAAGCATATACTGTATATACATGCCAAATATGTATGCAATTAAATATGCATATATATGCATATATGTTCACAATGCATGCTTATATATTCATATGGTCTGTGTACATGCATGCTAATTTTGTTTACATATGATATACAACAATGCTCGTGTGTATATCTGTTTAGATACACTGCAAATTGACCTAGGGCAGTTCATCCTTTATCTTGCATGGGGATCACTTGTCAGTTACCTGACAAATTCCTTCCCTTCTATAGTAACTCATTTACTGTGTGTCACATGTGATAGAACATTTTAAATTTGTAAGAACCAAATAAAACCCTCATGGCAAAATAAAAACACATTCAAGGAAACAGACACAAAGCCAAACCATGCTGCGCTGTGACCGACCATAAAGGTTCCAGCTCATAGCAGGAGGGACTCTGAGTTGAGCATGTCCCCCTTTTCTGTTGATCTGCATTTTCCTCCTGCCCCCCCCCCCCCCGTCAGCTCACTCTCCCTGCTGTGGGGTCTGACCCACCCAGAGCTACAAGGAGAATTTGCTTGTGTGCTCTGAGATGGTTTGCTGAGATATTTTAGGGAGAGTGAGAAGTTTGTCCCAACATGTGGGGGAAATCAAAGAGCTGCAAAGAAAGGAGGCAACCTTGGAGAGCAAGGAGGGAAGAGAGCCTGCCAGATTTCAAAGCTTCTTGAGTAATAGCTGTAGAAATGGTCTAGACTCTGCTTTCTCATTTCCACTTTTTTGTCTCCAATCTTGTAAGATTGTTTCTAATTATCACCAGGTCCCCAGGAATCTCTCTCTCTCTCTCTGTGTGTGTGTGTGTGTGTGTGTGTGTGTGTGTGTGTGTGTGTGTGTGTGTGTGTGTGTGTGTGTGTGTAAATGAAAGAGAGGGAGATGTGTACTAAAGCCTTTCTTTTGGGCCTATGCATACAAGGGTACAAGCAGGTAGGGAATAGGGATTAGAGTAAAATAATTCCCTTTAATTTGACATTCCAGGTTGCTATTTTTCTTTTCTTTTCTTTTGGTTTTGGTTTTGGTTTTTGGGCTATACCTGCTGGTGCTCTAGGCTTACTCCTGATTCTGTATCCAGGGATCATTCCTGGTCAGCTCCTGGGATTGGGAGGAGAGAATATTGAATGCTAGGTATGAACTCAGATAGAATGGGTATGGAGAGAACAATATTCATTATACTATCTCTCCAAACCATATATTTTTTTCCTTCCTCTACCTTTTTAGGTTTTTTTGAGCCAGAATCAGAATTGCTCAGGACTGGGGCCGGAGAGATAGCATGGAGGTAAAGCGTTTGCCTTGCATGCAGAAGGTTGGTGGTTCAAATCCCGGCATCCCATATGGTCTCCTGAGCCTGCCAGGAGCAATTTCTGAGCATAGAGCCAGGAGTAACCCCTGAGTGCTGCTGGGTGTGACCCCAAAACTAAAAAAAAAAAAAAAAAAAAAAAAAAGAATTTCTCAGGACTTACTCCTAGTTCTGTAGTTCTGTGCTCCAGAATTATTCCTAGCTGTACCTAGGAAACTGCATGGTGTGTGTGTACCCCTGCCCTATCTTTCTGGCTCTATTCAAGTTGATATCTTTAATATTCCTACTTGAGATGGAGCCTGTAAGAATGTCTGGGGTTCTGGAATATTTTACTATCTTGCATGCCCCTTCTCCCTGTTCTAGAGTGCCAGCTTTGCCCTAAAGTAAGTTCCTTCAATATTCCTCTTCCTTCTGATCACCACCAGAAATGCCCTAGCTTCATTGCCAGGTTGAAGTGCCTACATTAGGGAAAGTTAAGCCTCTTTTCTAGGCATCTCCATGAAAGTTACAATGCTCTGTCACCTGTCATACAAGAAGGTGGCTTCAGGTTTGGGAATGAAGCCCTTGACTATGCCTAGTTCATTCCCAGACCCTCTGCAAAGTAGCAAACAGAAAGGGGCCTTGGTGAGAAATTCTCCTCCACTAATGTTGAACCACCAGGCCTAGAGCAAAATGCAAAAAGTAAGGGCTCTTGTCAATTGGCTGCCAACAAGAGTCTTGGGGCTGGAGTAATAAATAGTACAGTAGAAGTTGAGCCAGAGCATTAGTGCATTAGTAGGGCGCTTACCTTTTATGCAGCTGACCCAGGATGGACCTTGGTTCTATCCTCAGCGTCCCATATGGTCCCCCAAACTAGGAGCAATTTCTGAGCATATAGCCAGGAGTAACCTTTGAGCATCACTGGGTGTGGCCCAAAATTATGAGAGGGAGAGAGAGAGAGAGAGAGAGAGAGAGAGAGAGAGAGAGAGAGAGAGAGAGAGAGAGAGAGAGAGAGCACAGAACCAGGAGTGATCCCTGGGCAGCATTGGATATGACCCAAAGAAAATCGAAAGGAGACACTTTCAGGATCCCCATCTTCACCCAGGGGAAGAATAGAGCTGAGACTCTAGATTGAGCCAGCATGGAAGAAGAAAATGCAGTGACTCAGACTTCACTGTTATGCACGTCACATATCTAATGAAGGTATCTCTGGGGGATCCTCACCCTTCAGCTCCCATGCATACCCAGTGGGTGCCCCGACCCTCCAAGCCCATGTGTGGTTTACAGAGCAAATCCACAATGTGCACAAGTCATACCTAATGTCCCCAGATGTGGACCAGGCACTTTGTCCCCCCTTAGCAGCTGTACAAACCTCTTCAAGTCCAAAGCCATTTCTTCTCCGGACTCGCTATCAAGTTAGTTTCCTCTCCTGGCAGCGCGCTTCATTCCTTATTGTGTTCTTGTTTCCTGCGTTTGTGTGGGGATCCCCTATTTCCTGTCACGCTCTGAGATCTTCAGGGCTCCCTGACGGTTGGTGCCAGGGGGTTCCCGCCCCTCAGACAACCCAGCCCTGGATTCCCGAGCTAGTGGGAGGGGTGGCCGGGTGTGGGCCATTGTCTCCCCCAGGAGTCTGGCAAAGCTGAAACTGTTGGCATGGTCCACTAAGGGTGCAGAGATAGTCACTACCCCTTAACTTATGAAAAAATCACCCCAAACTACCCCACTCATAGGAAAACTGACAGGGCCATGGGAAATGCACTCAATGCAAAAATTGAAGGGGAGGGGGGTTGTTTGCTTGTTTGGAGACCACACCCAGCTGTGTTCAGGACTTATTCCTGGCACTGTTTTCAAGAATCACTTCTGGAGGAATCAGGGGGAACATAAAGGGTGCCAGGGATTGACAGAGGTTCTGTTGTGTACAAAGCAAGTGTTTTTCCCTTTATGCTATCTCTCCAAGGTTACAACTTTCAACACTTTCTAGAAAGGTCGTCTTTATCTAGTTTCGTTAAAATACAGGGCTTTCCATTTCCTCGGAATCGATTTTGCTGCTTTCCCGAATTCATCATCAGAATGAATCTTCCTTTACATGAAGGAACTGAAACTTCTGACCTGCGTCATTCCTTCCCTTCCCAGCAGGAATTCAGAGGCCTGAGCGTGACATCAGACTCCTGACATCAGCTCCTGACATCATCGAATGCCATCAAGCACAGATATCAGAGGGCAGAGGGGGACAGGTACCCAAATGACAAGGCCACACTTAACTGTTGACTTCCCTCAAGGAAGGGTTATTACCAGCCAAGGACTGGAAGGGTTACTACCAGCTACATAAACAGTAATACTGAAGGGGATCCTCTTAGAGGGGAGAGAAATCCTGTGGGTGCTTCTGAAGTCCCTGGGTACCCTGCCATGCTCAGCATCATCCCCAAGAGGTGCTTAGCTCAGGAAGAAAACAGCCAGATCCAAGTCCTGGCAGGTGTCCCTAACACCCACCTCCAGCGGTTGCCCTGAGCAGGCCCCTAGGCTTTGTTTCCAGCACTTTTGAGAGTTGCTTTCCAAAGCGCTGGTCTGACCCAGTGCCCTACTGGCCTGTTAACAAACATCTATTCTTAGCCATTGCTTAAGAAATGCCTGTGTGCTCAATAGGGCCTTTCCACAGGTGGACGCTGCAATTGTGTTATTCTTTGAGTTTCCAGCCTTGGGAGGAAACAATAAACCACAGGACCAAGAGACAATGAGCCATAGCAGGAAAGGCCTCTCTCCTTGAAGTCCCCATTGGTAGTTCTGAAGTTAATGCAAGAGTATTCATTCCAAAAGTGTGAAGTCAGTCCTCTAGGTCTGCTTTGGACCCTTGAGGAAAGGGCTTTAACATTGATCTGCTGAGTGTTGTTCTACACATAAAACATGGTGTCATGTTGGCACTTTTCAAACCTTCCTTCATCAGTTTTGTAGAGCCAAGGAAAAAATACTCCAGTCCTGCCTGCCTCCCTCCCTTGAGAATCCCACTGAGGCAGGAAGATATATTGAGGGAAGAGGCTGGGGCTGATAATGAATTTTTCAGGAAATAATAAAACTTGAGATGAAATTGTTTAGTCCTAAAGTAACACAAGGGCATGAGGAGCATATCCCTGTGAAAAGCAAATCCTGGGCTCTTTGGAGATAGAGAAACTGAGGCACCATCTCTCTCTCTCTCTCTCTCTCTCTCTCTCTCTCTCTCTCTCTCTCTCTCTCTCTCTCTCTCTCTCTCTCTCTCTCTCTCTCCCTATCTCTCTCTCTTTCTCTCTCACTCCCTCACTCACTTTGTTCATATTCCTCTAAGAAACTATCTTGCAATAAAACTATTTTTGCTTCACTCTTTCAGCTCCTCCTGATATTCTTTTGTGGGGTGGAGTGAGATTTGGACCACACCCAGTGATGCTCAGGACTTACTTCTGACTCTGCTCAGGCTTCTAACCAAGCAGCTAAAACATTTCAGGGTATCTTTGTGAAATCTTGTGAATTCTCCAAACTCATAGTCACATAGTCTAGGTCCACAGCCCCTTGTGTGATCCATTAATCAGGACACAGTGGCAGTTCAGACATGATTGAGGGTGGAGAAAGAGTTTGGTTCAATTCTGAGCCAGTAGTTTGCACAATGTGACCACCTGCCTCATCTGTCTGCCCACAAAAAGGAGCAAACAAGAAAATCTATTTAAGGACCAGTACAGGGGTACACAAGGGGATTCCAGCTTCCCTGAGGGTAAAGGTTCTCCGAGGTACTGCCATTGTCCCTGCAAATCTAAACAAAACCTCTGACCAAGAATTGTGCTGGCCCTTATCAGAGGCTTTGCCAGTAAAAGACAAGATAAGGGAGTTATTTTCTCCATGTTCATAGTTCTCAGCAAAATTGCTGGCCGTTTTTAAAAAATGTGAATTGGACTCTTAATGTCTAAGAAGCTGATTTCAGAATGACTCAGAAGATGTGGCTCGCACATGTTCCCACCATGTAGTAACCCCTGGGTTGGGCTCCCAACATTGCAAAAAGGAAACAAAACAAAACAAAACAAAAAACACTCATAGAACTCAGGAGCTGCCTTTGTTCCCAGGGTCACTGCTTTATTACCAAGAATGTTGTGGCCTGTCAGGTGGGGGTAGGAGGGACAAGGAACTTCCAAGATGAGGGTGTGGTTAGTGAGAAGAGCATCACTTACTCCACATGATCCGGAAGCACTCTAGAGCATTTCCTCTGGGGTTTTATGGGGAGTGTTTGTATGTTCAGGCCTGAGACACTCATTGGCTCTTGACCTCTGAATAGTCTTCATCCTCACCCTCCTCCCAGGTCCTCTGAAGTCAGATGCAGGAATTCCAGCCTCCATTCAGATTTGTTTCCTTGACAACCAGGCTCATCCTGAGGTGCACCCAGCAGTCACCTCATTCATGTAACTTCTATCTCTGCATGCCCAGGAGTCCTGGGATTTGGGGGGCTATGAGCCGGGTGCAGTGGGAAATGACTGGTTAAGCTACAAGATGTATCTGCAGACCAAGGAGAGAGCTCAGTGGGCTGGGGTACTTGCTTAGTGTTCTGGAGGCCTAAATTCAATCCCCAGCACAGGCAGGTGTAACCCAAAACAAAATAAACACAGATTTAAGGTAGGGAGAGTAATCTGAATGATCAAAATAGATATTTCTTGTAAATTATCATATAGCATTCATGCTGATGATGTTCAGAATGTTGGAATGTTGGAAGCCTGAGGATACAGATCAGAACAGACCATAAGTATGTTGATTTCTAGAGAATTTCTTCTAAAAAAAAAAAAAAACCCATTTCCTGAATCTTGTGTGCAATTTCTCCCAATGCCACCCTCAGAAGCTAAGGCAGGTTTTTAGGGTGATGTCGAATGCACCGAGTCCTGGAGCTAACATTTCCCTTTCATTTCCATTCCTCTCTCAGTTTATCTGTGAGGATGAGAAATCCAGCCAAGGTCCTTAGCCATTCCATAACCAAACATACAAGCTGAAAAAGAGGTCACAACTTGACTCCAGGGTCTGCTTCCTCTCTCAGAGTAGAATTCAGTGACTCAGCCTTGAGTACCATATCTGGGCTAGTAGCACCTAGGTGCTTACATTGGTGCCAGTGGTAATCAGGAAGCTTATTAGGAATGTGGATGCTCGGGTACAAAAGAACCCACAGAACTCAGATAAGGTGGAGCCCAGAATCTGCAGTTCATTGGCATGTAAGCCATTGAGTGACACTCCACGTGTTGAGGGTTGGCTTACCAGGCTTGGGGTCACTCTGCCTGTGTGCTCCTAAGCAGCTCTAGACAGCAGCTCTTGGTTCCAGGACACATGCAGAGCTAGTGCTTCCCAGTGAGAAAGATGAAAGGACAGAGGGACTTCCTGGGCTAGCATCCCACAGCCCCTAAGTCTGCACCTCTGGTCTGTGTGCAGAGTAGGTATGGCACTAACCCAGGACCATCTCTGTCCTCCCTCTGGCCTTACTGCCTCTTAGCCAGCTCCATGCCTTTCCCATTTCCCTCACTCCTCCCTGCTCATGGCTCTCAGCCATCCCTGCACTATTGTGACCAAGCTTCAGAGGGTTCAAATGGCATCATTCGAGGTAGATGTTAGATTGTGCCCTCAGTGAGTCCTGGATCTACGGTATGCCATTTCATGGGACCTGGTAACCCTAGGGAGATGGAAATGGACTGCAGATTTCCTGTGAGGGTGCCAGTGATGGGACATGGGCCTGAAGCCCACCCAATTGGCCTTGCAGACACATGGGATAGAAAATGGCAGCCTGACCCAGGACCCCTCCAGCAGGATTCCTCATTCTTTTCTAGAGAAAGCATAGATTTGCTACACTCAAGCTTGTGATTTTAAGAGAGGGAAGGGAAGGGAACTTGGGACCTCACCCAGTGGTGCTTGGGGACTATTTATGGTAGTGCTCAAGGGACCACAGGCTGTGTCAGGGATTCATATCAGAGACAGCAGCCTGCAAGGTAAATAGCATTACTTTGTCTTTTTCTTAGTCCAAAGATGAAGTTTTGAGGCTTTTCATTGTTGAGTTTTTGATTTTCAGAGTTGGTTTGTTTTTGTGGTCCCAAGGATAGAACCCAGGATTGATGCATGCAAGGTATGCATTTCTTCACTCTGCCCCTTTTCCAGAACATTTGATGGTGAGGCCAAGCCATGATTACAGATTGGCCTGTGGAAGGGAGGGAGTTGTTCACTGAGCACTGCCAGCTGCCAAGCCAAAACTTTGCTGACCAACTTTCCATAGGCCAGAGCTGCTCTGCACAGAAACAGGATGAGGGAGGATTCCCCAGGAGCAAGGATAGAGTAAGAGTAAGTAGAACTTGGGACAATGTTACTCACTGGAAGAGACAAAGTCCACTGAGCCATGTATTCCGAACAAGAGAAACCAGAAGACAAAAGTACCAGTCTAAGTTCTGCCTATGACTGGATTTCAGAGATTTCTTCAACTTTACCCATGAAAACAACGCTACCTGTGGACACTAGAAGCATTCCTAGGCTGGAGTGGTGATGAGGAGAGGCAAGGCATCTGCCTTGCTGGTGCTAGCCCAGGACGGACCGAGGTTCAATTCCCCAGCGTCCCATATGGTCCCCCATGCCAGGAGAGATTTCTGAGCGCATAGCTAGGAGTTACCCCTGAGCGTCACCAGGTGTGCCCCTCCCCCCCAAAAAAGAAGCATTCCTGACATATGGGTCCCCTATTTGGGGGAGAAAGAAAGATGAGATTTGCATGGACTGAAATGGGAGCTATTGGTATCCTGTAGGAGGGAGAACAGACTTGACACAGTCCCTGAGTCTATAATAAAAACTGCAGAGCCTAGTGCTCTGGCACAAGATTCTAAGAAAGTGGGTGCTTTGGCATGTTCTCCTAGAGCTTATAAATCCACCCAACATTGCCTGCAACTGTTGTGTGCAGGGGACAATATGAGAGTGCCCAGGATGGGACTCAGGATGCCAAGGTAGGACTCAATGTTGTGTCTTAGACAGCACTGAGTCACAGTGATTTGGTTGGTCAAGTAAAGCTGAGTGCCCTACGGACCCCAACTATTGCTTAAGAGGCACCTCAAAAAGCTCAGTACAGGGGCCGGCGAAGTGGCACTAGAGGTAAGGTGTCTGCCTTGCAAGAGCTAGCCAAGGAAGGACCACGGTTTGATCCCCTGGTGTCCCATATGGTCCCCCCAAGCCAGGGGCAATTTCTGAGCGCTTAGCCGGAGTAACCCCTGAGCATCAAACGGGTGTGACCTGAAAAACCAAAAATCAAAAAAAAAAAAAAAGCTCAGTACAAATAAATATAATGAAATGGTAAGCCATTAATAATGATTAAATCTAGACATTTAGATAATCATGATGCTATGTCTCTACTTTCCTACCTATCTAAAAAATGCTCAGGGTAACTTATTATTTTATAAGCACTTCTCATATCTCTTAGGAATCTGCTCTTAAGGATATGTGGGAGGAAAGCATGGGGGACTGTTTTTTTCTCCTAATTACAAAACAACGAAGTTTATTTAAAGTAGTTAGATTACGGGGGCTGGAGAGATAGCATAGAGGTAGAGCATTTGCCTTGCATTTAGAAGGACGGTGGTTCGAATCCCAGCATCCCATATGGTTCCCCAAGCTTGCCAGGCGTGATTTCTGAGTGTAGAGCCAAGAGTAACCCCTGAGCGCTGCCGGGTGTGACCCCCCACAAAAAAAATTAGTTAGATTACAAAATGAAAACTCCACTTGAAACACATTCGGGACCAATAACCAGAGATGGCTCCAGAAAATTCGTGGGCATTTTCCTCTCCTTCTCCCCTCTTGTAACAAACTACTGGGACTCTCACTCCCAGAAGTGCCCCCACCTGCACCCCACACCCTGCAGTGTGACTGGCTTCATTGGCCAAGCAGAAACCCCATCACTCAATTCTGTTAAGAGCACCTCATACTTGGGCCCGGAGAGATAGCACAGCGGTGTTTGCCTTGCAAGCAGCCTATCCAGGACCAAAGGTGGTTGTTTCAAATCCCAGTGTCCCATATGGTCCCCCGTGCCTGTCAGGAGCTATTTCTGAGTAGACAGCCAGGAGTAACCCCTGAGCACCGCAGGGTGTGGCCCAAAAACCAAAAAAAAAAAAAAAAAAAAAGGCACTTCATACTCAAATGAACTTAATAAAATCTTAATAGCTGATTAATATTCACTCAAGAAAGACTTTTTTTTTTTTTTTTTTTTTACAAATATTTTACTACTGAAAACTAGCATTTATCTGCTCTAGTTTGAGACTACTTAAACATGTGCTGGAAATAGGTCTGTGTTTCCTGTAAACCAAGTTGAAAACCCAGAAAGTCATATGTGAAAATCCAACCTCCCTAACTAGTTCCCATGGAATAATACTGATTTCTTTTGTTGTTATTTGATCTTACTGGATTTGACATCCAAAATGAAAGCAAAACAAAGCAAAAACAAAGCAGTAAGTCTCCATCCAAAAACAAACAAACGAAAAAAAAAACAAACAAAAAAACAAAAAAAAACCTATCCACCATGGGAAACCATGCATAGGACAAAAGAAATGGTAGAATGTATTTGCAAATTCTGTGTCTGAGAAAGAATCAGGACCCCAAATATATTGAGAACTCAGTGGCAAGTGGCAAGATAAATGATCTCATGATAACCAAGAGCAACAAACCCAAAGTAGACATTATTCCCAAGAAGACATGCAGTTGTCCAGCAGGCCTGTTAGAAAGTCCTGGATTTTTCTGGCTATCTACATTGAAAACATACTGAGTGCTCACTTTACACCTGGTAGGTGTGCAAAGGTGTGAAGACCCTGGGGGTGAAATATATGACCTCACACTTGAAAGGCAAATGTTTAGCCAGTGAATGAATAGTCATTGAAACAATTAAGTTGGGACCAGAGAGAAAGCAAAGTGTTTGCCTTGCATGCGGCTGAGCTGGGAGGAACCTGGTTTGATTCCCAGCATCCCACATGGGCCCCCAGCCTGCCTAGGGTGATTTCTGAGTGCAGAGTCAGGAGTAATCCCTGAGCACCTCTGGATGTGGCCCAAATATCAATCAATCAATCAATTAAGTTTAAAAAATAGAAACAAATCATCATTTAAAGGAATATTAAAAAAGCAACACAGGGCCTGGAGAGATAGCATGGAGGTAAGGCATTTACCTTACATGCAGAAGGTCAGTGGTTCAAATCCCGGCATCCCATATGGTCCCCTAAGCCTGCCAGGAGTGATTTCTGAGCATTGAGCCAGGAGTAACCCCTGAGTGCTGCTGGGTGTGATCCAAAAAACAAAACAAAACAAAACAAAACAAAAAAAGCAATACATGTGCACTAGAAATTGTAACATACTTTAAAATGAGAAACTTGCTTTCCAAATTTTGATAAAAGGGTTTCACTATGACTTAAAAAGACAGGGGCCGGAGAGATAGCATGGAGGCAAGGCTTTTGCCTTGCATGCAGGGCAGTGGTTCGAATCCCAGCATCCCATATGGTCCCACGAGCCTGCCAGGAGCGATTTCTGAGCATAGAGCCAGCAGTAACCCCTGAGAGTTTGCCGGGGTGTGACCCCCCCCAAAAAAAAACCCAAACAAACAAACAAAAAAGAAAGACAGGAGAGAATGTCTGATGGACATCTCTTGGGGTACTGTCTAAGATATTCTGGTTTATTTCGAATGTGGGGAAGGAAGGCTACACTGATATTCCAGAGAGTCAAATCTTTGGGACATATTTACAACATTTTTTACATTTAATTAAAGAGCTATAATTTACAAAGTTATTGATAGATGAGTTTTAAGCATACCAATGTCAACTTTTCTCCACCAGTGTTCCCAGGTTCTCTTCTGCCCCTCCTCCCTCCACTATCCACACCCTAAAAAGGCACTTTTTAAGTTCCTTAGTTGTAGGTTAGGTCTCATTATTTTTGTGTTGTTGAATCTGTGATTTGGATGTATTGTTACACCACTGTCCAACATTACCAGTATAACCAAAGTCTTAACCTCTGTTCCTCCATTACTTTTTTTTTTCTTTTTTTTCCTTCTCTCTTTGATTTCTTTTTTCTCTATCCTTCTCTCTGGGTTCATGAGTGATCTAGGGATCCTCTTTTACTATCTTCACTTCCTCATCCAGTTATTCTATACACAGAGAGAAGTTAGATCATCCTGTGCTTGTTTTTCTTCTTCTGGCTTACTTCGCTCTACAAGCTATATTTCAGTTCCAGACAGGTAGCAGAAAATTGCGGAGAAGTGTCTGTTCATTTCCTTTCCCAATTTTTTGATAGAGTTTTTGGGTTTTTGTTGTTGATATTATTGATCTTTGTGAACACTTTATAGATCCTGGATATAAACCCTTTATCTGATGTCTGATGTGCTGAATGTAAGAATTTTTCTCCATTCAGTTAGCTGTCTTAGTTTTAGCCCATGTTTCTTTCACCATACAAAATCTCTTTAATTGGATGTAATCCCATTTGTTTACTTTTTATTCTGTTGTGGCATTAGATCATTGAAGACACCTTTGAGATCCAAATCTTGGAATGTTTTGCCTGTATTTTCTCAAAGTTTCAATTAATTTATTTATTTATTTATTTTGGTTTGTGGATCACACCCAACTGCGCTCAGGAGTTACTCCTGGCTCCACGCTCAGAAATCGCTCCTGGTAGGCTGGGGGGACCATATGGGGTGCCAGGATTCGAACCACGGACCTTCTGCATGTAAGGCAAATGCCTTACCTCCATGCTACCTGTCCAGCCCCAAATTTCAATATTTTTGATCCACTTTGAATTGACGTTTATGTGCCTTTGGGTGTTTCTGAGAACAGGGAAAACAGGAAGAGAGAATCACAGTCTAAGATGTTCCCAGGAACTCCCAGTTAGAACTTCAGGAAACTCTGGGTGGATATTCAGATTCAACCATCGAAATGTAAATATTTGTGTTTGTTTTGTTTTGGGGCCACATCCGCCAGTGCTCAGGGTTCACTCCTGGCAGGACTCAGAAAACTAAATGTGGTTCTGGGATGAAACCCAGGATGAAATCTTGGTTGGCTGCATGCAAGGCATGAACCCTCCACTTCACTATCTCTCCACTCTCTGGGATCTAAGCATCAATAGTATCCTACCCACCTCTCTTCCAACAGTTCTAAACTGGGGAAGTGAATATTATGGGTAAGTGATTATTATCTAAAGACACAGGAGGAGGGCGCCAGGAACTGCTTCTGTTTGTTTGCCTTTGCTTTCTAGGCTGTTCTCTCTCAACTGCCCTTCATGCTTTTACAGGATTAGCACACAACCTTCTTCCTCAACAGAGCAGCTTAGGAAACTGCAGCTTGAGGCTAGAACCCCTTACCCAGCCTGTTTACATCCGTGGAATTTGATGCTGCTATTATGTCTTATAAATAAATGATCCACAAATTGAGGAAAGACAAATCAAACAGGAAGAGCTACTACGCCCATGAGAAGTAGAATGCAGGTTCTAGAAACATGGAAAAAGAGTCTCTTTTATAAATGTCTTCAAAAAGCTAAGAATAGTGTTTGCCATGGAGGCAGGTCAAAAAATGGGGGAAGAAACTCTCAAGGACTCTTGGGACTCCCGATGCAGCGACCCCTGAGAAAGTAAGGAGGAAGCAGCCCTACGACCGGGACTCGGAGTCCAGGCTTCAAGATGTTCCCTCTGGTCAGAAACTCGATGAGTCGCCTTCAGGTTCCAAGTTTTCATCAGGAGGTGGCATGGCAGAGCCAACAGAAAGGGCCCCCGACTTCTATGACAAGTATGGTAAAGCCAGATTAGCCGGTGGAGCTTCTTTTTGTGTTGCTATGTGGACTTATACAGTAACACAAATTGGCGTCGAATGGAACCTGTCCCCGGTTGGCAGAGTCACCCCAAAGGAACGGAGAGATCAATGATCATCTCAGCTGGCTGGCGTAATGCTGAGTTGTGTCGGCATCCAGTCAGAAATGATTGATGCCAAGTAAACAGCTCTATGTATCCATTAAATATGGTATACCTGAGGGAAAAAAAGTAAAGTAACTTGAAGCTTTCAAAAAAAAAAATGGGGAGGGGGGAGAAACTGGGGACATGGGTAGTGAAAAGTGTGCACTGGTGAATGGATGGATGCTGGAACATTGTACAACTGAAACTCAACTATTAGCAACTTTGTAATAGTGTCTCACAGTGATTCAATGAAAAATAAAATTTAAAAAAGTTTGCCAATAGGGCCGGAGAGATAGCATGGAGGTAAGGCATTTGCCTCTCATGCAGAAGGTTATGGTTTGAATCCCGGCGTCCCATATGGTCCCCTGAGCCTGCCAGGAGCGATTTCTGAGCATAGAGCCAGGAATACCTCCTGAGCCCTGCCGGGTGTGACCCAAAAAAAAAAAAAAGTTTGCCAATAGAAGCAAGTGCCAAAAACTAGGGGAGAGGATGGAAATGCTGGGTACAGGGCTTGGAGAATCAGATGGGGGTGGGGGCAGGGATCATATCCAGGCTGGCCAGGCACTGACTGTACTAGCTCTCAGGTCTCTCCCTAAGTATTATTATTTTTGTGTGTGTGGTTTTTGGGTCACACCCGGTAGTGCTCAGGGGGTTTTCCTGGCTCTGTGCTCAGAAATTGCTCCTGGCAGGCACAGGGGACCATATGGGACGCCGGGATTCGAACCGATGACCTTCTGCATGAAAGGCAAACGCCTTACCTCCATGCTATCTCTCCGGCCCCAGAAATCGCTCCTGGCAGGCTCGGGGGACCATATGGGATGCCGGGATTCGAACCACCGTCCTTCTGCATGAAAGGCAAACACTCTATCTCCATGCTGTCTCTCCGGCCTCTCCCTAAGTATTTTTAACAGTGTTTTTAACTTCTCATTTCACTTGAAAGAAATTATCATTGTATGGATGTGATGCAATCAAGAAGGACTTTTGCAAGAAAAATGATACAGAACTCCACCAGAGTGGGCACTCAAGAACACCATAGGACTTTCATCAAAGAGCAGGCAGGAGGTGGGATTAGTTGGTTGGAATCAGCGGGAAATATTCATTACCTGGGATTCCTTAACCAACTCCCCTTTCACCAGCCACTCCTCCCCAGAGCCTCTGATAAGGGCCCTCCTGATAAGAAAGACTCTGCTAGGCTTTTAAAGCCAGAAAGTGCTCAGCTGCTGTTTTTACACATTCTTCTCTGGCAGGGTCTGGGCCTTATCAGATTCTAGGCTGAAAGCAGTAAGGCTCACTCAGAGGGTAGGGGCTGTCAGATGTAGGTGCGTGCCTGAGAGAGAGGAGGCTGCTGGACTTAGAAATTTCTCCCAAGAAAACTGGAGTGGAGACTCGAGAGAGAGTACAGCAGGAAGGGCAATTGCCTTGCAGAAGGCTGAGTTTGATACTCATAGGGTTTTATGTTGTGTTTTGGGGCCACACCCAGCAGTGATCAGGGCTTTCTCCTGACTCTGCACTCTGGAATTACTCCTAGCACTACTGGGAGACCATCTGGGTCAGCTACTTCCCAGGCAAGCTATTTCCCCACTGTACTATTGCTCTGAGCCCTCATATGGTTCTCTGAGTCCCATCAACATTGATCCTTATACACAGAGCCAGGAGTAATCCCTGAGTACAACCACCAGATGTATCCCCAGCCTAAAATAGAGGTAATTTCTCACTTCCACAAGTCCTAGGGGTCCACAAGTCCCTGGAACTCAGGGTCTGGAGGTAGTGAAAGGCTGTATGGAAGAAGAGAGCATGTGGGCAGCTAGGGGAGATCATGAAGCCCATTCTGCCTGATACCCCAACAGTTTATCCCCTCTACTCTAAGAAATAAAACATTAAGGCCAGGTCCTCTCCTAGTGTCCTTGGAGAGTCTCCAAGAGGTGGGCCTGTCAGAATTTCCAAGTTCTTTCAGTCCTGCAGAGCCCCAGGCTGCAGAGAGGAGGGCCTTAGGCATGTGGCCAGTGAGCAGCCCCCAAACACACTAGCACACAGCTAATTATGCTCCCCTACCTGCACCTCCCCTTCCTGTGTGTCTGCTCACACTCCAGAGCCTCAACCCTCGCCTGCACCCGGAATTCTAGGCTGCTCAAGAACTCGCTGAAGAAAGGCTGAAATGTCGAAGGCATGAGCACAGAAGTGAATCTGGAGCAGCGCTGCTTCTTCTGAATGAGAAACAATAAGGGTTAAATATTCTAGCCCTCAAACCCCTGCCAACATCTGTCCCTACTTTCTCCCTTCCCACCTTGTCTACGAGGGGTCCTCTCTTCAGGACTGGGCTCTGTCATGTCCCCCATTAGAAATCAGGCCCCTCCTCAGGTTTAAGGGTCCCTGTTGAGCAAACAGAGCTCAGGCACCTCACAAACTGCTCTCTCCAATTCCTGAGAAAGAAAAGACTTCACTTGTTGGAGTCTGGGGGATAGGTACCGTTCAGAAATACAGGGTTCATTTGACTGTCTCCCCCATGGCACCCCACACTCACTCCTTCTGGAAGGTGCGCCTCCAGTGTCTGAGCCTGGAGTACAGGCAGGAGTGCTGTTTCTATTCCAGGCTTAAGGTTTGTTTTTTGTTTTTTTGTTTTTTGTTTTTTTTTTTTTGTTTTTTTGGGCCACACCCGGTAACGCTCAGGAGTTGCTCCTGGCTATGTGCTCAGAAGTTGCTCCTGGCTTGGGGGACCATATGGGACACCGGGGGATCGAACCGCAGTCCGTCCAAGGCTAGCGCAGGCAAGGCAGACACCTTACCTTTAGCGCCACCGCCCGGCCCCCAGGCTTAAGTTTTAATACACTCACCAAAAGAACATGAGCCAAAGGATTGATTTCTTACAATCCCAACAGGAAATTGAGGTTGGGGGTGTGTTAAGAACTGGAGGGGGTTTTGCCTACCTACCAGAGTAAGTAGTTACTAGGATTCCTTTAAGTTATGGGGCTGGGGAGGATGATGGCGATTCATTCACTGGTCACAGCCTTAACTCTCTTTCTTGAGTTCTTTTGGGGAGACAAAGGCGTTGGGCACTGGGTTGGATGCTGGGCTGTGCTCAGGTTTTACTCCTTCCTCTGTTCAGGGATCACTTCAAGGGGGACTCAGAGAACCATATATGGTACCAGATCAATACTTGGAATAGGTCCCGCTTTGCAGGTGTCGACCATAAACAGACTGGAAAGTGCCCACTGCTCCTCACTTCCCATAGCACCCGATCTCTCCTCAACCTGGTCTCTCTCTGAGGGCAGAACTGGCCCAACAAGGCTGGTCCCTAGCCAAAAGACTCAGGGAAACCAGACAGGACCTCAGTAAAGTTCTAGAAATGGGGGGGGTGCTAGGAGAGCCTCCTCTTCTGTGTGTCCTACACCCACCAGGGCTCCCATCTGCAGATCCAGGGCTAGCTCTTTCTGTCATAGGAATCCAGTTCTTGAAAATCAAGAGCAGAGGGATCCCACAGTTTGTCCCTGTATCCACCAACTCCATCATGGAAGAGCCTGGGAAAAATCAAGGTGCCACGCTGTGGAACTGAATGTTCTCAGCTGGTTCCTGATGGCGGGCACCTCCTCTCTGTAGCAGGTAGGTTAGGCAGCCTGTCCCCTTCCTGGCAGAGGGGTTCAAACAATTAGCATGAGATGGTTGCTCTAATGAGCCAAGAACATAATTGTTCCTGGCCAGAGCTGCAGGAGGCAGAAACCCATCTGTGTGGCTCATCTCTATGATCTCTGGCCACAGCTCAGAGTTGATTTGCTTGGAAAGGGACTGTCCCTGCCTGCTGTCCCAGTGTGTCACTTCATATAGCCATGCATCTGGGATTGATCCCTACAGGGTCCTACAAGCTGGCCTCAAGGGACAGGAAATTTTGCTGCTCCTCTTCCTGGACAAGATAGCCACAAGCCAGTGTCCTCAGCCTCATAGATCATTCCGTTGGCACCTACCCTGTTATGCAGAAAGTCAGGTGATGTCACAGCCTCCTTGTTTGGACACTTCAGGGCGATCTCAGGGTCCCCAGGAAAGTGGGTGCAAGTTTCGGTGAAGGAAGGAGACACACTCAGTTGTGGTGAATCATAATTGTGTGTCTGTTTATTGAATGCTATAGGGATGTATTTAAACATGAATTTTACATGTGAAAGACTGCCTTCATCTACTTTCCTGCAAGGTTAAAAAATTGTACTTTCTTTTTTTTTCTTTTTGGATTTTGGTCCACACCTGGCGGTGCTCAGGTGTTACTCCTGGCTGTCTGCTCAAAAATAGCTCCTGGCAGGCACAGGGGACCATATGGGACACCGGGATTCGAACCAACCACCTTTGGTCCTGGATTGGCTGCTTGCAAGGCAAACGCCGCTGTGCTATCTCTCCAGGCCCCAAAAATTGTACTTTCTTGTTAGCAACAAGCTATCAGTACATACTGTTTGATCTATAAGTTTCTTCACAACAGATAATTTACAGGCCTATACTGTGGGTTACAAATCTTCTGAATGATAAGTCCCACTTAAAAGACAGAGGGGAGTTGACCCAGAGACTTCTCTGATATCTAAGGGCAATCTTTAACATCTCAAAGTTTTTTATTCCTAGGCTGAACCCTGGGTGTCAATTCTGATATAAATTAAAAAATTAGCAAGTTTCCCAGGTGTTCTTACAAAGGGCTCCTTTCATCTGAGTGAGCAGAATATCTTTTGTTTGTTTTTGTTTTTGTTTTTTTGTTTTTTTGGGGCCACACCTGGCGGTGCTCAGGGGTTACTCCTGGCTGTCTGCTCAGAAATAGCTCCTGGCAGGCACGGGGGACCATATGAGACACCGGGATCCGAACCAACCACCTTTGGTCCTAGATCAGCTGCTTGCAAGGTAAACACCACTGTGCTATCTCTCCGGGCCCGAGCAGAATATCTTTTAAAAGACTAGCTTTACTTTAAGAATTACAAAGTTGGGGGCCAGCGAGGTGGCGCTAGAGGTAAGGTGTCTGCCTTGCAAGCGCTAGCCAAGGAAAGGACTGCGGTTCGGTCCCCCAGCGTCCCATATGGTCCCCCAAGCCAGGAGCGACTTCTGAGGCATAGCCAGGAGTAACCCCTGAGCGTCACCAGGTGTGGCCCAAAACCCAAAAAAGAATTACAAAGTTATTTTTATGTTTCTCTTGATGCTGATTTTCCCAGGTAAAGTGCTATTTAATCAAGGCCATATTTGTATGTACTAATTTTTGTCATTTGGAAGTAAATGTTCAACTATATACACACTTAGCACATCAGCAAGGAGATTCTTATTAGGCCAAATATATGTTTGCAACTATTGATTGAAACTATTACTAAGCTTGAAAAATATCACCCTCACTTTTCAAGAACGTGACCTCTCTTTGAGGTCTTTTCTCGGCCATCCCCACTGGGGAGCCCAGCGGGCCTTCTGATTGAACTTTCCTTAAATTATGGCGGCAGTAGGGTAAGCGCTCCCAAACTTTCCACACACCTAGCATCTATTTCTTTCCCCATTAAAGATGTGACATCAGAGAATCAGAGAGGTTAAATTATTTCTCTAAGAGCATGCAGCAAGTGAGCTATAGAGCCAGGCTTGGAATGGAGAACCAGTAACAAGTGGTGCCCTGTGTCCACAGCAAGATAGTTGAAGGAGGTATTGAATTGGGAGACTTGACTACTACCAGGATTAGGGTTCCCCTGGTGGTTTATGTGAAGAGGGGTGGGGAGAGGGGCAGTCTGGAGAAGGGATCTATCATTGCTTCTCCAGGGTGTTTCTCTTCACTCAGGAAGTGCCTGGAGAACCTTGGACAGACTAGAGTCTTGGATGACAGACTTTTCAATAATACCCTGTAATGGTACAGATTTTATGTCTCCCAGCCAGGACCACCCCTGGGTTTCACTTGTTCTGCCTGGAATGAGAGTCCTGTCACCTGGTTTCTTGGGGGTCATGCACTCAGGCTGGCGTGAAGACTTTTTCTTTGCAAGGAAGGAAAATAAGTACTCTACCCATACTTTTTAGATCTGACATATTTCTCACAGAAAAGAGGTTCCCTTTAGTAAGAGACAAACAATGAAACAAAGAAGCTTATTGGGAAACTAAAAAGAGAGAAAGCAAGGGGAATGTAAAGGTAGGAATATAAGATGCTCAATAGAGAACTGGTTTCTCCAGAGGGGAAAAGCACTCAGGTTCATATCCCACATGGGAATGTGTTCCCAGGAACACATCCCTAACGTAAGAAAGTTCACATCTCAGATAGATGCGGCCCAAAAAAGCACCTTTTGCTCTGCTAAGCAGATTTATGTTCATTGCTTGAGTAGTTGTTAGGGGGAGGAGAGCTTGGAATCATTGGCATCTTTGAATATTACTATTTCCAGATCTGTGGAGTAGCTTCTAGGCCCCAAACCTCTCCTCTCCTGCATCTCAATTCTGCATCT
Organism: Suncus etruscus; assembly: GCF_024139225.1. Lineage (NCBI taxonomy): Eukaryota > Metazoa > Chordata > Mammalia > Eulipotyphla > Soricidae > Suncus > Suncus etruscus. The sequence goes on from NC_064852.1 coordinate 23,654,363, forward strand.
CAATGGTTTTCTGGGGTCCAAGACCTTTATGCCCTTGAAATGGTTTAGGTTCAAAGCAATGTTTTTCCCAGTATATATTACAAGGGCACCCTGTCTTCCTGCCTGCCATGGTAAAATGAACTAGGGTGTGTGTGTGTGTCTGTATGTGTATGCTTGTGTGCATGTGTGTGTGCGCGGACATGCTCGCATGTGTGTGTGTGTGTGTGTGTGTGTGTGT